>NC_072731.1:189038262-189348982 GCF_026930045.1 Uloborus diversus | reverse complement strand
AAAGTTTTCCCTTAATTACCTACTTATTTCGATGCCAAAAGCATAATTATATTGCAATTGCTCCGAGAAAACTCTGTACTTTCCTTTGATAGGGTTACTATTTATAATCAGACATAACTGAGATTGTTTTTTTGCTCCAATCATAATAATGAATCAGAGTAGTATATTTCTTACTTGCTTTATTTTGAAATCTAACTATTTGTTCTTTCCAAATGAGGTATGATAAATATGGCTTCTGAAACTTCGATTTTAATTTGGAAACTTTGGGAGCCGAACATTTAGGATTGCTACTTAGTTAGTTAAAGCATGCCCTATTAAAATGTCCCTTACCATGTTGTACTAGTTAAAGAGCAGTAAATGTTTTTGCTATCATATGTTTTCATAGAATATTTGAAATTTGATTTATAGTAAATTAATGCGGATATATAATTGAATTCAAAAAAGGTTAATTACTGTAACCAATAACTTCCAGAATTAATAGATGCTTGAATCCATGTTGTTTTCATTAATTGTTAGCTGATACGTAAGACTCGGCTGGGGTTTTGTGGAAAATGTTTGTTAAAGGGAAGAAATGTATGTTATGAAGCAAAATACATGAACCATCCTTCCTCAGCTAAGGACAAACACATGACAACTATTTTCCGCAGGCAGCAGCTCAAAAACTAATTCAAATTTTCTTAAAAGTGTGCTGTGAACACATTGTTCCATAATCTATAGTAACACACTGCGAATTTTCAACACGGTTTGAACACTTTTTGAACATGGACACTTGTCCACGTTTTTAGAACACTTTAAAGAATTCTTTTTGAAACAGTTTTCAAAACACTTCTGAGAACACCTTCAGAATGCTTATTTAAATAAGGTTCCACACAATTTTTTACCGTTTTTGGGAACGCATTTAGGAACATACTCGTATTTCGAACACTAACACATGAAATTTCTTTTATATCATTAGTAGCACAATTTTTGGGACGCTTTTTTTAGCACTCGGTACGTTCAGCTTTTAAATTATGCTGTACACTATTGTTAGCAAGGATTAAGATGCACAAAACCGCTCGTGAAGTACTACAGTGCAAGAGATTGTAAATAACATTTGTTTAATGACTTGGCAATAACTGAGATCGTGCATTGCGGCAATCTTTTAGAACAGGGACGGCGAACCAGTAGCACGCGTGCCATTGATAGCATGCAATATTTTGGGTACGCCACTGATCAAGAGGAGTGTATTTTAGTACTTAGTAAAAAAAAAGTTCACTTAAACGCAAGTGACATCCAAAATAACGAGTTGCACCACGCATTTCGTATTTTTATACGTGATGAATCGCCTCCTCATGCATCACAAACGCATAGATACTTGTAGACGCAGGACATTCAATGCTGGATTCCAACAACGATTATTCACCAACAATCTTTTTGTGCTGGAGTAGCTTAACATCTCTGGACAATGAAAGGGCGTTAATCACAAAAGTATAATCACTGTCGCCGGCTTTAAATAAACGAAATGTAAATATATTGTTGAGTGTAGTCAACTCAATATATAATGGCTTACTAACGTATAACTTTCACTGGTCTTACTGTGGGAACGTGCTTCAAATATTTGTTGACTGCTTGTAAAAACTCGGACTGTTTCTGGAAAATGATAACAAAATTGAGCAACATCCATAGTTGTTGGATAATATGCGACTTTCAAAATTATTATCGTTTTGAGAGATAAGCCAACATTTTTCAATGAATTGAACGTGTAGTTTCTACTCGGTGATTGTTTTTTTGTTTCAGAAGCAAAAAAATAATCACCGACATGATGGATTTCATTCACGCTTTTGATGTTAACTGCATGTTTTAATAAATGACATTGTTACAAGAAACTACAAGTACTTCTCAAACTTGAAAAAAGTATGTCAAAGTGTACACGAGAAGCCATGCGAAGAAAAGTTATTGAAGATTTCATTTCTACAATTGAGTCTTTAACCAAGGCCTTTTTAGTGAGATTCGGTTCAAACCCATGTTTGGAAACACTCATGTTTATTATGCACCTTGATGTGACATAATTTGATAAACTAAACCTTTCCCTATTCTATTAGTTTGCAATTGTAGAATTTGAAATGCAACTCACTGATTTCCAGTCTAGTTCAATATGGACTCAAAACTTTACTGAAACAAAGAAAAAGACAGAATTGATTGGAACAGAGATTATCAAGCAATATAAGGTAAAAGTGCCAGTAACGAAAATTTGAAAACATGGAGTTCGATTCCAGACACATTTAACTGTTTGAAAAAGCTGGCTCATGCTATTTTAACCATTAAAGACACGCTTATGAACCCTTTGGCAGATGATTCCAATTGAGCATCCATTCTGCAAACATCACGGAATCCTAATACCTGTACCTCAGAGCTAGACTGACGTAAGCCCGAAAATTAGGATTTTTTGTTTTTTAGTGTAGCCTATTCCGCATCGAGCCTTGTAAACGTAATTCTTTAAAAAAAAAAAATCCTTTTCAATTTTTTACCAGGGTTGAAAAGAGTGTGCGCCCCATCCTTTGCATGCGCCAGGAAAAAGTTCTTTCTCTTTGCTTTAAAATTATCATATTGTGGCTTACGTCCTCCTGGCTCTGAGGTACAAATCTTATATAATTAAAAACTGAGCGTATGTATCTATGTATGTACCTATATATCTATGTCCAAGTTTCTTCTCTCGAACGACAGTGAACTGACCATCGAACCAGGTATCGATGGATTCGTAGTCTTCCCGTCTTTATATCTGGCTATTTAACATAATCCTCCGATAATAAGTAGCGGAGATATCAATTAAAAACTATTAATTATGACACTTAGATTTCGACGTAAAATCCCTATTTTTTTGCAGGCTTTCCTCCATTCAAATTATTATTCAGTGCTTCATCTCAACTTTACGCAACAATGCTTTTAGTAAAATTTATAGCGTGAAGAAAATCATTGAGACCAAAGATCTGTTGCCATTTTT
Source organism: Uloborus diversus (assembly GCF_026930045.1). Classification (NCBI taxonomy): domain Eukaryota; kingdom Metazoa; phylum Arthropoda; class Arachnida; order Araneae; family Uloboridae; genus Uloborus; species Uloborus diversus. The sequence continues at coordinate 189,346,002 of NC_072731.1, read as the reverse complement.
TTCTCGAATTATAAATAAAATTCTGGGTTTTGTTTTAAAGGCTTCTCCTGTAATCGAAAGATTTAAAATGTTTCCTTTTTGGTTATTTTTCCGGAATCTGCGGCATTTTTTTTTTGGGGGGGGGGGGTCTTTTGTCCAAACGTGATTGTTGAATACGCGTCTATTGACGCTACTTTTATTTTCGAGGTTGACCGTGCAAAGCCGGGAAACGCAGCTGGTATAAATTATTTGTTGTCCAGTCTGAAACAAAAGAAGTCACAAACAATGTTACTCAAACTGATATTACACTTATAACTAAAACATTTACCACTATACAGTACAATTTTTTTTTTGTCGAAAATTCATTTTTGAACTTTTTTTTTTTTTTTATTATTATTATTTTTATTATTATTTTCCTAATAATCACAAGTCTAAATTATTTGACGGCGTGTCTGTATCCGATGAAACATTTCTTCAGAAAAAAGGGAACCGTGATCTATAAAGGTTTTCCTCCTCTGACTTAAAACATTCTAATGCCGTGAACCAATTAATTTGCACATTTCGTTCATAAAGATCTTATTTTGAATTTTTGTTACAGGCAAAGGAATTCAAATAATTGTAAAGAAGCAATTATTAACTGTTAAAAAAATCTTTTTAAATAAAAGACATTCTTCAAGTAGATAAGAAAGAAACAAAATATTCTTTTTTCCTGTTTGCATAAAACGCAATTGTTACATATAATATAATCTGTTTCCATAATGCGTAGATATGCAAACAATCGTTTTATCTACGAAGAATATAACAACTACTCCATTCATCTAGAAAATAATAATGATAAGCTTTTTAAAATGCTTCCTTTATTGCGTAGCTTTTGGAAAACAAAAAGTTATTAAAGAGTAAGAAAAACTTAAACAAGAAAAGTCCTTTTTGAAAACATTCACGCAGAAATTATTGAGTTAATTTTTTTACAGCGTCTTAAAATGTTTTTAAAAAGTACAAATGATGTGAAAATGTAATCATTTAACGTAGTACATATTAAGAATTTCATCATTATGCTTTTAAGAAATTGAAAAGTAAGAGGAAAAAATAATAATAACATAACGTGTCAGAGAAGTATAAATTTGGGAATGTATTCTACAATGGAGAATTCATCAAAAATGATTGTCATTTAAATATGCTTTGTTTTAATGTTTGCAAAACATTGCTCAAGAACAAAAGAAGCTTAATTCTTTATTCAAACTCAAAGAATATTCTAAGCAATTGCAAATATTACTACAAACCATGAATTTGACAAAAGGAAAAAAATAATAATAATGAATCACGTTTTACACCACTGAGAAATAGCGTGTGTTATAAGCAATTACGTCATCGTTGTTTTCATATGCAATGGGGTCGTTTCCAAAATTTTTATAAAGTATTTTTTTCTGAAAGAGCATGCTTAAAAAAAGGATCTGACCAATTTTGAAATAATTTATTTAAGTTTAATATTTTTTAAAAATTACTTAAGTCGGTTCGCTTTTATTGTTTACATTTCTGTCGTGTGACATCACAAATGAAGAAATGCCAATGTTGCCATTCACAAAACAAAATATTTAATTCGCATCTTTACTCACGTGCATTGGCAACGATATGGTTGATAGCAAGAGCAGAGCGCAATTTTAATTCGGTGCTTGATTATCATAACGTGGAAACGTAGCAGAAAGATGCGACAAAGTGCATCATTTGTGACGTCATCAAGACCAAGCCTTGTTTGAAAAATCGGACATTTTAAAAAATTAATTTAAAAAAAAAATGTTGGGAAAATGAAAGTATTTTCTGGGTCCATGTTTTTTTTTTTTTTTTTTTTTTTGCTTATTATATCCATTTCAATGACTAAAAGAATGACTAAAAGTAGTACTTTTGACTGAAGGAAACCACCCCATTATGATAAATGCTTCTTGTATGATAAATATTGACAATTTATGTAACTACATATATTCTTTTCTAATGTAATTTAGTTTTATTGTTCAAGATTGCTTATTTGGTTTCTGCCGAAATTTAAGCAAAGAGAAAACGTAGAAATCCAACGTTTCCCTATTGTTAGCATGGAATCCAAAACATGATTGTTCAATCTATGCAGCAAATATGTCTAAAATTCATTTCTACAGATACTGCGCTTTCTTTTCCCACGTCAGAATATATCTTTTTTTTAATAACCTCGACCAAAAGAATCTTAGAAAATCTTTCTCGAAACTCAGTTATCTAAAATGCAGTCTGTTTATGGCTTTTATGTCTAAATTCCAACAATAAAAATATATTTATTAAATATGGAAATGAAAAAAGAAAACTTTATTGAAGAAATGGTCTAATGTCGCAGTTAAACTTTGACGTTTTTTTCAGGTACCGAAGAGAACTGTTTTTTTTTTTATCTATGCTATATAAAAATATCTTCTTAAATGTTAAATCCAAACTGAGGATATTAAATAAAAATATTTTATTAAATAAAGCTATTTTTCAAAATATTTTAGCTAAAATGTTGATGACAAGCCCTAGGTTTAAACATCGTAAAAATATATGACAAGCCAAGTACAGATTACGTTCTCCAAAAAAAAAGTTAGTTTACTACTTTGAAATATTACTGAAGAAATTATTTGGGTAAAAATTTCTCTTTTTTCTTTTTTTTCTTTTTTTAATTCAGCACTTTTAACACTGAAATCTACTGCATCTATGATTTTAGAAGTCGGGAAGTATTTAAAAGTTGTATGCTTTTTTTTTTTTTTTTTCTTTTTCTTTACTTTTTTTTATTTATTCATTTATTTATTTATTTATTTTTTGTATTTCCTTCTTTCTTTCTTTCTTTCCCTTTTTGGCCTAAAAGTCCCTCATGGTTACTTTTTTCAAAAAAAAAAAAAAAAAAATCAAAAAGTATTGTATTTAAATTTGTCTACTACTGCGAGTGTAGCTAGGCGACTTAATGTTTGAAAAAACAAAACCTTTCTGTGCTCAATTGCTAAGATATGCTGTGTGTCGATTTGGAAGTCGTTTACTTTGATTAACTCCTGAGTGTCGCTTAAAGTTCAAGTTCGATAATGGTATTGTTTTTATAACGTGTAGGTTATTTAAAAAAGACCTATCAACAGTTAACTATTTTACTCAACACGTATGTTTAAGGACAAAATGAAATGTTATAAAAAGAAAATCATTTAGTAAATGTTTAGTAAATGTTGCTGTCAGTTTATGTTATTCGTGCACGCGCGGAAATGGCAGTCGGTGGTTTGGAGTCGCCCCTTTCATATCAAAACGATCAAAAATATTTGTTTTTTGAACCTTTAGTATACCAATATTTAAGACATAATTTTATGCGCTACATTTATAATTTTTGCTATTGCAAAAGTTGTATAAATTTGACACTTTGAGATATTTAAAAAATATATATAGCTCAAGTCAGAAGTTTAAACTTGTGTCGATTGGTTCAAGAAAAATTGGGTAGGTTTAATAAAATTAATTGGAAGCTTCCTGATTTCATCATGAGGACTCCAGAAGCATTACAGCAACCATGGCCAAAGCTAAGACAGAACTGCAAGTAAGATCCCTTACCTGCAACTCTTGACTTGCAAAGCTGCAGCTATCCAGTGACTTATTCGCTTTAATTGGGAACTTAGTCAATCTGAGCAGGCCGTAAGTAATTTAAAGCTGATATACTTAATAAGCACGCTCAGTCAATCTTTAAACTGATAGCTAAAAATATTTTTCACGCCAGTGCAAATTCTGCATTTGAGCAACTTGTAGTAATGTAGGAAATTTTTCAGAAAAGTTACGTGCTTTTACAGAGAAATAGATAAAAACCAAAAAAATCCCAAAACGTTCCACGGAAATAATCAGTAACGATTCATAAATTTTTTAGTGTATCTTTTAGAATATTTTTTCCCAAGCTGTTCAAATGATCCTGTGGAATGCCTTAAACAACAAAACATTATTATGAACCTATGTATGTTCAAAAAAATTAAATTCGTTTTATTGCTAAAGCATCAAAACTGAATAAGCTGCGTAAAATAACGGATATGTTTGGTGTAATTATTTCAAGAAATGTTGACATACCCTTAAGGGCAAATAATATATAAAAGTGCAGAAAATTCAAAATTGGGTAATTTTGAAGGATTTCTGACTTCAAACTACTTATAATCTTCTTTTTATCAGTCGATCTTTTACAACAGCTATTTTTGGTAATTCTAATTAATATGAGGTTATAAAAATGAAATTTCAGTTTTTATAAATGGGTAATTTTCAAAACGATTGACAGTTTAGTGTCCTGACTTTATCAGTTCATTTTTACGTTCATAAAAATAATTTTTCGGCATTGCAAAAGCATCTACTGAGGCATTGTTTTACACTTAATTCATTGCATTCAGTGCTTTTTTTTCATGATCACTGACTAAAAAGCCTTTTCTATTACTTTAGTTATCTAGTAACGGAATTTTCCTTGCTTGTCTAGAAAATTCACAATTCTTGATTTTTTTTTGTACAATTTCAAACAGTTTTTTTTTTTACTTTTTGTGCATTGAAGAAGGAAGTAGTAACACACAGCTGGGGAAATAGATTTTACTGAACTGCTCATCTAAAAGTTTAAAATTTTAATGCTGTCTGCTTAAATGCAACTCATGAGTTGCCTCCCAGGGAATATAAATATGTTATGTGCAAAATATTTCTTTATCGTAGTTAGCAATAGTGTTAAGGAAGCCATATTTGTTTCTTCTTAGAATGTGTAAGTCTGAAAATGGATATAATTATTCCTTATATGTTGCATATTAAAATTTACAATTCAATGTGAAGCATATTTTAATCAACTTTCATGAGTATTACCCATTTATTTTGTAATATTTTTTTTAAAGTTTAGAAACATACAATTAGGCAGTAATATAATTTTTGTTAAGGAAACAAGAGACAAAATTGAATAAACAAAAACGCCGATAGGATTTATTCCAGCTTTCTTCTAACGGCGTTCTTTTAACAGGTAAAATTCATGAGAAGAAGGGGCAAAAAAGATAAAAGAGACACAAATAATGAGTAGATCCATAGCTATAGATATTGTATTACCTTTAACTCATACCTTTAGCAAAGAGATATATTTTTTCACACATTTATATATCATAAATTCACTTTTAATAAAAATTGAAGAGTAAACACTGATGAAAGGTTGCAGAAATGAAATTTGTATGTAGTTTAGGAAAGACTCTAAATATGGTATTCAAATAACTACATATTTTAGAAGAATTACTGCCAAAACTCTACAATAAATGACTTAATGAGTCCATCTCTCATTAGTGTTTTCGTCCCTCATGAGTGTTACTATAGCTAAACTTTAGCATTTGTATTAATAAATTTTTTCTTGAATCTTTAAAAATTGGTTTCAATATTGAAATTTTTTTAGCTATTCATGGTAATTGCAATGAAAACATTTAATGTTTAATTTAATATGTTTTATAGTAAGCTTTACCCTTTATTTAGCAAACAAAGTAACACTCATGAGAAAATTTCTTAAATAAATAGGGGAGTATGTCGCAAAGCGAGTAGGCTTTCGAAGAACACTCGAAAATCGTAGTTTTTAGATTTATATCGCAACAATTTTTGTTCTTTTTCCTAGTAGGGCTCTTGAACTTCAAAATAAAAAGTTATTTTTCTATTATTTCGAACCTAATATTTATTTATTATCAAACTTTACAAACATTTGAAAAACCCGCTTTGCCCTACCAGGGAGTTGAAAGCGGGTAAGCTTAACTAATTGTGATTTGGTATATTTGTCAATCAAATATGAAGTTATAAATGTTTAAAATAATTGACTAGCTACCTGCCATTATCAAAAAAATATTAAAAAGTTGTACTTATCCAATTTGAAATCAGCACATTTGTTTATAAAGCATAAATAAATAAATGATTAAACTAATAGACTAATTAATTGCCATCCTAAAAAATAATTTTTTAAAGTTATACATATCCTATTGAAGTAGAAAATTTAAGTCATCACACGAGCCAAGAAATTATAAATAAATATAAGATTAAATCCTAGACCCGCTTTGGCCTAAGGCACGTTTTTTAAATCGGTAATTATAACCTTAAATTTAAAATAGAAACAAACGAAATGACTATCGTAGTTTGTAGGTGGATAGCGCTAGAACAACCTAATATTATTGACAATTTTTAAAAAAAGCTGATTTTACTATAATTACAAGTTACATAACTTCCTTTTTTTTAGAAATGTATCCTTTTTTTAGAGCCGAGTTGCGCCACGCCGCTTCACTGCTGCTTCGCTGGGACTGATTATAACTCGGGGGTGTTCATGTAAACACGACATAAGTAAGCCTCACCGCTTACACACCATGGGGGGAGGGGCATACGAAGACCTACCCGCTTTGGGCCACCGTCCTTTAAATATTCACGCCATTTTGACTTAAACTGAGGACATAAGATAGTTTAACCAAGATTCATTAGATTATTTATTTTTCGAAAAGAGATTACAGAATGGTTTATAAAAATAACTTAAGAGGAAAACGGTGACTTGCCAAAACGTTTTTTGGAGTTTCTAAAATCTAAGAAAATTAAGTCACAAATAATCACTTGGTTAGAAAGCTGTAAATTGTAAGGAATTTATACCTAGGAAATTTTAATGTTTGTAACAACAAACATTTTTAAATTGTGTCGAACCTAATGTGTTAATGCATTTGAATTTCATCCAATTACATTTCGAAGTCTTTCTGTTTTCATATGTAACAAACCTAATAAATTATAAACACAAAAGTATTTTAACTAATATTTTACGTCTAAATACACTGAAAATAATAGGGTCTGGTGGGGGAAAGTGGCCAATGGGGTAAAGTGGTCATACTTCAAATAAATGACTAAAGCTTGGAAATAAATGTTCGAATGAATGTGAAAATTTTATTTCAGGTTCGGTGAGTTAGAAACTACATTTTGAATACAAAATTTCAAAACTGGCAAAATTTTATTTGGTAAAAAAAAATATTTTGTGTAAACATGAAAATTTTAAAAATCTAAACACCTCTTTTAACTTCTTTGGGAAATTTTGTTTGTTAGAATTATGAACAGATTGACGGCACAAGAAGCTTCCTACATGTCTTAAGATCACTTGCTCATTAGCAGTTAGCTGAATATATTTTGGATAATTTTTTAGAACAATTTCAGTAAGATGGGGAAAAGTGGTCATAATATTAGGCTTAACGAATATTGTTCTTCTAATGTCACTTAATAGTTAAGTATAAGGCAGATATAAATTAAATATTAATTTCACTTAATATGTATTGTTCTTACAGTGAGTAGGGTTAAATATACCAGTATATACGTATGCATACTCATCGTGTAGGCGCGTACATAAACGTATTCACATAAATGCATCAATAAATATGTATATGGGTATCTGCGATATAGGTATTTTTTATCTATGCAGATATACATTCGACTATACAAGTATATACTTGCTTTTACTCGTATGTATACGAAGACTTATATACTCAGGTAGACACGTATATACACGTACGTACTCGAGTAGACACTTACATACAAGCATATGATATACAAGTATACAGGGTGAGTTTAAACTCTTGGGAAAATTTTTAAAAGATGTAGAGGGGAGGATATGGAGCAAGAATAATAAGGAACATATGGTCACAAACACAATGCTGACGCACTACATGCACGCAAAGCCAAAGACTGATGGATGCAAAACAGGTTACAAATTTGTTACACTAAGACAATTTTACACAACATTTTACGTCGAAAGAAAGTTTTAAAGCGATTGAAGAAATCTGCAGCCTGCCGCTGTAATACAGGCGTCGTAATCACAAAGACCTCTCTGTTTTAATAACGAGACTTTTGAAAAACTTTCATCCATCACTGCGCCTTTGTTGCGATGCGTGTATTAGAACTACTACGGGCCGTAATTTTTAACAAGTGCTCTAAATATTTCTTAGAAACAAAAATTTTGAGTAAAATCATCTTTGTGTAGAAAATTTGTGACCTGTTTTGCATCCATCAGTTTCTGGCTTTGTGTGCATGTAGTGCGTCAGCGACCATAAGCTCCTTATTATTCTTTGCATTTTATCCTCCCCTCTCACACTCCTTAGATTTTTGCTCCAGAGCTTAGATTCACTCTGTAGGCATACATGTATATAAGCGTATATACTCGTGTATACACGTATATACTTGAGTAGGCACGTGCATGCATGTATCTTATGTATACATGTATCCACTCATATATGAACGTGTTTACTCATGTTTACACGACACGTATATACTCGTGTATACACACATATATTAGTGCATGTACTTGTAACCATAAAAATAACTGAAATATACAAATATTATGGTTATTTAATATGGTTTTGCATTTATTTTTAACTATGACCACTGTACCCCATGCTATGACCACTTTCCCCCATCCCATGGGGTAAAGTGGTCATAAATACAAAGGGAAAAGAAAGTGTTGTAAAACTAATTAAATCAATATTTTTTTCTCTAAACTTCAATGTACTGTGTTCTTTAATAATGCAATGTAAAATATCAACAAAAAAAGTTGAAGTGTTTAAATAATTTGTTGTATTTATTATCCACCAAAGTTAAAAACCTACGATTTTATGACCACTTTACCCCACCAGACCCTAATAATAAAAACAGCAATAATAATAATTATTATTATAATAATAACAAAATAGAGAAAGAAATAACCAACAATTATCATATGCTGAAATTTTCCTTCTTTAAAATTAAGTACAAAATTAAAGTCTTTTCACTTTTTAGAAACTTATAAATAAAAATAAAACTTTTGAAAAGTAAATGTGAGAAGTTAAAGAAAATGAAATTCACGACAAGAAAAAAAAAATTCAGCGGATAAAAGTAAAGGCAATTTACAAAAGAGAAAAAGAATGACAGGCTAGATATTTATTCCTCAATAAATCTGGCATTTTGAAACATTTTTCTAAAAATATTCAGTTGAAGAATTTAAAAGTACTTTGTGAAGCTTTCACACTTCATAAGTGGAAGTTTTAAAAGTGAAGAAGTTGCCACTTGAAATTGAGAAAAACTTTAAACAAGAGAGAAAAAGATTTCTTTTTTATTGGAAATTTTTATAAAGACGAGGACTTTTTAAGCTAAAATGTAAGTATTGTTTGGCTAACTCAGGGTTTCTGATGCGTCATACGCAACATTTTTAAGATTTGAAAAAAATATTTTGTTTGAGTATTATTTGAAAAGAGGACGCTAATTAAAAAGGCACTTTCTTTAATGAAAAATAAATTAAGTATTATATCATATGAGGCAGTGAGAAGCAAAGGGATGTAAGTGGCAACATAAAAAATTTGGAGATAACTAGAATAAATGGTACAGTGCTGGTAAAAATAATTGCATCACTCTCGCATTTTCACAACAATGGGATTATGTGAAAAGTTTTGGTCGACCGATTAACGATGAATGTATGTGAAATTCTGCAAAACTCATGAAATAAACATTTAACAGCAGGAATCCGATAATTGTTTATGTAGATCGGGACTGTTTCCGGGCCGAGGCCAACTGCTTACCCCCATGTTCATTTTTCCATTTCTGAACCTGTGTGTGAGTTTAGAGAAAAAAAATTACTTAACCTCATGTCAATTTAAGTCTAATGGTAGGATAAAGTTTTTTAAATTGTTATTTACCAGTTTTGCTATATGGCACGGAGCAGAATCATCCTGGAAAATGACGTTTGAAACTGAAGTAAAGTGATCCCGTATAGTAGGAAGCAACTTCTCCTCCAAAATGCCAAAATACACCTGAGCGTTTACTGTTCCTTGCACAAAGTGAAGCCCACCAACTCCTTTATCACTCCTAAATCATCTGGGATACGGGATGCTTGACTGTGTTGAATGCAATCGGGATGATATTCCTCTAATTTGCGGAGCGAGTGATGCAATTTTTTTTTTTACCACCACTGTAGGTAAACCTCTCCTTTGCTGCTTGGGGCAAGAGATGGAACTAGTCGCCCTGGTAGGCACAGCTGTACAGCATGATCTAGAAAAACTTTTCAATGAAAGCCTATAGGACCTTATCTTTAAACGCGTTTTATTGAAAACTTGAAAATTTCCACTTTCACCCTTTTGCTTCTTACTGTCTCATATATAAGAAAAAGCAAAAAGATGCAAGAGCAGATTTTTTTTTTTTTTTTTTTTGAATGATATAACAAGTACACATATTATAAGTAGGCAAAACTCGCATCTGTTTTTCGGACAATAGATGGTAATAGTTTGTCCTGGCAAGAAATGGAATACTTCATGTTAAAAAAAAAAAAAAAACATTCAATCAAACCAACCTGTGTTTAGAACTTTGCACATTCTGTATTCAAAATTTTAAAAAGTTCAGTTGCATTATTTTGCTTCTCGCTGCATACGGCGTTTAAGCCAGTAAATAGTACAGATCTTATTTTTGACTCCATCATGTACTTATTTGTAATAGAAACTATTAAATTTGATCATTCCATATTTCAAGCGCTGAAATAATAGTTAATGCAATCACGGGCACATTCACAGTTTGGCAAAATATAGCTGACGGGTTAAAGCGGTGTTTTTTTTTCAAACATATATATTTTTTTAATATAAACTTATAACTTGTTAAATAACTTAGAATGTGTTTACTTGATGTCGCTTTCTTTTTTTTTTCCTTTTCATCTTTATGGCATAGATAAAGCTTGCTATGGGTATGCATACGTATGTGTATACTTTTTGTCATCTTTTTTTTCATTTATTTTTAGTTGCACTTTTGGCTGTTTAAATTTCAAACTATTTACCGCTGATATGAGATCGCACTTTGTTTCTTTGTTAATTACTTTCGTGAGTTTTATCAGCGAAACAAGATTTAAGGCCAGATAAAACAGGTATTCTTTTCAAAAATTTAAAATGTATGCTGTATTGATACTTAATCTTTACTAATAATAAACCTCAAAGTTTCTGTGTCTGGATCTGTGTGACGTGCACAGCGCCTAAACCGTTCGGCCGATTTTCATGAAATTAAACACAAAATTAGTTTGTAACATGGGAGTGAGCACCTCGAAGTGATTTTTCGAAAATTCGATTTTATTCTTTTTATGTTCCAAATTAAAAAGCATTTTACCGAGCAAATTATCATAACGTGGACGATTAAATTACCAAATTATCATAACGTAGAACCGTAACATGGGCGAGAAGAGCCATAGCAAATTGGCGAGAAATTCATCATCCATTATTTGTAAATATACAGGCGAGCCAAATGATCTTTTGATTTTCTACTGCGGGCAAAGCCGTGTGGGTTCCACTGGTAGTAAATAATCTAATCGAATCCGATAACCATGTAATCAATAAGTAAACATCTTTAAATCTTTCAACTTTTCTTCACCTTTTAAATAACTTCAATTAGAAAGCATTTATACCAAGCTCTAGATCCTTCTACAGTTTGCTTTTTTTTACTCAGCTGAACAAAAACGTAATTACAGCCTTCAACGTCAAGATCAATAATGAATTCCTTTATCTGTAATACTTCACTTAACCCTGTCAATGCTGCCATTCACAGAAAACCCTACCTATTTTTTAAGCCATCAGGAGTGTTGGCATTAGACACTTTTATTAATTGCTTAATTAAATAAGTATTTCGAGTGCTAATGTCGGCATTGACAAGCAACATTTTCAATGTCGTTTTTGTTTCTTTGCTCCAATCCTTTTTCCTTATCAATTCTAGAATTTAAAAAACGTACCAAAGCAATGCTGAAGTACGTATATCATTTAGATTTCTTTTCGCCGAATTTTTTTCAAGCGTATCAAATTTTCTTACGCTTCCGTAATAAAGGTATGAGCATTTTATAAACTTGAATGAGAAAATGTATTCAAACATTTTGGAACTACTAACTTTCTTAATTTTTCTTCTTATTTGTTTATGCATTTATTTAATTCATTTTCAATTATTCAGTTATTAAACAATTATATTTAAAATTTAATGTTGTATATATTAATGTCTTCCAAGGTAATCAATTAAAAGGTAACTAAAAATTCATTCTATTATTCATACTATTTTCATAATTAACTTTTAAAATAGGAGTTAATGCTAAATTTAATATTAATAATCTCCTAAGCATGATAATACATGAAATTGTTTTAAAATTATGAGAAAAGTATTCATGGTATATTAAAACATAGACGTATGCAGATGTTATCCCTAGCAACCGTATCCTACATATAGCATTTTATGATCTTGAGCGCTTTATTCCATACATCTGAGAGAATAATAAGTATATAAATAAACACATAAATAATAAAAAAATAATAATAATATTAATAACAATAATAATAATAATAACAACAACAACAATAATAAGAAGAAGACGAAAAAGATGAGGAAGAAGAAGAAAGTAAAAAAAAAAAAGAAAAACATTAACAATAATATTAATATTAATACGAATAATACAAAGACTAATACTAATATTAATACTGTCAAGTGTTTTAATAACACTGCCATCAATAGTTAAATTATTAACACTTGTGAACTCTCTTTTAGAAACACATTTAAAAAATGCGTTAATCCGGAAGAAAATAATGCGTGGACTAATTTTGGCCACATTAACTTTGACTTGGTACAATGTGTATGCCCATATCCAAAAGACCTAACTTTTTTTTTAATCACTCATTTTCATTGCTTGTTTCAGCGCCTGATGCATTGTTTCAAGTAAATTAGACATAAGCAGTTTTTATCATCTTCAGAGCTATCCGAAACGTGCTTCTTCAGTTTTTCAATAACTTTGGTGTAACTTTTTCGTGCACATTTTGGCATTCCATATACGTAGTTTTCCAATTTTTTTCTTGTCCAAATTGTTTCCTGCGTTCTCTTGCTTTTTCTCTGCTCGAATTTTCTCTTTGGGTGCGATTGTCAAAGTGACAGATTTTAAACATTTACGAGTAATGTGCTTGCACTTGATTTGCGATTTCCTGCTTTAGGTGGGGTGCTCGTGATTTCTGTAAAATTTTCCGCTGATACATTGCTAATGTCAACCGTCGTAGAATCATCTAATTCAATGCAATTTATCACTTCTTCATCATCTTCTTCGGTCCTGCAATGTTACTATTATTGGCTACATTCATTGCTGAAGTGCTTGGTTTGCTAGCAGCTTCATATCTTTTAGGTTCACTTTCATTTTAGTCATAAAAGCTTTCATCTCTGACGGATAACGGGTCGAAACAAGTAGTGACTGTCACAACGTTTCTCCTTGACTTTGTCACAACTAGCCCCGCACTACACCATTTTAAACTTAAATCATAAGTTTTCGAAATGTTCTTATGATCAACATATGAAATGCATAGAATAATAGCACAAAATATAAGTAAATGTTAAGAAACTTTGCATATCTCAGTGTCCTTAGTGACAATAACAATTCCCACGTAAGTCGCAATTATTTTTACTTATAGAAAACATGATAAATATGTTTAACTTGAAAACAGTCCAACGCTATACTTCTAAACATACACAACACACTGAGACAATCTATTTGCTCAATCTCATGAAGTGACAGGTGTTGAAACCTATTGGCTCAGTCAGGAGGGTCGATGGCACAACTTTCCTCTGGCACACCCAACCCCGGTCTCCCTTAGACCAAAGATTATTAAAACGAAAATTAATTCCATTGTATGATTAAGTGGGCAGAAAGTAAAATGTCTTTTGTCTCTTCTGCGAAATTTTTATAGATTGGGTTTGATTTGATACTAAGCTCCTCAATTATTGTCAAAAAATAAACGGCCGTTAGAATAAATATAATTAGCACTACCAAAAATGAACTTTTAAATAAAACACACTATTTATTCAGAAGAAAGGGTACGTGTTTCATGCCAACATAAACAAGCCGATCCTCAGAAAACACTGATTGATACACGACGCATATGAACATAATAAGCAAAAAAAAAAATTGATGTTTAGACACTTTTCAGTTCAAGGCATTGATGATAAAGTAGAAAATTTTTAATGTAAAAAAATAAAATAATAATTATATATTGCTTGTACATGTTTATTTAATTACTTCATTTGAATAAAAAATATACGAATTTAGCTGCCCGATACATGACATAAAATGATTAATTATCTCGATTTTTATGTTAAGTTTGTCAAAACTGTCATGTTAGTTTTAATACTACAGCTGTTATTTTTTCCCCATCTACTTAAGACATCTTCTTTAATTTCTAAGGAATTCAGCTCATTAATCATGCAGTTAAAACGGTATGCTTTTTTAAAATAAAGTCTGACATATGACAAATTGTAAGAATATTCCATGGCAGATAAATGTCCAATTTAATATATGTTTGACGTATGATATTTAGCAGCAATTTTATACTCATGTTGTTCCAGTAAGTGTACAGATTGCTTTAGCAAATGCGTCGTTTAATTTCTAATTAAACTCAGCAAAAAGCTGGGTAAAAGAAATCCAAATTCAAATTTACGTCTTAAAATTTCTATTAAAAACTATAATTTAGAAGAATTAGATTTCGTTCTAAATTTTCGTTTTATGGAGCAGATTTCGTTTTTTAAGCAATCACAAATTGCTTATTGTTCTCATTTGACTGTTTTGATTTTATTTTTGGACTGCCTTCCTCTGCAGCAATACCGAGCAAATTACCAAACCATAGACGAGCAAACTACCATAACATGGGCGAGCAAATTACCATAGCATGGACGAGCAAATTACTATGCTACTATCTTTCATTGAGTTAAGCTAAACGTCAAATATTCTTGAAATACGCACGCCTGCACACACACACACACACATGCCTACACATACACACACTTGCCTCACACGCACACACATGCCTCACACGCACACACATGCCTCACACGCACACACATGCCTACATATACACACACACCTACATATACACACCTGCGCCTGCACATACATACATGCGCCTGCACATACACACATGCACCTGCACACACACACGTCTACATACACACACAAATGTCTCCAAACACTCACTCGTGATTGCAAAAACATACTTTGAATTCAAGATATCCAATTAGATTTTCTTTTATTTATTTATTTATTTATTTATTTATTTATTTATTTTGAGAAAGAGAGGGGGGGGGGGATTTGTTTTTCTGACAAACTTCACTTTCCACATATAGCCAAAAAAACATTTCTTTTACATAAAATTGCATTAACTGCTATTAATATTTAGATAGTTTGACCATTTTATCCTTTCATTAGAAGTCCAATAATCAATTCAATTCAATGAGCTACTTATTAAATGAACATACCAATAAGCGTAAAAAACGTATCAAAATATGTGTTTAATAAGCAAAGTATTTAATTGACAGATAATTTTGTCAGCGAATTAATTGAACGAGCATGTATATTTATCCACTAACATTGTGTTGTTACTACACCAACACTTGCGGTCAAAAATGTCTGTTACCAATTTATCTGAGAAAATAATTTTTTAACCTTTATCATTATTTTTTTTAATTACGAACTATTTATTCACTTGGGGGTTCTTAGTCATTGGTCAAACTACCCTTATCATCTTAAAATGAGATTAATAATAAATAACATAGTTTCATCATTATTAAACAAATTACAGGTTTGAAGTTAAGTTCCATATAACCGTCAGTGATGTAAATACTTGCATCCTTAACCCTGTTAGTATCATACAAGTCAAGTATTTTCAGTTCAAGGCGTTGAATTTTCAAAAACACCTTCCACTGCCTGCTCAAATTAAAAAAAAAAAACTCTCTAAGGAACCTCAAAAAGCGCAAATATTAAATCGGATCTTGGTTTGAGATTGATTTAACTCAATAGCTCAGATTTTTTAGTCTATGGCAAAAGTAAGTATATTTTTTATAACATTATATATATATATATATATATATATATATATATATATATATATATATATATATATATATATATATATATATATATATATATATATATATATATATATATATATATATATATATATATATATATATATATATATATATAGAAAGAGAGAGAGAGAGAAAGAGAGAGGGGGGGGGAGAGATTTCATTTTTGTTCATCAAAAGCACGAAATTAATATTAAAATATTTCTGTCAGAGTTGAGATTAAAATATATCACGGCAGTACAACAGCATTTAGCATGCAAATGTAAAGCAATTAAAAAATATTTACGTACGGATAAAAAAGAAATCCTTTGAAGTATCTCTTTGCACTGTTTACATTTGGATGGGTGAATAGTCAAGTATATTTTGAAAAGTTTTGTTATACACAAGTATACTCATTGTTAATATGTTTTCCCAAGTAAGCAGATTTTATTTTTAGAGGAATTCCATAATTAAGCTCTAAAAAATGCTGGAACAAAATTTTAAAATAAAGTTTGCTTAAGGAACATTTCCCATACCAGACTAAATATTTACCTTTATTTGAGTATCTTAATCATATATTTAGCTTCTTAAGAAAATGTTTTGTTTGAAATATGTACGATGAAAATAAACTTTTGTGGTTTATGAAAATATTATAGTTCGAGATAATCATTACTAGTAGAAAAAGTCGCAGCACTGTAGTATCTTAATCTAATGTGGTAAGTAGTTTGTCCGAGACAAAACAAGCCGTATTTCCCGTATACCATCATTGATTGCATAGTATCAGTTATAACTCAGCTTCGGTACAATTTTTACTTCCTTTTACAAAGTAAAGAAATTATTGTATTCGCGAAAAAAATTTCACCCAAAAATCGGCCTTATTTTTCGTTTTGCTCGCGCCCGAAAGAAAATTATTTTTTTTTTCAACCCGACCACACGTGGATCTATGCCTAAGAACGTATAAACCCCCGGAATATCCATTTGAACGATCCCCGAATTAATTACAACAAGTTTTCTCATAACGTCTGTATGTATGTATGTATGTGCGTATGTGTGTATGTGCGTATTTATCTCGTCTAACTCAAAAACGGTATGTCCTAGAAAGTTGAAATTTGGTACGTAGACTCCTGGTGAAGTCTAGTTGTGCACCTCTTCTTTTGGTTGCATTCGGATGTTCCAAAGAGGGTCTTATACACCTTTATGGGGGGAAATCATTGTTAATTTCAATGCAAACTCAAGTGGTGTTATGATGTGGCAAACACTTGCCAATATAACGCCAAGCTTTTGGTCGCCAAGTTTTTTCGCCAGCTTAACGACAAAATTGGCATTTTTTTTGCTTTTAATCTGGCACTACTTGCGATATTTGGAGAGGGAGCCATTGAATCACATTAAAATGTCCAATAATAGTAAAACTAATCTGTACAAAACTTTTTTTTTGATTCAGTTCGCAACAAACTTGGGGTAAAAAATTTTTAAGTTTCTTTGCCTACTCCAAGGCACTATTATCATTAAATTGGCATAAAATGAAGTCATGTGATGCACAAATCATTTTATTATTGCCTCGAATGGAGCGAAGAAAGTATTGCAAGTACGTAAAGTTTTTTACTCAACTTCCAATCTAAATTTACAATTCAAGCACTCCTGATTACATTTTGAATAGATTTTTTTTGTCAGGTATTCACGTTTACGCATTCATACTTATGAACCTGTGAGCAACCACAACATTCATTTCGATCATCGCCGAATTCATTATGATGAGTTTTGTCGTGGTTTCAGTATGTGTGTATGTATGTACGTATGTAACTCGCCTAATTTAAAAACAGTAAACCGTAAAAGGTTGAAATTTTGATTGTACAGTCTTCTCATTTGAATGTCTTCTCAGTTTATTTCGCGATGTAGTTCGTAATTTCAAAATAACATCTTATATCAACGTTTGCTTATGCCATCATGCGATTTGGCCATTGGCGCTCTGGCTTCTGTTTAAAATCTCTTCAATTTGTGCATAACAAATGGCAGGGACAAAAATATTAATGGCTATCTTTCTTTCTTTTTTTTTATAAAGTTTAAAGTAAGATATGCATCAGAAGAAAAGAACTTCTTGAAGTGCAGAACATCGTCTGGCCATCTTACAATTCGGCGAAAGCTTCAAAATATTGTCAGACGTTTTTGAATCAATCCCTGGCTCCATATATCTAAAACCAAGGTTGTGGAGTTGAAAGGAAAATGCCCTACTCCGACTCCGACTATGACTCATGGATTTTGAAACGTCTGACTCCAACTCCGACTCCGGCTTTTTTATTTGTTTATTTTATTTTGTGAAATTTTCGCGCTGTATTTTATTGTAAACCAAAGATACATACAACGTCAGAAATTAATTTTGAAAATAAAATTTTCCAATAGTAACGGTTTTAAAAGTGATATTACTCAAAAACCACATTTTTTAAAAAATGAAAAGGATTAATTTGCTCCTCTTTAATGTTTAACAAATAGATGTTGATCAAATCGTATACTTTCCATTTTTGAAAGCTGAGAGCTTGAGAGAGAAAAGGCTTTTTTGCTAAGTCAAAAAACCTTTTTTAAGAAGAGGCGGTACGCCCTAGCTGATACTCATCTGGTGTCTGGAACCACGGTGTAAGTTAATTTCGGAGATAATACAAAATATAAATACTTTAATTCTGAAAAACTTCCCCAATTAATCTTAAATTATAATTTATCCATAAAATTATAAGGCACTATATAGCGGGAAGAGGCCAGGCAAATGTACGTCAGCAGCAAATTTTACGCAAAATGTGGCGGTATACAGCTTTGTACGAATAGCTTTTACTGTAAAGTAAGACAAAACAACGTTAGAAGAAGCACAAATTTGTAAATTACAGCAGACACGTGTTTCGGCGTTACAGGGAACGCCTTTTTCAATGCAAAAATAATGAGCTTATGGATGAAAAGACATCCGACAAAAGCTTTTGTCGGCTTGGCTTTTGTCGGATGTCTTTTCATCCATAAGCTCATTATTTTTTGCATTGAAAAAGGCGTTCCCTGTAACGTCGAAACACGTGTCTGCTGTAATTTACAAATTTTTGCTTCTTCTAACGTTGTTTTGTCTTACTTTACTGTTCAGCACAAAGGTATTTATTTATCTTAGCTTTTACTGTACTCAATTTTTTTCTTCGCTCAATTTTTAATTTATTTTTTGATTTTGTTTTCTTTACAATTAATATTAATGTGAAGATTTTAAGATTAACTGCAATTATTGAGTGTTGTAACCAAGAAATCATATTTTATTTCATACTTTTTAATGTAAACCAAGCTTATAGACATAGTCTTCAGATTTAAATAACAGATTTTTTTTTATATACTATGCACTTTTTATAATACACTCACAAGAAAAAATAACTGTTCTGGATCAGAGAGGACAATTTAAATGTTCCTGTAGGTTTCAATCATTCCAAGAAAATGACACCACAAACGAAAAGTGTGGCTCAAGTAATGTGGAAAATTTCTTATCATTATTTAGAAATGAAAACTACAGGCATACTTAAATTGTCCTTTCTAACCCAGTAAAGATATTTTGTTTTGTTTTTTTGAGTCCATTATGAAAAGTGCTTAGTATTTTTTTTTTAAAAATCCGTTATTTTATTCTTTATAGTTTAAATGTATTTCAGAAATGGAATAATGCTTATTCTATCAATATCAGGTACTAAAAGTAATACTTTTGACTAAGGGAAACAACGCCATTGCTGAACCGACCTTATTGTATATTCCCCTTAAAATGACTATTTCCATGTAACTAACAATAGTTATTTTAACCCTTTTACTTTATCTATAGAGATCGCATTCTTCTCAGTCTAATGTGTCAGTAAGATGCGTCAGTCGATATAGATTTGGTTAATAACTTAACCTATCTCAAAAATTATACTTTGGTAATGAATCTCTATTGATAAATGCACAAATAATATCAAAAACAAATGAAAATAATATTTTTTACGGATAAAAATTAGAATATTTTTTGAAAAAATGTTATTTTACAGATACTAATATAATACACAATTTACAAACCAATTTTAATGTAAAAAACTTAAAACGAGGTAATCCAAAAATCAACAAAAGTTTAGTTTCAAACAATAGAATTCGCTTCTATGACAAACGCTCTTAAATTGGATTGCACCGCTGTAAAAGAATATTAAAGAAATAAAAAAAAAAAAAAAAGAATCCCCCTTATTTCGAGAAACAAATCATGGTTATCGAAATGGAAGATTTTGAAGCCTGGTAAAAATCCTTCTTTTCATGCTGCATGATTCAAGAATGGCGGAATCAATAATAACGGTTTTCATATCTTAAGCTATCTTCGGGGATATAGAATGCTTCTATAATGCCTCGGATCGCTTAGCATCCAAAAGTCTACCGTCTAAAACGAAAAAAAATGGGATTCTTATCCGATAGAAATATTTTGGATCATCAATTTTTATCCGAGAACTCTAGAGAGTTTATTTAGAAGAAATATGGCAAAAAAGAAATGTAGTGAAATTGAACGCATAAAGTTTTACATTTACTGCGACAGGCGATAGTTGAAAGACATAAATGGAGTGTTATTCCAGCCTTGGTTATTTCTCTTCCTTCTGTGTTGTTATTTTGTGAACCATTTTCCGGTTTAACTTCGTTTCTACGTATCGCAAAAATAAATAAATATATAAATAAAATTTAGAATTTAATGAAATATGTTCCCTGAAATTTGTTACATTTTAACAGGAAATAGTCATTCTAAGTGGTTTTCAGAAATTTAAAAATATGCTTTTAAAAGATAAAAGTAATTTAAATTTCTCGTAAAACTGTCCAAAATATTTGGGATGGCTAAATAATTGAAACGATGTTAAAATTTCGAAAGCGGGCTGTCAAGAAGAGACAGAATTTGAAATTAGCAAACAATTATATTACTTATTTGTTAAATTAATTTATTAATGGATTTAACTAATTTTGCAAATGGAAGGGTTTTTTTAATCATGGTCTTTATTATTTGTTTACAACGCTATTTTTATCTGAAGTTAGTGTTTGACTAAAATTTCTGTTGGATTAAATTTGGTTTTAAAAAAATCCTAAGGTGACAAACGACAAATTTAATTTCTATTACCAAAATAATGATACATCCCTACGCCTTTTTTGAAGGCGTACGTATGTTTCACGTAATTTATACACTGGTGCATGACGCAGTATTACCCCCCCCCCCTCTCCCGCCCTAGAAAAGTGTCTACAAATCGGAGATGATAAAATAATTTAATACGAAAAATAGTTAAGTTCAATAGTTAAGTTCAATTAATTTAGGTTTTCTCACTACCCTAAAGCTGTTGTATCACTCTTTTCATGCTAGAATGAATTGAAATGTAAGACTTAAATAATTAAATAAATTATATAGGTAAAATGTATAAAGGCGTTAAGAGAGAACATTGATTAAGTGGAAATGTATTTATGATTTATTACAGAAAAATAACTTTTATCCAAAGAAATGATAATTCAAAACTCTTTTCCAAGAATCATGACTCATATGTAACTTTAAAAATACCAAACTTATAACTAAGAGGATTTTTTTTCCCTTTTTTGTCGTTGAAAAATGTTTTTGCGCTTAGATAATTTGAAAACATTTTTTTTTTAAATTTTATCTTTGCATGCTTCTTAACTATGCTGCATGCACTCAACTTTAATGCAGCATAGTGTTTTTTTTTTCTTTTTTTTAAACATTTTGTGAGCAGGCACTCATAGTTTTAAAAGAAATAAGCTTACAAAATCATATTATACACTATTTGCTTAAAAATTAAATTACTTTTAGAAGTAAGAATTTTCCACAAAGAGGATAAAAATAAAATTATCTCACTGAAAAGATTTCAAAACTTAAAATCTAAAATTTAAAGAATACTCTTACATTTTCAAAAACATTTTAAAATATTTAACATGAGACATAGGCATACTTTAATGCGAAGGTTTTTTTCATTGCAAAATATTTTCACTTCATATTTTCCAGCTGTAAATAAACCAGCCACATGAGTATCATCGTTAATAAAAATTTTACTAAGTTGAAAATATCAAACATTTTACTACAAAATAAATTCCAAATATTTATTTTATAACTTGATAACGAAAATAACTAAATAACATATCAATTGCCTTATTCTTTAACATAAAAACTCGAGATGAAATGCCTTTTAAAAGGAAATCTGTTTACTTTCTTCAAAAAAATTACTTTTACTCGTAAAGAAAAAAAAACCTTCTTATATATATATATATTTTTTTTTTAATTGAAAACATATTTTTAAGACTACTATTTTTGCCAGTTTTTTCTTAGCTTTACAATTTTAACAAAAAAAAAAAAAAAAAAAAGCTCAAAATTTCAAGGAAATTTATTCAGCTATAAGATTTTATGCATATTGTTGTAATGAACGAACTGTGCACTATTTAGAGCGCAAACGGTAAATTTGAAAATTTTAAATTTGCATTTTAACAGAATTTAAACAGAAATGTTAAACTTTTAAAATAATTCATGAAATGGCATAATTTTTACAACATGACCAAAGTGACTAGGTTTTCATTTACTATTTACATATTTATCTACAAACATCTTATTTTATTATATGTATAGATTATTTCTTAAATTACTTCTTAGAACGAAACCAGGATACGTGTTCAATATGATTTTTATACAGATGAATTGTAATTCACTGATTTGTATACGTTTCTTTTTTCAGTCACCTTTAGTTGAACCTTGTCTATTTCATATCAGTCTATCTCGTGTTTGTTTTCATTAAGAATACGGAGCATACAAGCCAACGAACTCGTATTCAATTTTATCGGATTATGACAAACGAATGATTTATGGCAAATATTAATTTAACAAATAAATTGAAAATTCAAAGTTGGCTATTGGTTTGAAAATTTGTGAACTGTACGCGGTGAATATTTTTCTCAGATTACGAATGTTTATGAACGTGATACAATATTAACAATACGTAAATGGTCTATTAAACCAGACCTTGAAAAAGGCCCTCGATATCATTTTAAGTTACATTTTTACGGTACCAAACAGCTAACGGTTATATTTACAGAGAATTTAATTTCCCATTGAATGGTTAGGAGTTGTCCTCAAAGGAAGTCACGCAATGATGGAGAAATTGTCACAGTTGATGGCAAGGGAAGGAAAGAGGATAAAAATAAGTGTGACATCACGCATTTTTTAATGATAATATGATACTGAAAAACAGCGTGTCGTGTGACTAGAAGAAGGAAGGGGTAAGACAAAATGTGACACTTTTTGATAAAGGGGAGGGAAGGTGTAAACAAAAAGTATGGCATTACGGTTTTTTTTAGTTTTTTTTTTTTTTTTTTAAGAGAATATGCTAATGAAAAACAGCGTTACAGGTGACTAGAAGTAGGGAGGGGTAAAATGAAGCATGACCTTTTGTGACAAAAGTGGAGAGGGGGAAAGTAACAAGAAGTGTGGCATTACGTTTTTCTTAACGAAAATATGCTTATGAAAAACGGCTTGACATGAGATGAGATTTTGAAGGGGGTAAGGCAAAGTATAACGCTTGGTGACAAAAGGGGATAGGATTGCAAAGTGCTAAAAAAAGTGTGC
The DNA here is from genome assembly GCF_026930045.1 of Uloborus diversus. Taxonomy (NCBI): domain Eukaryota; kingdom Metazoa; phylum Arthropoda; class Arachnida; order Araneae; family Uloboridae; genus Uloborus; species Uloborus diversus. Next base: position 189,322,538 of record NC_072731.1, on the reverse strand, counting down.
CATCATTTTTGACAGCCCCTTAAAGTGAGTAAAAAAAAACACTAGGAGTTCTTTAACATAAATTAATGACATTGTTGTTACAAAGAATGTTCATTGTTTTTCCTTTCGAGAGCCGTGAAACATGATGCAATGCTCCTCAGAATTTATTTTAAGCAGCTGCAAACGTAATGCCCTTGAAAACGTAATTGTCCCCGTTTAATCCCTTGCATTTTAATCACTTATTGAATTAAAGAACTTGATCTCATACCAAAAAATTTAGTTGTTAGCAGGGCTATGGAGTCGGAGTCGGGAGTAAAAGGTTTAAAATTCTAAGAGTCGGACTCGGAGTCTATCATTTTCCCTCAAACTGCGCAACTCTGGTAGTGCTTGCAAAGTCGGAGTCGGAGCAAAAAGGATAAAATTCCCAGAGTCGGAATCGGAGCTGGAGTCGGCCCAGACTCTGGCTCCGATCATAGAGCCCATGTGTGTATACTATAAACCTTTCGGGTTCAGGATATTGTTCTTGCAACATGCACAACGATTTTATTTACGATATTATGTCAGACAAGTCATTCTTACCAGAATTATCATCTTCTAGCTGGTTCTCAGTATATAAAAAACCAAGAGAGCTAACCAACAACTTGTTAAAGTCTATAGGCTTGCTTGCATCCTATTCTTGGAGTAGTCTGTTACAATCTTCTATAGGAGAAACGTGCATTTTTAACGAGCTTTGTTTGCATTTATTAATTCTCTGCGCTCGTTGCGATGCCTTCATTTGGATGCATGAGCCAACAGCCTGTTTTTTAATCTCTGTTGCAATAGGGAGGTTAGAAGTATAACTTTGTATCGCAGCTATTGAAATAGTCTTGACGCTAGGGTAATGATGCGATGGGCTCTGTTCTGGACCTGCTGAAGATTGTCAATCTCCCCATAGGAAATAAAAATTAGTACCTCACTACCCTATTTGATAAGGAACTTAACGTAGGTGTTGTAACTTTTATTAAGATTATTTTTCGGGGTACTTCCTCATTTGGTACCAGTTAATCTTTTCATCATCGGCGTTCTGTTTTCTACATTTTCTTTTATAGCATTGAAATGGTCACAAAAGTTTAGTTTGTTGTCTAGCTGCAACTAAAGACGTAGTGCAGAAAAACATATAGTAAAGTTAGTAATTTTCTGTAGTAATTTCCCTTTGCGTTTGGAATGATTTATTTTTAATTAATAATTATACTTACTGGCTATAAATTTACGATGTTAAATTAAAACGAATTTGTCTTTCCCAAAACAGGTTAATATTTTATATTTTAAATTGGCATTAAATTGCAAATGCATTGGCATTGGCATAAAATTGCAAATGCAAATACAATTTCCATTTGTTTGTCGGTTAAAAATTTCGGTCAAATATTCGGTTCGAATATTAACAGAATATTCGGTACTTGGCAAAATATGGTATTCGGTGCATATCTAATGAGTATTTAATATCATCTGTGCAAACTGATGACGAATGCTGCTTTCTTGCTTTATATTTGACGCATGATCTCCATACCACTGGAAGAATTTTTATAAAACTCTGCATAAGATCGAAACGAAGTTAGTTGCCTGACAAACTGTTTATGAGCAATTATAAATTTAGTAAGAAAAAAATATTTAAGCTTTCAATAAATCCAGAAGAATACAATTCGTGATGAAATGTGTAAAGGCTAAAAAATATTTCTGAAAATGTTTCCAAAGTGTAATCTAGAAATTAAATATTCTCCATTAGATTTTATTTTTTGCAAAATAAGTAAAACTACAGTGAAAGATAAACGCTAAGTAGATTTGCTTAACTTGTGTGTACTGCAATGAATATCTATAGAATAAACGTTCTAAGTACAAACTTAGTAAATATAATGTAAATCAAGTATAGTAAAAACCGTTACAGATTTTGGTGCAAGAAAAAACACGTTTTTTTTTTAAATGTGACTGATTGGGGATTTCCTATTATTTACAACCACACACATGTTTGTGTGTGTGTATATATATATATATATATATATATATATATATATTCGTTGCCAAGTGTCTTCTGTCTAACAAATGCTTTCGAAGTTATTTGGAATTGCGGAACTTAGGGATAAAGAATGTCTTCAGAACTGCTTCTGTAATCTGGAATTGATTCTGCAATCCTTTGGAGATTCTCTTCGGTCATGCGTCTTAATTAATACGCTTGGTGACTTTGAAAACCTTGATGGCTTCCTACTCAAGAAATACAAAGCAGGACTCTCTTTTTGTGCACCAAAGAGTTTTTTTAGTGACAGGGAAAGAAAATAAAAGTATTCAATGTGAATGATTCACGAAACAAAATTATGCTCATTGTCACGTTTTTCGATAATAGTCAGTAAAGAATGGTAAAAATGCTATTCTTGAACAATACGAATCATAATTACATTTAGGTTCAAGTTTTAAAATAACGTTTTTCAAAATGAACTGAATCAAAGTATAAATTTTTGGTGTTCATGTGCTGTTGATATTGTTTTATGTTTTAATTCAATTGCAATCTGCAAGAATCACCATTCCGCTAGTTTATGTTTTCTTAAACACACATACAGAGAAACCACTAATTGTTTGGAATACAACACGTACACATGCAATTTGAAAATAATTATCAAGATACCAATTACTGTGTTTAAAGTTTACAAATTTATTCTACATATTTCTGTTAAAATTTACGAAATTTTTTATGAAATAAGAAATTTCTAATAACTAAGTAAAAGCACAAAAAAGTAGCACTCATTTGTAAAATTTATTTAGCAACAACTTTCCTTTTGATTTTATTTATTGTATTTTACCTATGCAGTTCATTTTAATTTAGCCTTAAATTTCTCAGTATACAATGAGGCAATTCACAAATATTTATTTACACAAATATTTTAACTGTGATCATCGTACTGATGCTTGCACGCTCAGCACACGATACTACTCTATTTTTTACGATAGACAATTAACCATGGCATTTTGTATTCGTATTAATTGTCATTTATTTAAAATACATGTTGCTAACCAATTCACATCTTGGCAAAACGTTTTGTTTTAGTCATAACTTAGAAACAAAATTTTGCTGAAAAAAAGTTTTGAAATTTGTAAAACCATGTTAACTCAAGTTAGTTTAACTGCGCGTAAAAAAGACATCAATTGAAACAATCAAAATAATCTCTCAATAATTAAATTTAAAAATAAAATTTTAAAGCAAATTTTTGAAAAGAGAAAAATATATTGCTATGCATGACAGTCTGTCCCTGTAATATCTTTTGAGAACCTTATCCAAAAATATACGAAGTACTTCATCTTTTTATTCATTTTTCCGATTTTCAAGTTCATATGTACTGAAGTCTTGTGTTTAACCATTGCATATGTTTTTTTAAAAGTTGTTATTTAAGGATTACGGAAACATTCGATCTTTTAAAATGAAAAAGCGAAATTGACTTATTTTATGACCAATATATTGTTATTGAAAGTCAAAAAACTGTTAACTAATGTCAAAAACTGATGCTGACTTAGAACTAAGCAATTTCTAGCAATCATATTCGTTCCGGGTGAACTGCTTGCTGCTCTTAAAAGGGTGTGATAATCAATTTCAGTAGAATAACACGAAAAATTATACGTTTCTTTGGAACTGCACAACATAATAACAGAACAAAAGCACAATAACACAAAAGCTGAAGCTGCCATTGATTTTCTCTGCTTCTCTGAAACGCTGATGCAGAAAAATCAACAAACACAACAATGACGAGAAATTTTTATAATCGGTTCAAAGCTAGATGAAGAACACTTAAGTACAGGTGATTAATCTTTTCAACCCTTTACTTAACCCTATCAAAGAAATCGTTTTTCTTGAAAAGGGGGTGAAAAATTGATTCTTCTTGGCGCCACTAGCTGAGATCATTATTTACGTAATTACTAAAACATTTTAAAGCATATCGATAAGACATCTCTCAATTAGGATCGGACAGCAGTTTATCTTTCCTGTTGTTGTGTAATATTTCAAAGGATTTCAAATGAAGGAAGCTTTCTGTTCTTTACCATGAATAACGTAATGGTTTTTCAATTAATTCGAGGTTGTTTTTTTATTTTCTTTTTTTTTTATTGATTTAAAAAAAGTATTTTGTCTCAACTTATTTTCCTTTTCTCATATTTTGTGAAACGAGCTGATGTGTGCATCACATGACTTCCTTTTACTCCAATTTTAATGTGATTCAATAGTTTACTCTCTAAATATTACCACCAGTGGCCAAACTAAAACCAGATTTAAAATTTAAAAAAAAAATCGCCGAATTTGTCGTCAACTTGGCGACAAAACCTGGCGATCAAAAGACTGGCGATATATCGCCAAGTGTCCGCCAAATTATAACACCACTTAAGTATACATTGAAATTAACAATGACTACCCCCCAAAATTGGCAAAAGACCCCTTTAGAAATACCGGAATGCAACCAAAGGCGCACAGGGGAGGTGCACAACTACATCCCACGAATTGTCTACGTACTAAATTTCAACTTTCTAAGGCATACCGTTCTTGAGTCATGCGACGCACATACGTACATACATTCATACGTACATACGGATGCCACGAGAAAAGTCGTTGTAATTAACTCGGGGAATGTCAAAATGGATACTTCGGGTTTTTATACGTTCTTGGGCACTTACCCACGTGTGGTCGGGTTGAGAAAAAAAACTCAACATTAGTTCGTGGGTGAGCAAAATGGATATTAAGGCCGAATTTTGAGTGAAAAATTTTTCGCGAATACAATACTTCCTTTTTTGGGAAAGGAAGTAATAAAAACATTACTACTTTTTATGAAAAAGCAACGGGAGAAAAATTTGAAATTATATTCCCCGAAAATAGCGTAAATTCCTCTTTTGATTAGACTTTACAAGACTTCGTTTGCGTTGCTTTTTTACGACTATGGCTTTTCTTTCGTAAAAAGATCTAGATGGATTCAGTGCATTTGATTATTCAGTATGGGTAATAAATTGCTGCTTTTATCCAAATCATTGAAGCTCAATAAGGCTTACACCCTTTATCTGCTTTAAAGTTGGTTTTGAAAAAATCTCAACCAAACAACCCTGTAAAATCTTATCTCTAATTTGACATCTAGGCTCTAAGCCTTTGAATGATATTTAATTTTTTCTTTCAAAAACATTTTGAGCAGATGTATTTGCACAAGAAATCATGAATAAGTATTGTATTCCTCAAAAACCGTATTAAAACACGTATATTATGCTCTTACACTCAGTTGCGTGGTCCTTTCGGAGGGGTTTTGGTATTTTCAATAATTTCTGATGGTTAAAAAAGGAAAATATTCTGAACTTTGAAATATCCCTACATCCCACCACCTGAATATGCCATTTCTCGAGTTACCATTTAGCTTGCATTTACGGAGACGAATAAAAAAGAGATCAAGTAGTACAGATTCAAAGAATAGTTTCGTTATCATATTTTACTTAGGACACATTTTTCATCATTCGGAATGAACAATCTACGTATCAGTAAGAAAGGATAAAATTAGACTAAAACAGAAATTTTTCATTAAAAAACATTTTCTTCGTTCCTTATCACGATTAGTGCTCAACTAAACTTAGTGCTTAAAAGAGTTCAATATTCTTTCGCCACCTACAGCTGTATGTTGCCATCAATTCCATAATATACTCGTTAGCCAACATATTTTTATTTTATTTATTATTTTATTTTTTCATTTTATGTAGTTTTCGATTATTGAACAGTAAGTTCACCAAGAAAGTACCATTTGCACCTGAAATTATTTCACGGCTATTTTAAAAACTATTATTAAACTTACTTACACTCCCAAATATAAGTATGATTAAAAATGAACTTTTGCAAATCATATAGCATTGCTGTAAAAAATTTAAAACTACTCCCAAAAAAAATATATATATACATATTTATTAAAAAAAAGAATTTTAGAATTTTTGACACATTGAATTCAAGTTATGCTTTTCACAATTACGAGTGTGTGTGTTCACATGCAGTCATGTGTGTATAGGCATGTGTGTATACGCTTGTGTGTGTGTGTGCGTGTAGGACATGGACGCAACCTGGAGACGGTCTCGCTGGTGTAGTAGCATTGGGAGCGGCGGCGGAGCAGCATCGGAAAGCGGGGGTCAAATAAAATCAAAGGACGGATGGACAAACGGACACTAAAACGTTCTAGTGTGAACAATAACTAATTCGTGATTGGTCAAAAAAAAACATTATCACCCTTTTCAAAATATATTTTCACTTTTACATTACAACATTGAAAACAAGCAATATAGAATTTAAAAATAGTATAATAGTGATGAAGAATTCACAAAATAAAATAAGCAAAAACCCATCCGACGGCATTCCGACACTTACTGAGCTCTAGGACTGGATTCAAGAATAAATATCGGATTTATTTGCTATCGAGGTCCGAAAACAGTTCTCCTTAGAACCGGATAGCGATTTCGTTACGTGATCTAGTCGAAAAGGAGAGAGAAACTAATCCAAAGAATCGTGCGAGTCAACGCACACTTTACTATCCTTCCACGGCTAGTCACTGGACAATTAAGAAGCTAGCACTTTGCAAGTCACGTGAGGAACACTCTGATCATATTAGTAGTCAGGGCCGGATGTTGATATCTTACCATCTTACATTGGTACACTCATTTAGTTCAGTTGTAAAATGACTTTATGACCACGCTGTACGTTAGCATAAATGTCTACTTCAAAGTAGAGAAGGGCGTAAATTAAAAACTTGTGTAATCCATACATAGTTTAACAAGAAATTTTTACTTCAGTTGACATGTTAAAAAAGTTATTAACTTCAGCGATGTGGGAAGAAGGTGTGACGAATGTTGTTTTTAAGTAAGGGTAATTCGATCTTCGGTATATTATGTTTTTCTCGTACTCCTTACTCAAATATTTCCCTTGCTAATTTGCCTTCCTTTTTATTTTACGATAGTTTTAAAATTTACTTTATAGTGGAATCCGATTAACCCTTTCCGTACTGATGCAACAGACTTCCACAGACCAAAAATATGCAATGGAGGCAATTACACAAAAGTTCGCAAAAGACTCCCGATGAGTATTAACAACTTCAAATGAATGTCGTTCGCAAAAAATCTATTTCCAATCGCTTACTGTTCTAAACCAAAATGAATATTTAAATAATTAAGTACATATAGAGTAGACTGGGGCACGTTTACGCAGTGCCTTTTTTTTCAAAACGAATTATAACTGGAGAGCCAACAGTCGTAACATAATGATACTGCTCCCTAGCAAATATCCTCACAGGTTTTTGAGCATCAATCGAGCTTCGGTCTAGCATGCAGAAAGCATAATCTGTTTTCTACCAAGTCGAGTAAATTTTTAGTTGAACGTTTTCAAGCTCATTGTGAATAAATAATACTTAGTTAAGAAAGAACAAATATATAAAAAATTAGCAGAATTTTATTCTTTTTTGAGAATTGAATTTGTATGAACTGAAATGTTATTAAATTTTTTTGCAAGTTAAAAAGAAATCTAAACTTGGCAATGGGGCAAGTTTACGCGTTGACTGAGAGCACCTTTACGCACGTTCTTACTGTGTTATACTTCTAAACGTGCCCTGACGCTTTTTTCACTCCGAAATGTCTCAAAACTTTTTAGTAATTTAGAATATTTAGTTATGAAAATTACCATTTAATATTAAATTAAGTTACACATTCGTATCTTATAGCTTACAATCATACAATGCTGTCTTCATGCCCCTTCAGTTTCAGCTTTATACACTATTCTGTCTGTAATAAATTTATATTATTTTAACGATGGCAAGACATTATGTTCAAAACACTAACAGAACCACGTTCAAAATAAAAATGCGTAAACGTGCCCCGTGTCCGGGGCAAGTTTACGCAACCGACTTGGACTCAAAAATATTTTTTTTTAACAGTTAAACACAAACTGAGCAACAACTGAATATACCACTTTTGAATCCATTACCTGCTTCATAAAACCGCAATGTCTAAAATTCCCTAAGTTAAAACATAAAATTTTTAAAAATCATTGGAAAAAATCCGCGTAAACGTGCCCCGGTCTACCCTACTCCATTACAAAAATTAATGCTACAGGAAAGCAGTTTTTACTGGACAGCGAAAATCATGAAAGAAAAATAATGACATCAATAAACCACTCTGGGGATTAAATTTTACATGTTCTACATTTTTAGTACATCAGAAGAGATTCACAATGTTATTTTATGTAAGCATATTAAGTGATGGGGAACAAAGATGGGCTGAAAAACGAACAGTTTAGTGGCGAGAAAATGTTGCGTTAAATAAAATGGTGAAGAAACAAAGGCACCATATCACTGCTTCAACATTTTAGCAAAGAAACTTTATAAATCGATTTTTATTTCAAATGAAAAATAGCAATAATAATAAAATAAATAAAGCAAAAAGCAAATTATTCTTTCTGACCAAGGACCTAAAATTCCGTTTTTAAGAACAAAACTCTCGGGAAAAACAGCGAAATTCCCTTTAGGCTGGCAGCTATGTGGTGTTAGGAATAGTGGAACGACTTTGAACGATTCTAGCAGAATTGAATAACTCAGAAACGTAGTTACACAAACATCAGGCTTCGGTGCGAAAATTTTTATTCAATAACGAGAAAAAAGTGACGTAAAAATATTTTTGATGTCTGAAAATGTTCCATCGGGTAAAAAAAGGCAAGACAATGATGGTACAACAATAATGCAAGACATAAGTTTTCTTTTCAGTAGTACCAGGAGTTGATCCAGGGTTTTATTTGTAGAACCGTATTGTGCGAAAAAAAAAGAGAAATTTTTGTGAACTTTATTATTTGTGAAAAAAAAAAACCAACTCTTTTGACCTTTGTTAAATTATTATTATTTGTGAAAAAATTCTGTCGTATCGTAACTGCAAGTTTAGCATTCGGAAATCTAATTTGAAATCTCTTTGTTCTAAAGGACTTCACTAGGAGTTACTTGTAAGTTGCAATTTTTTTTACTGATGCTATGCTCTCAGACGAATATTTTGAACTTAAAAGGGATGAAAGAACCATTTTTACAAATAACTTTTTGTGAAAGGTCTAACTCTTAAGATATGAAATGCTGTGAAGTCACCGCTTTTACGACATAGAAGTTTGTGAAGAGCCGCAAAGCGGACACAATTTGCTTCTGAACCGACCCCTGAGTACTTTGTAGATGATTGAATTTAATTTTGGATTTAATCAATTACATAAGTAGAATACACTCAATACTGATTAACATTTCATGCACATACCAGCACATTGACACATTTCCCGCCAAGCATAATACGCGATACCGAAATTTGCTTTGTAAACGATATTCAAATTTTGTTCCTCCCTCCCCTTCCTACAATAAAAAAAAGGGCGAAACGGCTTATCCTTTTGGAAAGGCTAACAGAAGCAACTGGAATATCCTCTTTACCAAGACTTTGATTGATTAAAGAGATAGTTTTACTTGAACTTAAAATCTGGGTTTAAACCCTTTCTACTTTAGATAAATGACAGCTGACACCATTTAGGTAAACAAAATAGAAAAGTTCCCGGATCTTAACATAGAACTTAACCCTTAACAGATGGACTTTTTTATTCCATCAAGTCAGAAAAACGAATTAGCATAAAATTGTTATTGTTCGCAGCAAGAATGTACTAATGAACTTAATGTTTTTGGCTTTGGAAATGTAAGAAAATTGAGCACTCTGAAGCTTAGAATCCGTGTTGTACCACTTAACAGATTCCACTGATAAATACAGACTTACTAAAAAAAATCATAAAATTAATTCATTTAAAAATATCTTTGACGTAATGTTTTTCGACTTAATATCTCTTTGACGCTGCATAATTTATTTTTCTTTCTTAAACATCCGTTTGAAGTAATTTCATTATGTTTCAATATTTCAATATTATTCACGTTTTATTAGCTCAAATTGCAAATCCATATTAAGCAGTTTTTAACATTCTATTTTGTTAAACTTAAACACGTAAGCGTAGTTAGCATTATATGTTTCAGGAAATCGTTCTTTTGTTCTCGTAGTTTAAATCAAGTACTTTAAAAAATCAGATTTATGTCTTCACATTTTTCCGTTTTAATTGATTATTGTCTCTTGCAATCAAGTGGAACTGACTGTTATAAAATATTAGGTTTCCGAAAACATTACTTCAACATTTCCCAAGCTTATAAGATGCAAATTGTTTTTAAATATGTAATAAAACAAAATCTATGAAAGTTAACCGATAGAAATAAAATCATTACTTTTAATGCCCGACTAGCTGCGTGCCCGGCGCTGCACGGGCCACTTAAACAATGAAAGAGATGTCCAATTGATGTTTTTGTATTACTCTGACATCAGTTTCTAAAGCGCTAAGGAGCAAATAAATACGCGTAATGCAAGGGTTGCAAAACACCTAGAGCATATTTTTGGCAAGAATCTCTTTAACGTTAATCATAGTTATCAATGATACCAGTTATGAGTATTTTCAATTAGCACAAAAGATGAAAATATATCCATTATTAACTATAATCTGTGCTTACGTTAAAATTAATTACATCTGATAGACTATATCTGAAATATTTATGTATAATTACAATCAGCTTTTTGCAAAAAATGACACATACTGTGTATTTGATTAGGTGAAACTAAAGCACTAAGTATTAATAAATACCAATAAGCATTAATTTAATACCAAGTCATCAGATTCAAATTTAACTTTAGTTAAAATCCCTAAAAACACTCTTTTGTTCAACTCAGTTTCACTTAAAGAAATCCAAACAATCTTAATTTAACATGTTCTTTTAACGATACAAACTGTATTTCAGAAATAGAAACAGGAAGAAAAAAGAGAGTTATTACAATTCGAAAACTCACCCATATAACAGGAAAAATCCAACAAAATAAACATAATTAGTCGCACATTCTAAATGTACCAAAATATGAGGCCGGTGAATGATAAACTTACACTACAATCAATAAACATAGCTAAAGAAACAACTTTCATACGCTGAAAAGAGTTAAGAACGTTGAATGTAAAAAATAAAAAAAAGGACAGACGATAAAATAAAGGCTATGTCCGAATACAGCAACCAATTTTCAAACTAATTTAAAATGAAATTTTAGATGGAAACGTTGTTTTAAGATTTGGATAGCAGCCAAAAAATATCTTTTAAAACAATTATTAGAATTTTACTTGCTCACCCATATGCAAAATGGCAACAGGAAAGAAATAAAAATTCCTGAATAACGTTATGTTAATTAACGTTTTAATTAATATCTCCGCTAATTAAAGTCACACAATTACGAGATTGGTCCTATTGTTTTCTTTGGAAAATTTCGAATCGATCGGTATCTCGTTTGGCTCTCGATTCGCGGCGGTTCTCGAGAAGATCGATCTTCAGACAGACGGACGCGAACAGATTTTAATATTATAGTGGATGGATAGCAGCTGGATTTCAGACATAAGTTGCATCTCTTCAAAAACCATATCAAAACTTTTCTAATACTTATTTTCATTACATAGCTGAAATAAAAATGAAAGGAGTGAAAAATTGCACTTAAAGTTCAGCATCTTATTGCCCGAAATGAACAACCATTATTTGATTTGATATCCTACATAATTATCTGCAATATCTTGTTATTTATTTATTTTATATTTTAGTTGCCCTTTTAATACAATTCCTTTCCCTTTAATGGGGTCGTTTCCAAAATTTTAAAAGTATTTTTTTCTGAAAGAAAATGCTTAAAAACATAGGATCTGACCATTTTTTAAATAATTTGACATAGTTAAATATTTTTAAAAAATTACTTTAATCGGTGCGTTTTCATTGTTTAACGCTTCTGCCGATGACATCACAAATGATGAAATGCCATTCACTGTTGCCATTCAGAAGAGCACAATATTTAACTCGCATCTTTACTCAAGTGTATTGGCAACAATAGGGTTGATAGCATGCGTAGATGCAACTTTTAATTCGCTGCTTGATTATCATAACGTGGAAACGCAGTGAAAAATACGCCAAAGGACATCGTTTGTGACGTCTTAAAGACCACGCCTCGTTGAAAAATTGGACATTTTAAAAAATTAATTAAAAAATAACTGTTGGGGAAAATGAAAGTATTTTCTCGGTCCATGTTATTTTTTATTTATTTATTTTTTTTGCTTATTCTATCAATTTCTGTGACTAAAAGTAGTACTTTCTGCTGAAGGAAACAACCCCACTGTCGTTCTTATGTCTAATATACATTCAAGCTTTCTTCAGAAAAATTATGCCAGGACAGCAAATGACCTCCAAACAAATAAAATTCAGTAGATTTGCAAATCATCATACGTTTTCTATAACCAATACTATGTAACAGCAAATAATAATTTAAAATCTACTTATATACTTGCGATTAATTATATTGAACGTTCGGCTTCAAAACATAAAAGAAATACATATCACTTGACCACACATTTTTGTGACATCATTACAAATACAATAACGAATCAAGTCGGAAGTAAAATTCGAAAAATCCAATCAAATACAACTAGTATTGAGGGAAATATTACGTACTTCTTTCCGACTAATAGTTTTTAACTCTATCGAATATAGTTTGATTTCATTTTCCGTATTTCGCTTTGCTTCACAAATCTTATACGAGGCCTGTCTAAAAAGTATCCGAGCTTTGGCTATAAAAAATATTTTGAATACTGGACGGGGTTGGGACCCTAATCCCCTTCAAAGTAGGCCCCTTGTACTTGCACACACTTAGCCCACCGATCCTTCCACTGCCGGAAACACCTCTGGAAGTCTTCTTTTGGAATGGTGTTCATCTCCGTCGTCGCGTTCCGCATTATCTCTCCTCTACTTTCAAAACGGGATCCTTTCAGTGGGGTCTTCAATTTGTGAAACAACCAGAAGTCGCAAGGAGCCATGTCTGGAGAGTAGGGAGGTTGGCGAATGGTTGAAATTCCATGTTTGGCCAAGAAATTTTGGATCAAGTGGGATGAATGTGCGGGGGCGTTGTCGTGATGCAGTTGCCAGTTTTTCGCCGTCCACATGTCTGGTCTTTTGCGCCGAACTGCGTCACGGAGTCGCCGGAGAACATCCTGATAGTACTCCTTTGTCACTGTTTGTCCTTGCGGTGCGTATTCGTGATGCACAATTCCACGGACATCAAAGAAGACAGTCAGCAGCACCTTGATTTTGCTTCGCACCTGTCGCGCTTTCTTCGGTCTTGGAGACTCGGGATGCTTCCATTGCGACGACTGTCTTTTTGTTTCTGGGTCGTACCCGTACACCCATAACTCATCTCCAGTTATCACGGTGTTCAGAAACCCAGGATCAGCGTTGGCGGTGTCCAGAAGGTCCTGTGCAACTTCAAGGCGGAGGTCTTTTTGTTCCGGTGACAGCAACTTGGGCACGAATTTCGCAGCCACTCTGTGCATGTTCAAATCATCACGCAAAATTGCATGTGCCGAATCTTTACTCACTCCAACCTCTTGGGCAATCTCCCGCACGGTCAAACGACGATCTGTCATTACCAAATTTCGCACCCTCTCAACAACAGCTGCACTCCGAGCAGTTTGGGGCCTGCCAGAACGCTTGTCACTCTCCGCTGATGTGCGGCCATTTTTGAATCGGTTGAACCACTCCTTAATTTGGGTTACACCCATCGCATCTTCTCCAAACACCTGCTGAATCTTACGAATTGTTTCGCATTGAGAATCACCAAGTTTTTGACAAAATTTGATGCAGTTTCTTTGCTCAACACGTTCAGTCATCTTGAAAGAATTAGTAATCCGACGAACACGTTGTGTAGCACCTCACTCAGCGACCGACATGCAGCGATTGACGCGCTGGAAAGCGGGGATAAAATTCACACATGCGCATGAAGGTCTCTTCCTTTACTGTGTACAGTGGCGCCACGCTATCGTCTCTATTTTGCGCGGGAAAATCAAAGGTCGGATACTTTTTAGACAGGCCTCGTAAAGCTTATTTTGTCTCTTACACTCACATATAACCGTCCAAAATGTCACAGTCTAATTTAAATATGCGATTAAACTGTTTCGTGAAGTTTCAAGAAATCTTTCCAGACATTTTGAATAAATCTTTTGAAGCATTTTCCTAAATAAATACGATTCTTTTCCAAATGTCTGTAAGAAATGTTTTAAAACTTATCTTCTTTGAAAATTTTGTTTTGTCCACAAAAATGGTTTTATTCTTAATGAAGCAAAGAATCAAGAGAAATTTTCGGCTATGGAGTTTTTAATCACTTGTCGAATCCCAGTTCAAATTTACAAGATGGCTACTAGCAATCCGGGCTGGCAGGAATTTCCATCTAGTTATTCTTTTGAACAACAAGTGGAAATATAGTAATAAATTTTGAAAATAATGATAAATATGTTTCAAAATCGGGATTTGCTTAAACAGCTCATATTAAATCTTGTGTTTCAGTTCAAGATCCATTGTCACTAAGCCGTAGACATTCCAGCTTTACGATAAATGGAATCACTCACAAACAATATCCTTTACATGATTGATGATGTCTTTTCTTGACGTTGTCTGCATATGGTTCAAAGACGAGGCACATTTTCTGTTTTGTTAACAGACACATTTGACTTTCTGAAGTAACGAAAATCTACCCTTGTGACAAGAACGATCACTGGCGTGGGTCACCGTCATGTAGTAATAAGAAAGATCTTATAGTTATTCGCATATTGAGAAAATCATGTAGCTAAGAAAGTCTTGAAATCATATATTAGGGTCGTCCAAACGCCACATGTAGGACAATCCAACTTGATTATTCCACCAAAATTTTGTCACACATCTTAATAATTTAATTAAACTGGAGTAAGCACATTTTTTAATCTTTACATTTCATACAAAGATATTAATGATTAAGGAATATTTATTTGAAAAGCTTTGTTTCTCAAAAATTATTTATTTGTATACGTCACGGTCAAAGTCAACCTTTTGTAATTTGTTGTGTGCATTACTTAATATTTTTGCTCTATTAATATAGCAATGACGAAACAAACTGTAGGTATTGAAAACAAAGGTTCCAACGTAAGGGAAGCTTATCTCATTTCTTGAGAAATGATAATTTAAACCGTTGAAAAAATATATGTATTCCATTGAAAACGATTATTTTGTCTCGAACTTGAAGGCTCTTATATTTCATAATAAAAAAGAAGTTATAAATGGTAATGAACATTTTTTTTTTTTTTTTTTTTTTTTGCGTTTGAAGTCCCATATACGTTTGTGATTTCTTAAGCAACAAAGTTCTGTTCAGTACTCTTTTAAATTATTATTTTTAATGAAATGTATGAAACTTCACGTGCAAGACAAAATTATCGTTTTCCGTATCATGACCCTATCAAGTTCCATTGAAATAGGGGCTTGATTGTATGTCTGCAGCCTGGTTTTTAAAAATACTTGCAATTCCTACTAAATCACTAAATTAGGGCAAAACAACGTTCGATTTTTCAACGTATACTGCGAAATAGAACTGTAGAAGAAATACAGATAGAGGAAGACGTAGTCTTTACAGAAAACCTTGAAAATTAAGTTTCATTTTTATCTATTCGTAGAAATGAATGTTATAATTTTATCAAAATGTTTTCAAAAATATTCAGAACTTTCTTCACCAGTTCTTTTATTGAGAAAGATTTACTATCATTACAGTAATGTCAATAAACTTTTAAATCTGCATCACAATTAGTTTAATAAGTTCATAAACTTTTAGTATGTCGGAAAAACAAAATTCTTTTCAACATTCATTACCTTAAATTTAGTAGAAAAGACTGAAGCTCAATTTTTAGTGGTTTGTATACTTAACCTAAATTTAACACATTTCCTAAACGTTTTGCGGGTATTTTCTTTTTTAACTTTCAAACAAGAATGATAATGAAAAATACTGTCATTTTTAAATCTTGAAAGTTTCATTTATTTTAAAAATGAAATATCTTTCTTAATGACAATTGAAAAACACTGGTAAATGTTCAGTGGGTTTGAGTTCCATTTCTATCGTCTTCAAATAAGGAAACGCAATCGTTTATCACTTAAATAGTTTGTGAAGTAATAAGGCATCATGTATCGTAGTTGAAAGTTAGGCAACGTTTTGACTGAATTAAAACATTTTTGTAACAATCCGGTTTGTATAATACAGCATGATACGTGACAAGGGGATTCAATCCAACGTAACACTTTGACACGGGAGGAAGCCGACTCTAATATGTTGAAAAACGAGCTGATGTGTGCATCACATGACTTCCTTTTACTCCAATTTAATGTCATTTTCTCATTATTGGCAGTTTTAATATGATTCAATTGTTTACTCTCTAAATATCACCAACAGTGGCCAAATTAAAACCAGATTTAAAAAAAGAAATGTTTTTTAAAAATTTTTAAAAAAAATCGTTAAATTTGTCACCAAGTTGGCGACAAAACTTGGCGACCAAAAGACTGGCGATATATCGCCAAGTGTCCGCCAAATTATAACACCACTTGAGTTTACATCGAAATTAACAATGATTTCCCTCCAAAAAGGAGCAAAAGACCCACTTTGGAGCATCCGAATGCAACCAAACAACTAGACCCCACTAGGAGTCTACGTACCAAATTTCAACTTTCTAGGACATTCCGTTCTTGAGTTTTGCGACATACATACACACATACGCACATACATACGTACATACAGACGTCACGAGAAAACTCGTTGTAATTATCTCGGTAATCGTTAAAATGGATATTTCGGGTGTCTGTACGTTCCTAGGCACATATCCACGTGTGGTCGGATTGAAAAAATAACTCAATATTCATTTGGGGGTGAGCAAAATGGAAATTAAGGCCGATTTTTGGGTGACATTTTTTTTCGCGAATACAGTACTTCCTTTTTTGTAAAAGGAAGTAAAAAGTGTGACAACAGTTTTATATAGACAGTCCCTTGTTGCAGGATTGATTCCCAAAAGTGCACACACGTAGATATTGTTCCCGAATATTTTTTAAATTAATTAAATCCTTTTTTTTTCTCTCTCTCTCATTTTACTTTTTTTTACAAAAAAGGAAGCATTGTATTCGTGAAAAAAATTTCACTCAAAAATCGGCCTTAATATTCATTTTCCTCACCCACGAATGAATGTTGAGTTTTTTTTTTTCGATCCGACCACACGTGGATATATGCCTAGGAACGTACAGACACCCGAAATATCGATTTTCACGACCCCCGAGTTAATTACAATGAATTTTCTCGTGACGTCCGTATGTACGTATGTATGTGCGTATGTGTTGTGTGTATGTGTGTATGTATCTTGCATAACTCAAAAATGGTATGTCTTAGACAGTTGAAATTTGGTACGTAGACTCCTAGTGGGGTCTAGTTGCGCAACTTCTCTTTTGGTTGCATTCGGGTGTTCCTAAGGGGGTCGTTTGTCCCTTTGGGGGGGGGGAATCATGGTTAATTTTGATGTAAACTCAAGTGGTGTTATAATTTGTCGGACACTTGGCGATATATCGCCAGTCTTTTGGTCGCCAAATTATGTCGCCTGCTTGGCGACAAATTTGGCGATTTTTTTTTTAAATTTGGTTTCAATTTGGCCACTGTTAGTGATATTTAGAGAGGAAACAATTGAATCACATTAAAATTGCCAATAATGTGGAAATTACATTAAATTGGAGGAAAAGGAAGTCATGTAATGCTCATGATCAGCTCGTTTTTATCCATGTGTTTCCAAGTTCCTTACTTCACCTAAAAGATTTATCTGAGTCAAAAAAGGAAGAAAAAAGAAGGGCGTTTTCCGAGATTAGGGCTAGCGAAGACCTTGGCCGAGGTGAATGTCGGTCAACTGCAGAAAAATACTCATTTTAGTGTAACCGGATTTTGAAAAATTTATGAGCTTTAAAGCTTAGATTAGAGCGATTCTTCTTCCTTTCTCTCTCTCTCTCTCTCATTGCGCTATGAGTTCACGTCACGTGCCTCTGTTTAGCAGTTATGTTGCCACTTTTCGGCAATAAAAAAATATTTCATTTTCTGTAATTTTAATTAATATTCTTCTTGAATTTTCGATGAAAGAAAAGTACAAATTCATGTTCTACAAAAAGTGTACTTAAAATCAGACTTTATGTTGATAAACATAAAATGAAGAATAAATATCTATTAACATAAATAGTTATAGAGATTTGTGAAGTAGAAATAGATTAAATAAGTGTACATCTATAGATTAATATAGATATAGAAAGATATATATTGAGTAGTTACACGTAGATGGATAAAAGCAGAGATCTGAGTGTAGAAAATGTGTGTTTTTTTTTTTTTTGAAATTGATATCTACATGGATATATATATATATATATATATATATATATATATATATATATATATATATATATATATATATATATATATATATATATATATATATATATATATATATATATATCCATGTAGATATCAATTTCAAAAAAAAAAAAAAACATAAACACATTTTCTACACTCAAATCTCTGCTTTTATCCATCTACGTATAACCACTCAATATATATCTTTCTATTTCTATATTAATCTATAGATGTACACTTATTTAATCTATTTCTACTTCACACAATCTCTATAACTATTTATGTGTATAGATATTATTATCATATATATATATATATATATATATATATATATATATATATATATATATATATATATATAAAATTATTAAATAAAAACAAAAAACCCGACTGCGTAAAAAAAAACTAAAAAGAAAAATGTATAAGCCCACTAGTTTAGAATGTTATTAAGTACTACTGAATAACTACACCATTGAAATAGTTTTATAATCGTACACAGGTAAGATAAATTATAAGTTCAAAAGCAGAATCGAAGGATTAACAGTATCCCATTCCTTTCTGAATTTAGGAACTTCGTAAAATTTGAATGGACCTTCCTGTTGATCCTTCTATTCTGCTTTTGAATTTATGATTTGTCTTATGTATGTACGATTTTAAAACTATTTCAATACTGTAGTTATTCAGTAGTACTTAACATTCTAAACTACTGGGCTTATATATTTTTCTTTTTAGTTTTTTTGGTTTTTACGCCGTCGGGATTTTTGTTTTCATTTAATATTTTTTTATT
Organism: Uloborus diversus; assembly: GCF_026930045.1. Lineage (NCBI taxonomy): Eukaryota > Metazoa > Arthropoda > Arachnida > Araneae > Uloboridae > Uloborus > Uloborus diversus. The sequence goes on along the minus strand of NC_072731.1, from coordinate 189,303,418 downwards.
TTACACATTTTAGTTAATTTTCATTGACTTAGTTATTATGATTATAAGACGGTACACTTCACAATCTTGTCATTTCACTCAGAGAGTTTGTATCATGAGGTTTATGAAGTAACTTTTGGTGGTCTAAACTACTGATAATTAGTCCCTCTAGGGACCTAACTAGGCTTAAAGCTACACGTGCTTGATCTTTAGCAAAAATGCGCGAACTTAAGTCAACCACAGCACAGCTATATAAACAACCTGTATAACTCATGATGACGCGAGCTAGGAAACGTCGTCAGTCAAATTTTTCTCGCAAAACTAAAAAAAGTCCCTCAAGAAAGTACACGTCGCGAAACTCAGTCCCCTGAATCACGACAAAAGCAAATGCAACATGTTAGAGATGAAAATCTAATTAGTAGACTTTCTTTCTTTTGGTGCTTATTGACCTGGTTTATTTTGATGAGGACAACAATCTGAGTGTCTTGCCGCCCTTATGCATGATATATTTTTTATTGCAGTACAGAATACATATAAACAACACATGAGAGAATATACATCACAAAGAGGGGAAAATACATCAGGAGCGAGGGTGGGAGTCGAACTCACCGTCTCAAGTGTTAGATGCAATCGCTTACACCACTCAGCCACTGAGGACCCAATTAGTAGACTTAGTAATGGCTACCTGCAATCGGCGGATTGCAGGTAGCCATGACTTAGTACACAAAAAATTCAGGCAGCGAAAGCTACCTGCATTTGTCGCACGCTGTGTCGCACGCAGGTAGCGTGCGACACGATCCCGAATTGACAAAATGGCAACTGGTTGTTGATAGGGTGAATTTTGATTACTGTCATGTGTTTAGTGACACTCCCAAAGTTAAGACAAATGAATTGACGTAAGAATTTCCAAAATTGACCAAGGCCTTTAGCCTCTACAACGCCACATAGGAACAAACATGCATACATACATACATACATAGACATATAAACACATTACCCTCCTTTGCGTCGCGCACGCGCAGTAGGGTGAAACAGAGAGTGGTTAACTGATATAGGTAGATATTAAAATATAATAGATAGAAATTAAAATAATTTGTTTTTTTACCGTGCCAAATTTATTTGATCATCCGCTAAGTGCAAAAGGTGACTTCCTAGCATAAAAAGGTGAATGGCATAAAAAGAGAATTATGTGGAAAAAAAAAGAAAAAAAAACAAGTGAGCAAACTTATCACTGACAGATGCTAGTCCTTGCTAAAATTCAATTAAAAAAGTGTAAATTTATGTAACTTCTAACGCGATGACAAGATTTAGGGGAGAGAGGGGTGCTTTGTCACAAGTTGAATTATGGAAAATTGTGAGAGTGGAGGGAAATTTCACAACCAACCAAAGCTGCTGCACAAGGATGCTGCCACCCTGCAGACACTCTCAGACATGTCGTGCGTCAGTGAACTTGACAAAGAGTGTTTTATTGTTATTAAGTGCTCAAAATACATTTTTTAGCTGGTGTTTGGCATTTTGATACTCTGCTACTATCAATCAAAGGTATGTGAATACTATTGTTTCTTAATCCTTTGTACATTAATGTATTTGTGTAAAAGCTTGATTAGTTTTAAGTTGCTGAAACCGTTGCAGAAACAAAACAAATACATGCGGGACACTTCGCCACAAAACTTTTAGGGCACTTTGTAACTAGTATGGATACAATGTACGAAGTGCTAAGAGTGGACCCACAAGAAATGAGGACGTGGGCCGTCTTCTACGTGTATGAAAATTGTGATACAGATGAGGGTGATTCAAATATCAAGTGGCAAAGCCTGTAAACTAGGCCGCAGAGTAGCATTTTATTTGATTGCATGATTGCAACAAAGTGAACTATTGTTGATTACGTAATTAATTGCAAATTATAACATTTTATTTAAATTATGTAATGAACAGAATTTGAAAAGATGTTAACGACTTAACTAATTTATCTATGAAATTATATGTGACAAAGTACACCCTACCCCGTGACAAAGTAATTTTCCATGGGGCATTTTGTCACACTTAAAATGCTTAAGAAAAACAAATTAATCCATACTTAGACATTTACTAGAGAGCTCATTATTTTACGTAACTTGCACAAAGGTGCGCACCATTAAGACATTTAATTTGGCTCAAATACTAACCAAATCCTAATAAAAAAAATCACAAGTGAAAATTGGGACAAAGAACACCGCTCTCCCCTACAAGAATCCTTTTTTTAACCAACTCTTTTTAAGAAGATCCTTACATTACGTAAAAAATTTAGTTACCCTTCTGCACTTCTTTGAACTTCTGTTTCCAGACAATTTTAATGAAATACCTAAAGCAAATTTTTGAATAATTCCTTCCTGATTACATACAACCATAAGATGGCAATTCATCTTCCGACCAAAATTGACCCGAAGAAAAATAACTTATGGAACATATATTTCCGTGTGAATATTAAGCAGAAACGTTATGTGTTTTCAGAACACAAGAAAAAGTTCTCACCGACCCCGAAGCATTGCTTGGCCGAATCACATGGAAGGTGAATCCAGATAAGCATCAACTCGTTTGTTCTGTGGGGTATTAACTTGTGGTCACGTGCTCGTTCTTGGAAGATGAACTTGAGGCATGATTCTCGAACAACAAGCATCACGATGCTGTTTAATTTTGAATATGCGATGCCGCGAACGATGTCCCTCGCTTTTTTTTTTTAATGCGTTCTACCCCAGCTATATGACTTTCAATATCAAAGGTAACGAATGCATCAACTGCGTTTGAGATAATTGCTCGCATAATACCGTATTTTTGTTTGTATGCTGTGAATACTGATGGCAAAATTGCTTGGAGGATTCTGGTCGGTTTGCGTGCGCGTGTTGTAAACAACAATTGAAAGCAATCCTGTTTTTATTGCATTTCATGCCACATAAATATGCAGGTTTTAATCAGCGTCGTTTAAAAGATTTTTCCATTTCTAAAGCCTGAAAGCATAAAGAGGAATTGCGCTAGAGGATAAGAGGATGTAAACATGAAGATTGACAATTTTGATTAGGTCTCTGACTTAACTTTTCTCTGGTTTGAGTTAATGGATAAAATGCTTTACCACATTTCGGTGGTCGATTCTTCCTTTTAAACATAAAACCAGTGCAGTAATGCAATATATACGATGCATACCTTTGGGTTTGTTTCCAAAAATAGCGTATGCTTTTTGACAAATTTTATATTTTGCATTTTATTTTACTGACTCTTCTAAAATACCACTGCATTTCAAAATTCGCACGATTTTTTTTTTCATTTTTTTTTTAAATTTATTTCTTATTATTTATTTTTCCAATAGCTGCGTCGCCAGGCTTTGCATGGTCTACCACGAAAATAAAAGTTGCGCCAAGTTACGAGTGTTTAACAATCAAGCTTGAATTTCTTCTCGCAACAAGTTTTAATAAAAGCATTGTTCAGCAATGACCATGTTCAGCTATGAATTTCTAATTGAAGGCTTACCTACATTTTAAAATGATATTAGTTAAAAAAAAGTTATAATTCACGTTCTAGTTATCTTGGAACATTAAAGCAAATTTTATCTGATTAAGAAAAATCAGGAGTTTATATGAATACTATTTAATTCTAATTTTTGCAAGCTTTTTTTCGCTCTCATATTAGAAAAATGCCATTTTTGGGTCATAAAATTAAAATCCGAACCACTCGGTTCTTTTTTGCCCCCTTACGTTCCTTCTCGATTGCCCAAGTACCACCTTGCCAAGCTTGGTCGAGATCCGATCTAAAATGTGAATTTGTATAGGGAACATACATACACACATAAGTATAAATATATTTACATACACATATATTCTTTTATTTATATAGATTGAGAAAAATAAACTTATTGCAACAAAAATCAATAAGTAACCCATCCTACTATATAAGATGTTTTTTCAGAAAAATTAAAGTTCTTAACAAGTTTTTTTTTTTACATTTTCGGTCATGTCATGAGAATGGAAAGTAATAGAGCTGCGTTGAAAGTTTTCAATGCAGTTCCTCTCGAACAACGACCAATGGATGGACCGAAAAAGAGATGAGTCGACTGTTTGAACTTATTGGTTATAAAGATCAAAAACTAGAGTTCCACGGCCAAGCGGAGCCTGGCTGAATCTTTTAATGTCAAAAACCAACAACAGGCTGTACAGCAAGCTATGATGAATCTCTACATTCTAAAATAAGTCATCCTTGAATCTCCTTCCCATATTATCGAAAATGATCTAAATGCTTCTTTTAGTTTCAAATTCGAGAAACTGCCGGGGCAGGTTCCTTGAATCCGATCTTGTCCCCTAACGATACGAAGTGGTCCTACAATCGTATTTTAAGATTCAAGTTCCGAAAAATTTTTGCGTGAAGACCGTAAATTCCCTCCTCCCCTTCACATCAAAACAAAGCGTCTAAAATTTCGATTTTGAAGTTTCACTATTGACACATTCCGGGGAGAATTTGAAATCCTATTCCTTTCTCTAACGTCATTCAAGATTATTTACAATTGCATTTTTTAGGACTTCCTTTCTGAAGTTTTCCGGGAGAGAGCCTCCGTGCCCTCCTTCTCCTAGTGTCATTAAAATTGCATTTTCAGAATTTCAATGTCAAGAAGCTGAATGAGAGTTCCGAAACTCATCCATACCCTTAGCACAACCTAAGAGGGCCATCAATCGCATTTTTAAGACTCCGATTACGAACAATTTTTGGAGGAATACCTCGAATTTCGATTGCCAAAAATTGTCTAAAATTAAGTTTTTGCAAACTCTTTTTCGAAAACTTTCCAGCAGAAAGATCCAAACTCTCCTTTTTCCCTAACATCATAATAGATAGCCTACAATTGCACGCTTAGGACTTCAATTTCCAGAGAAAAGACCCCAAGTCCTTCGACCCTATCTCCCAACATTATCGAAGACCGTCTAAAGCTGCGTTTTAGAACTGAAAGATCAAAACATATTGGGGAAGGAGTTCTGAACCCAATGCTTTCTCCTAACTCATCAACATCAACTCAAGTTGAGCGGCACCATGTCTTGGGACTCTTTCTCTGGTTAGATAAATTATTTTATCTAATAGAAATAGATATCTTAATAGATCTTAATAGAAACGTATATAAACACTTTAAAGACGCAAGCACGTCTTTAAAGTGTTTATATACGTTTCTATTCAATTCAATACTCACTATTAATTTAGACTCAGACACAAATTTTTCCACAAATTATACCTAAATATAAATTCCTCATGAAATTGGTGTAATTGATAGATGCAAAACGCGAGCTCTTCTTGCTGCTAAATATGACTAACTGGAAATCAATTCATGGAAATACTTGACTGAGAAACAAGGAACAGAATTGTAGTTTGAAAGACACACAATATAAACATAGTGCACAACCGAAAAAGGAAAAGAAGTTGAGTTCAAATTCAAACAATGCATGTTCATTAGAGTTCTAGCAGTTCAATATAATTCGGGTATTTAACTGAGTATCAGTATCTAAACCTGGGCACTTAAGAAGTTTTTCAGCATTCATAGGATCCGCTTTGCGGATTTGAAAAAAAAAAAATAGTGCAGTAAACCAATGTTTAGCTAAGCAGTCGAGGTAGTCCTTAGCTTTCATTTCAATAAGGATTCCTTACAGGGTCCATAGCAGTACTTTTTCCGGTTGTTTTGGATACTGGTCAACTAATCACTCATTGACGTTTCAACTTGTTCTGACTTCGAAGTACTTTTAAGTTTCTTATAAAGATATCATGATGACGCCGATCACAGCAACAACGCTACGAAGCATAGGTATAACTTGCATGCGGATGATGTTATGAAGGTATGAAAGTAAACCATCCTCCATATTTCGTCCTCAGATGGAAGTTGAAACTGCATAAGAAATTCAGTCAGTCCCAGGTCAGGTTTGCTGTATCGAGAAAATATCAAGAGGTTTCGTGGATGAGGGAATAATAATTAAATATGTTGCTAAGCAATTATGTTGATGCTGCCGTGTGCAGTCTTGAAACCTCGTACTGTTGTAAAGCCGCAGTTTGCAGCCACTGGAGATAAGGCAACACAATCGCATCAGCAAGCCCCAGAGAGCCATGGCGGGCCCCTTATCAGTTTAGTCGCCCCCCCCCCCCCACTGCCCTCCTTTAAAAAAAGTGTTAAAAAAAAGAAACAAAATCAAAACTGCTTACTATAAAATATTTAGCGCTATTATAAGTACCGCAACAGTCAATACCAAAAAAGTAAGTTTTACAGTACCTTTACGTTTCCGCTTATTCGGAGTTTTTCCCCATTTTTCTTTCTTCCTTTCTTTACTTTCCTTTTTCTTTCTTTCTTTTTCTTTCATTCTTTTTCTTTCATTCTTTTTCTTTCTTTCTTTTTTTATTGCATCAGTGTCGTCAGGCTCTTCCAAGGCCTGGGCCCCTAGTTTCCGACTAGGCTGACATGGCCTCACGTCGAGCCTGCGCATCGGTACATCACTTAAGTTCCATCATGCTTTAGAAATGCCTCTGAGGCCAACCTGACTTTGGTATTTACGTACTTTCATGTACCGTGTTGTCTACTTTGTAACTGTAAACCGTTATTCGTGCTGAGCTGATGATCAATATCAGTTATAATGGTCGGATTAAGCTTTTGAGACTTTTGGTAATTGTTATGAAACAAACAGAACCGAAACTCACCGCCAAACGTCATGATGAGCCATTTAAATGGTTCGTTAAACACACCTTCGCATTTTCCCCACCACAGGCTTGGTGACAATCGCTATGAAAAGAATTATTTAACCATTTCACTTTTTAATTTAAAACTTCTAAAGCTTATATACTTTAAATTCGATACTAGATGAACAATGTTAAAATGAAATATTTAAATCTGCTAGTAAAGACGGTGAATTCTAAAAGATAATGAAACATAAATCCTGTTTCTCAGAAAAAGAGGACTATAATTTCAATTCTAAAAAGTGCTGATTTTGAAATTTCAACCTTTTTTTTAAAAATGTGTTTTATACAAAACTATTTTTTCCCATTTTTTAACATTAGGTTAAATTGAGTTAGGAACTGTCAATGAATGATGTCAGACTTATCCTCAAAGTGTCGAAATTCACCTATTCTCCTCCCATCCCCTTGCCCCATGTCATGCTATGTTGCATGAACATGTTATTTTAAAAAATTCTACTTGAACCTAAGCTGATGACGTTACACTTCTTGTTACCCCCTCTCGTAGCCTTGTCACAAACTATCACAAGCACCCTTACGCTCAAAAAGTGACAATATTTATAGACAACCTCTTATATTATAGTAATAGCGAACAATTTTGCCATTTTCTAGAGAAACCTTTATACATTTAAATGACAAATATTAGCAACAGAATATAGAAAGAAATTGCAGGCTACATTTTTTCTCCAAATTTAGTCACAAGCACATAAAATTCAAAAATTTGATGTAGCAAAAATATCAAGAAAATTAATTTTTGCTTTTGAAGACGAATTACTTCATTTGTGTCAAAAAAGCAATTCTTCACCAACTCAAAAGAATTAGTCCATCATAGAAGCACAAGCTCTTCATTAACGAAAAGAATAGAATTCTCATTCTGCGAAAAAATTAATTCATTCGGCACCAAGACAATGCCCGATCTTTTATCTAAAACCACTTCTTCACGGACCAGAGCGTTCGATTCCGTTGTCTCTCCCCTGAGGGTGGTTGGAAAAAGAAAACCCGTTCGATCCCGGAAGAATCATGTCGTGACACTACAGACTAAAAAGAATTAGGTTGCAGGCTTGGGACCGGTCCTAAAACTTCCAAGCCCACCCTCTGACCGTGGCTACAAATAGCAGGAGGCATCACCGACCCCAGATCTTCTGTGTCAAGGTCTGTATCCGAGACGGTAAGTCTAAGGATGACTTTCCTTTTTTATATATATATTTTCCCCCAGAATCTGCTTGACTGAAGTTTCATACGATTAATTCCCTTTTTTCGACTACTTTCATCTGGAGATAGTTGAAAGTCAAACGCTTAAAACGAAAACTTAACGAGTAATTCGGACAAAGATAAAATCTCTTATGCACCAATCTCATTTGTGTTGGCAAAATGACTTCATAAGTATTTTGCCTGCTATTTAGATGATTTCATACTCTTTGCAGTTTGAGAGAAAATTTTACCATGAGATCATACTAAAATTCAGTTTTGTTTATTTTGCCTAAACTCGCCAAGATTGACAGATTTCATTTTGAAAAAATTAATTAAGTATTGGTGTAAAGTTATTACGATTAAAACCAACAGAGTTCATAGAGTAATGAACTCCAAAGAGTTTGGATTACGTCAGACTACTTCGAATAGCTATAAGTTCAACAACAACAAAATAACATTTCATAGCATGTTTCCTTTTTTTTTTCATGTAATCTTTCAGACATTGAAAATTTTCTTAAACTTCATTTTCGTTCTTAAGGAAGTTCTGGAACTTTTTAATTAAGAGGGGTAATGTAGAATAATTCAAACTAAAGTGTCACATGGAACCAGACACTATCATATATTTACATATCATTTTGAGTAATTTAACTAGCATTATTCAGCAGATGGGAGATCATACACTTCAGATTGTTGCTAAATATTTTATTTGTTGAAGATATTTTCCTTGCGTTAATTTGTCAGATGATTTTCTCACTTCTACTGTCTGTAATTTTAATCCTGTTTATGCAATGTATATTAAATTTTGCAGTTTAGATAACTGAAATTTCAAATGACTGAGTTGAAGTGATAAATATTTCGAAATTAGAATCAACAGATTTCTAAATTTATTTCCCTAAAGCACTTTTTTATTTTGATTATTATTATTGTTGTTGTTACTGTTGTTTTTATTTATTATTATTATTGATGTTGTGATTTTTTAATATTAGTATTATTATTATATTCCAAATAAGTAAACCTTACATAAAGATAAAATTTTATCACATTTAGAATGAAACCGTTTTCTGGTTTAGCTTGTCTGAAATATACACAACAAAGCCAAGAATACATCACTTTATGTTTTACCTACAAAAGTATTGAACTTAAAGAACAGTGTAATACATATGCCAAAATCACTGACTGATTTCATAAGCTTATAATATCTCAAGACATTATTTTTCTCAGTTTTTAATTTATGCTGAAGTGTTTGAAAAATTTGCAATTTACAGTAAAACCCCTCCTAACGGACACCCTTCAAGTGCGGACACTCCTCTTATGCGGACATTTTTTAATTCCCCGATTCCAAGGCAATTAACATTAATAAACCCCTATCCTGCGGACACCCCTCTGTTGCGGACAAAAAAAAATGTCCCGCTAGTGTCCGCATTAGAGGGATTTTAATGTACTTCTTTTTAAGAATATGTAACAAAACTTTGCGAAGACAAAGGAGTTGGAATGTATCTATAAACATTTTTTTCAGAAAGTTTTAAATTTATTAAATACCAATCGGGGCAGTCAACGGTCGATAAGGGATTTTCCATTTAAACATTAATACAGTTGTGTGCGTTAAACACCGAATTTCGGCTTTAACATCAAACAAACGGTTAATCCCCAGTTTCGCCGACAGTTAAAATTTCCTCCCCCCTTACATATATCAAAAGGTATTGTTGAAGCTGAAAAACAGGGGGAAGGAAATTGCTTGTCGGCGAAACTGGGGAGACACCAAACAAACGGCAGCGTAAGAAAAAAAATCAGATTTATCTGATAAATACTCACAGTTGATTATTTATCATTTTGCTCAAGGAACAGAACTGTATCTGTTAAGAAATTTTGCTATATGTCTTAATCCTTATACCTACAAACCGGCCTGTGCAGTCGGACTGGTTTGTGTTAACGAATGTCAAGAACATCAAGGATATTTAAATAAAAAAGCTTTATCTTTTTAACTTTGGCATTCGTAAAAACACCTTTTTTATTCATTACTAGAAAATCGCCCGTCAAGGTATGACTGTTGAAAATGGCTGCTACATTAGAAGGGAGAAACTGCCTGTAGATATTTTGATAGTTGAAATTTTAACCCTAACTCCAGTGGATTAACCCCAAACTCTAGTAGATAGCGTTCATTGTTGACCCCTTTTTCGTTTTTTCATTCCCCTGAAATGACACAGTCTTACCAGTAAAACAGTTACGTTTTAAACATTACCAAAATATGGTATCAAATTATCATGCCGTGGCGCGAATATTATTATTGATAACGTCAGGAGCGTTACTCGATCATTGGCTACTATATATGTGACGATAGCATGGCTTCATAGGAGTCGGGGGTTTTAAAATGCCAGGAGTCTGAGTCGGTCATTCGCCCTCCAACTACAGAGCTCTTCCTGCAAATACCAAATAAACCGAATGATGAAAATTCCCGCAGAAAAGAGATCTCTGGGGTTGGGAGGGAGAGGAAGAGAAAAGCATATTTGGGTAAGGATAAAACATTATTAGTATTAAATTACCTTAACTATTAATAAAATACTATTCTCAATTATACTTTTAATAATTTATACTTTCAACCCGTAGCGCAGTCAGAAATTCTTTCCGATTCGGTTTTTTTGTTATGACCGCCCTTACTTATATAATCAAGAACTACCGTATGCTGGAGTTTTGGTCTTCTTATCTCAGGAAAGATATTTTTTGTATTGGAAAAAGTTCAAAATAGGGTTACTAGATTACTAAGGGGACTTTCAGATTTAGATTATGATATCAGACTTAAAAGGCTTAATATGTATAGCCTGGAGCAAAGGATGGTCAGAGGGGACATGATTTAATTGTTTAAATTAATCAAAATGAAAGATGTGAATGGGCTAAATTTTTGCACGGAAAGCAGGACGAAGGGTCATTTGTTTAAGGTATTCAAATCTTAGGCTAACCTGGAAATTAGGAAAAATTACTACTTTAGTAGAGTTGTGGGCACTTGGAACTGCTTACCGGAAGAGGCGGTAATGAGCAAGGGGGTGGATAGCTTTAAAAGGGCTATTGATCTTTTTTAGGGACTAATAAACCGATAAGGACCTGAATAGCTAGGCCCAGAACCTGTTGCTGGTCGTCACATTTGTATTGAGATCTCCAGTTTGTATTAAAACCAAGGGCTTTTGGGGGGAGAGGGTGATCCTAAAACCTAACCTTCAATTGTTTCCAACAGCAGTATAGTTGCTTTTCTTCCCATCACTGACACATCTCAACTTCTTTTCATGAACTTTTTGCATAGTACTTCGTCAGGCGTTTTCCCAATACTGCTAGCAGTAGAAAACACAATCCACAATTTTTAGATGAGCTACTCCCATAATCAATTAAATTTCGAACTAAGCACTTCTTCTTCAAACGGACCGACTTGATCGGTTAGGGTGTTTACGGGTGTCAATTTGGGATCCTCTCAAATTGATATCCGCAAATTAACCTGCCAAGGTTGTCGTTCCTCGGATGAGAGCAAATTATGATAGTACTTTGAACAACGATTGAATAAACTTGTTTTTGCTTAAGATTTTTTTTTTTTTTTTTTTTTTTTTTTGCATCACATTTGTTAAACATTACTTAAACTTTTGACACTAATAGCTCGTTTATCGCTTAGTTCAAAATGCATTTGTTTTTCAAAAGACAAAGAATTTTATTATTATTATTATTATTATTTAAATTGTTGCTAGTGATCACTAGACTTGCATGTTCTTTTTTGATGTTAAAAACAAGTTTTTTTTTTAGTTCTTTAGAACAATGATGAAATTAAGGAATACAGCTCTACTACTCCTCGTACAGGTATGATAGCTTTAGATGCAAAGTATTTATGCAATTATTTCCATATTAACACAATTATCTTAAATGCAATTAACTTTTGGGTGTGTGCTGTGCAACTATTGTTTAAGGAAAAATAAATCAGTGTAACACTTGCCTACTGATAGCTTAGACAGTAGCATTATATGAAAAAATAAAAGATACCTTTTTGCTGGAAAAAATCCCTGGATATAAATAATGTTTGAGCAACATTATAAACAACGAATTGCAAAATAAATGCATACAAGTATAGTTTAAAGGCTTATTTTTTCCGTAGATATAGGAAGCCTATCAGCATCCTCAGTGTCATCAAGTAATATAAGTATCGCTATAAAATTTGGTGTGAAAGGTGTTGCTTCAATACTAAAGGCTTTGTATCTGATACCACAACGATATGAGATTTACTTTCAGCGGTGTCCCTTACTTGTACGATTATACGAGAATGAAATTTATGATTTCCTTGCTTAAGAAGAAAACGCAGATCCATCTATTTCAGATAATACTCTGTCTTTGTTTAAAAAGTCCTTAACAAAAATTAGACCAAACATTTCAGATTGCTTCTCCGGTCCACTCATGGTACAACGGAAAGTCCCCTGGTTGTACTTTTGCCTTCAAAAGAAGTAAACTAGTCTAAGTTACTATACGAAAAATCTTGATTTAGGGACTTTCGCTTAATCGAAGTTTTACTGTACTGAATTATTTCAAATGATTTTAAAGTCAGCGAGATTTTGAGGAGGCAGTACTTCAACTGTTGGATGATAGCAGAAGCTTATTGTCTGAAGCCGAAACTATAAAAGGTTGGTGAGCCAAAGATGGGCAGTGTTCCATAGTAGACCACCCCCCACAAGTAGTTTTTATTTTTATCAGAAAATTGCGGGACTGAATTGTATAAACATGTGTCTACTGTGCAAATGACTGTATTTGAAGAGATTGCGTTGGTTGTTTGCAATAGTATGCAATGGTTCAATGTAGAGGAGGAGTAGTTATATTTCCACGTAAGAATTGCTTTTAATTTACATGTGTTTAAATTCTTTAAACTCTGAGTTAAGATACATTTTCTGGAAGATTATTTATATCTTTTCAACTACAGTCAATTCAATTTACTTCAACTGTATTAAATTTAGCAGATTAATAATTTTCTTCGTTCAAATGATGGTCTCTTATGCAAGCTCCTTAGGTGGCCACCTAAGAAGAAATGCGTAAACTAATATAGTGAGGAAACTTTGGGTGCTCCACAGTATTATTTTATTTTTAATATTTATCATAGTTTTGCCGTCATACTTTAAAAAAAAATCAAGTGAAGTCATGTGAGCGCAAGATCAAAAAATAATTTTCTATTCTGTTTTCCTTGTAATTTCCTTGTATTTTTTTTCTCTTAATTGATCGTTCTATTACTCTTCAGAATTAAAAGTAGTTTGCCAATTTTTTGTCTTCACATTTTTAAAGTGATTTTAACGTGTTGGCCTCCTTTGGGAGACCACTCTAAAATTGGCCATAAGCTAACTATTTTAAAAGTGTAAAAATAAGTATAAAAGTAGTTTATTTGTATTTTGCATTTTTTCCCTTTGACATGGGTAACAGATAAGTGTAAAATTCAGCAAAAACAATCCAGCCAAATACACTCAACCTGAAAATTATGAGAAATAATCAAACTTCAACGTTAAACTCACTTATCTAATTCAAAAGATAACACACACAATGAAAGCTTTAAAAAAAAATAAATAAAAGAGCTAAACTATGTTCCGATTTGAAAACAATCTAAATACAAGTTATTTATTTATTAATATTGAGACTTTTTTTAATTATTTATGTAATTGTTATTACTATTTTATAGATAGGAGTAACTTGGTGTTGCATGAGAAGAGGCACAGAATGCATTGATTACGACGTTGTAACAAAAAACCTGGTAAGTTGTTAATAAATTATAATTAACTTTTCAAATCTATAAACAATGTCTTGTTTGCCTTTATAAAAACATTCCATTGTGCATTTACTGCTTAGGAAATTATTTTCATAAAAGTGGATTAAAGTGCCTTCATCTTTATAAAAAGCTAATTTTAGGTAAAAATACAAAAAAAAGCTACTAACATAAAAGCTAGGGATACTTGTAATAAAAACTTATTTTTATCAATTATACATCTTTTGGTGCTATTAAGGTGATATGTCAACATAAAAAGGAAGTCACGAAATAAATTGATCATTGTTTGGCTGCAAGTTGGGGAGGGGGGAAACAAGGTGTCAAATTCAGGGTAAGTTTGACTATATAGGAGATACTTGATGAAGTTCCAAAAGAACTCAATGATAAACTATTATTGATATTTCTTTCGACAATCTCTGAAAAAGCTTTTTTCTGCCAAGGTTTGCAACAAACTGTAAATTATCTTTTCCCCCTCTAACACTTTTTAATGCTGAATTTTTGCAGTCTAATCAATAATAGTTTTTAAATGTATCGTTAAGCCCATTGAAATGAAAACTAAATGGGCCATTACTTCAATAAAAATAACTACTAGTTAATGCATTACTACCGGCCACCGGCGACAGAAGAATTTCCTCAGCTTTGCCCTTTACCTACAAAAATCTAAAACCTCAGTTTTCAAGTCTTAATAAATACTATTATTTGAAAATTAATAACGCTAAAGTTATTAAAGGTTACTGTATTATGAATAACGTTGATGTTTTTTACTTTGTTATGCTAATGATAATTTTCTTCATTACTTCTATAGGAGTATGAGGAACGGCAATATCCTTCTACTGTGTGGGTCAGCGCCAAACAAACGGGTCCGTCCTTATCTAGGGCTCAGATTTCTCTTTACAGAAAACTTTTTAGATACATACAAGGAGATAACCTAAAAGGTAAGACTATGTGAAACGAACCTGAAATATAAATATATATATATATATATATATATATATATATATATATATATATATATATATATATATATATATATATATATATATATATATATATATATATATATTTGATAATGCAAAGTGTGTGACTCAGGAAAGATGAAACTTGACCTTGTAAGGGATTTTTTTTCTCTGGAGAGTTCAATGAAATAAAGAAGGGTTATTCTTACTGATTTGAAATGAGTTAATTTTGTAGTAGTCTTACAAATCCGATTCGTGCTATAATACTTCCCGTTTTCAGTAAACTCCTTAAAATGGGATAAGCATTGTCAAAGTCGTTTCACATTAAGTTCTTTGTCCTTCTGCCCCAAGACGTCTGAATGAAGCGAATTTTTATAAACGTAAGGATAATTTTTTTTGTTAGGAAGCGATTTCAAAATAACAGAAAAATTATTATTTATAATAGGAAAAGTCGCAAACAAAAAAGAAGTTTTAGTACCCTAATCGACCGCATCTAGTTTGAATGAACACGTGGTGATACAGGCTACCATTATTGCATAGAAGTCACGTACGAACTTACCGTCAAAGTTGATCTCAGATATGCTCGATCTGTGTCAAATCAGGAACCGGTGCAAGGCAAAGAAGGTGATTTATGTGATGAAATAAGTCTTGTGACACCTTTTCTGTGTGTGTCGGAGCATTGTCCTGTTGAAAAATGGTTACAGGGGACCTGCAATGAGTTACAACACATGCGACTGAAGCATGCAACTAAAGTACCGCTGAGCTGTCATGGCGTTGTGGATCAATATGAGGGTTGATTAGGTACTGTATGCAATGGTATCTCATAACATCACACCAGCTGTAGGTGCAGTGTACAGTTGAACAGTAAATGCCCTACTAGATAATAGAGCACTATGGGACATCTACACTTACACGATTTTCATCACTGCGCAAATTGAATCTGGATTCGCTGTTTAAGACCGTTTAGATTCTTTGAGCTGCAATTCGATCACGCTACTACTCCAAACGGAGGTGAGAGGGTAGAAGCTGTAACCCTGCCATTGATTTCAGCAGCACACTTCCTCTACAGCAGGTATGATGTTATGGGGTGCCATTGCGTTTGATACATAGTCAACCCTTATATTTATCCAAAATGCCATAATCCTTCGCGGTACGTTCACGACATGCTTCAGTCGCATGTGACACTCAAGGCAGGATTCCCGGGAGCCATTCTTTTTTTACAGGACAATGCTCTGACACACACAATAAAGGTGTCACAGGACTTCCTTTCCCACATTATCACTTCCTCTGGCGTGCCCAATCCTTTGGTTTGTCACAGATGGAGTATATCTGGGATCGCTTTTGACGGCATATTGGATGGACAGCCTACAAGTTTGATCGAAGTAGAACTGCGTTTAAAGTAACTGTAGAACGAGGTGATGCTGGACATCGTATAAGACTTTCATGCCGCAATACTCCCCATCCATGCAAGAAGCTACTGAATATGATCTGAAAACCTCCATTCGTCTACGATTTTTTAGTAATGAATGATCTTTTTGCTTTCATTTTGTAACCACTTTCTTATATCAATATTGTTCAATGTAAAATTTTGTTTCATTCAGACAAGTCTTCCATGGTGCACAAATTTTTGTGTCAAAGAGTGGATTAGAGCCACACCATATCTGCATTTCAGTATGTACATGCATCGTTGACTTGAGATGCAGTAAATGGGATAAAGACTATCTCTAACAACTGTTCGTTTTTGTTATTAAGTTGATAATAATTTTCATTTAATTGCCTGGTAATTAAAAATTGAAATTGATAAAAGCAATGCAAGTAAGGGACGAAGTAAAAAAAAAATGCACGTGTTTCGAAATTTTAACGAGCTTCTTAATCGTGAACTTTGAGATAAGAATAATTCGAGAATTTTAACCTGAACTCCTAATCTTTATACATTGATTAAGAAGTTCCTTTTGTAACTCCAAATCATACTTATGCAATACATTTGCAGATTTTCTCCTTAAAAACACTGTCCTTATGATGTATTTTCATTGTTTACAATGAAAATACATCATAAGAACATTGTTGCTTTTAAATTACATTGTTTGCTTTTAAATGTCGCTAATAGCATGTACAGTAAAACAGCAATTTTAAAAAATTTCGTCTCGGCTAAACGAACTTCTTTACATCAAGTTCGGCTTTCTAACAGCAGCCATGTCTCATTCTCTATTGTGTTATTGCTTTGATCTCATTGTTTTATTGTTTATTGCATTGTTGCGTCCGATAAACCTTTACCCAAATATATTAAAATATTAATATATAAAGCGTAAAAACGATTTTTGAAAATCAAACATTATTTTTTAGAAAATAAAGTTAGTAACACATTGTATCAAGTTCTTCCTTTCGAACTGTTATCAATATTCTTTAACTTCCAGCTATACTATTTACTTTTTTTTAAACAGGAATATTTTAAATTTATGGGTTCCCGCCACACATTTTCTCCCTCTAATGTTTAAGTGGACAGACATAGAAGAAACCAATCTGCAAACGAATTAAAAATCCTCCAGACTTAAATTTTCAATTTGATCAAGTGAAAATAATCCAAGAAAGTTAGCACGATATTTATACAACACTTTACAAAAAAAAAAACCTAATTATTATCAGACAATATCAAAAATGTTGTCTTCCTCTGAAGATTTATATAACGTCCACAAATAAAATTTAAAAAATTTAAATTAAATTAAATTAAAACATAAAAAGATATATCTTTGGGAATGTTTGCTATTAGTTTTTATGCATTTTAAAAAAAGGCATAACTATAAGTATTAAAAATGATTGCTGATTGAAAAAAAATTAAGGCTTTACAATTCAATGACTTTTCATATTAAAATTTACATTATTTGTTATTTTTTCGCTCTTTAAATTCACTTTGCTTTATTTCACTACATTAGTCTCCCCATATTCAATCTCACACTTCAATCTCCAATGTTAAATCTACGATAAACTGTATTTCAATTTGTTTCCCCTCCTATTTCTTACCAGTGAAAACTTTGCAGAACTTCTACAATTTCCTCAATTTTCCGGTGCTAGAATTTAACTTTTGGGGTTGTTGTTTCAAATGAAAAGGTTTGAACTTTTGCAGTTTGTACTTACGTTAAAACGTTTTTGAGTTATTCAAAAAATACCCTTAAAACAGCCAAACAAAAAAATCACAGTTCTCTATCTCAAAACACTAGTCTTAAATTTTTGGAATTAAATAATGTTTAGTTAAAAACTTATATTTGTGACTTTTTTTTTTTTTTTGTAACGATATTTTTACAATGCATCAAGATTTATTTCATTACTTTTTTAACTTTACGGGGTGGTAGGCTAAAAGACGACTTAATCGTAAAAGTTGCACGTTTTAATTCGAGGACTCGAGTGTTATATTTTTCCATTCAAATGTATCCTAGTTTATTTTAGCAATAGAACATTTAAAACAACATAGTTTTTCATACTTAAAGCTTTCATGGTCGGCATTTTGAAATAAATACTCTAAAAATGCATTTTGTGTTTCAGGTGCTTTTATCAACAGTACAACCCCTACTCGAACAAAAGTGGAACCTTGCCGGGATGATTCCATCTGCGAACCAACATACACAATGTCGTTACTTATTCCAAGTGCTCTGTACCAAGATTTGTTCCCAATCCCGACCGACCCAGACCTCTTCTTTGAGAGAGAACCACCAAAGAGATATTTGGTCAGGTAAGATGTCTTTTTAATCAAATAGGTGGCACTGCATGCTAAATCTTTACTGATAATAAAGCTCAAAATTTATCTGGATGTCTGTCTGGATGTCTCTCTGTGACGCGCACAGCACCTAAACCGGTCGGCTGATTTTCATGAAATTTAGCACAGAATTAGTTTATAGCATGGGGGTATGCATGTCGAAGCGATTTTTCGAAAATTCGATTTTGTTCTTTTTTCAATTACAATTTTAAGAGCATTTTACCGAGCAAATTATCATAACGTGGAAGAGTAAATTACCAAATTATTATAACGTGAAACCGTAATATGGGTGAGCAAATAAACATAGCAAATTGGCGAGAAATTCATTGTCCATTATTTGTAAATATTCAGGCGAATCAAATGATTTTTTAATTTTCTACTACGGACAGCGCCGTGCGGGTACTGCTAGTGTAACCATAAAGTGTAAATAAGTTCGGTTAAGAAGACTTGATAGTCAACATGCATGTCTAATCGGAAGCATTCTTCAATCATTCCTTCATTAATAGTAACATAGTTAATCAAAAAACGTCCACACTTATCCGTGAAGCTTGGGATCCTTAAAAGGCAAAAAGATTTGGGCGGATGAACTCATAGAAATCAGATGTGTCATCAACTTTTTTTTTTTTGAGACATATTAGAGAGTAGATTTTTTGCAATATAAGCTATGTGCAGCAACGTAACAAAATATGGTCACTCGACAGAAGAAAGTATACTGAAGGCTTTTGTTTCCTAAACTAGAAGTCTTCTTTGTTAAAAATAATGTTTTGAGAAATATATTATATTTTCATATTTATATTTTCTTTTTAGGTCTTTTGGTGGCAGACCCAGTGAATCGCAATGGATTGACGAAGCTCAGGCATTGGCAGACCTTACATCAAAAGAGAATGGAGTAGCCAGGGACCACTACTACCTTAACTGGTACGACCCACCTCTCCAACTCTTCAACCGTCTGAATGAAGTCTGGATCACAAAAGAGATTTCAATCAAAAAGAATTCTGTCAACAAGGTTATCAAAGATCAGAATGATCTGAATGAAGTATGTTAGAAACTATAAATGTTCATGAGTGGGAAGTTAAGGGCTGGTTCTTTTTACTTTCCCACTCTTTACACAAATATACGTTTATAATTCTGAAAACATTTCTCCCCCCCCCCCCCTCATTATCTGTTGTTTTTGAAGAATCAAAATAGGATTGCAGTTTTTGAAATAGTCAACTGCCAGTAGTTTATTGGTTGATTAATTAACCGGTACATTCTAATTATACTAATTTATGGAAATATGTCTGAAGAAGCACAAATGATATTATAGAAGAAAATAACTAGTTTATGTTATGTAATGTGTGCTTTTCAATGGCTCCTTTAAAACTCTTAAATTGAACACAATCAAAGTTTTGATACCAATTGATTCTTTTCAGAGGCATATTTTCCAATAATTCAAATCATTTTAATGTTTTTAAGTTCTTCTAAATTAAGAATTGAGTTGAAAAAAGTCTTTCGTCGCTGAAAAAAATCTGTATGCTATATTTTCAAAGAAAAATATTTTGTACCCCCATCATATTTTTTGCTTTATCATAAGCTCTTTTTTGAAATGCCAAATTTTATGTACATTCAAGAGCGTGAAAAATTCAAATGCGAAATTTCACAAACAATTCATATTTTTAATATTTATTTATTCAAATCATACGGTGTCTCAAGTGTAGTTTTATGTGTTGATTGTTTATAGAATTTGCTATTTATTAAGATATGTTTGTTTTTTTTTACATTCTTTTGTTAATATATATTTTATGACAGGCCATTCTGACTTGTGATGAAAAAATAAAATGTTTGAAATATACAATGCCCAGTGTTTTAATACTTTTCAACAAATCATTTTTTAATGATGTTACATTCTGTAAAAAAATTACATGAAATTTGTTTTAGACCTTTTTTTTTTCTGAATACACATACTAGCACAAATGATCGCAACATCCCTTAATGAACAGTGAAGTTTATCTCATTTCGTCAAATATGCTAAAATAAGAGGCGTTAAAATTACATTATAGTTAAAAGCAGAGCACATGCCCTAGCATATGCTAGATACACTTGAATGCCGTGGCAGATCCGTTTGAAGAAAATGTTTTTTAAAAATATTAATTTATTTTTATGCGCTTTTTACTGTTATTTTTTCCCCTTTTTGAAAGCGATTAAAGAATTTTGATCGAAAAAATATATTAGATGCACTGTATAAAAGGTGCTATTTCTTTATTTGCTCACTTATTTGTTTTTTATGTATATCTTTCATCAGATGAGCGAGGCATATTTTGTTTTTAAAAACCAGCTAAAAATGTTAAAAAGGTATGTTTGACATAATTTGCAATGATGCTGGACAAAGATGCTGGAAAGTCTATGTCGGTATACGAGAAAGTAGGCTCGATTAGTTCTGAACGGAGCTTCTTGTTTTTTCCTTTTCAGCGGGAGTTCCGTTTCACCCGACTGCTATTAGTTAAGAAATAGCAACTTTATTCAAAACAATCTACCAGTGTTAAGAGATGTGATCTGTGTTGTTTCCATTGGTTCCAAAGGCAAAGCAACCAAAAGCTTCAAATTTATAAGCAATAGGTAGTTTATACCGCAGCAAGCATATAAAAATCGTAAAAATCATAATAAAAATTTTAATTTTTCATTTCAGATAAATAAGGTAAAAACAGAATTTTAAAAAATTTCAAAAATTCATTTAAAACGGTAAAAAATTGAACAGAAATTTAGTGCCACTAATAGTACTTTTTTCCGAAAATAGGAATTTTTATCATTGAAAATAGAAAATTGCTTTTTTTGACAAATTTTACTAAAAACATGAAAAAAGCAACATTTGGTCAAAACGTCAACGCAATTGCGGCAGATCAAGAAAATGTCCAAAAAATTTATGTGCACTTTGCTCTATAGTAATGGCACCTTTTCCGCGCTACCCATTATCGAAATTAGAGTAAAAAAAAGTATTTTTCCGCCCCCCCCCCCCTCTCTCCGAACATATAAGTGATTTTTCGTCGTGAACTTACGCGAAAATAAGAACCGATATATCCCAACATGGAGAGCATTTTCTTCATAGGATTAGTGATAAATAGCTACAAATATATAATGTCTAAAAAAAATTCATATCTCCTTTTAAAATTTATAACAACCATTTTTAACTTTGTTCATCTTAAACTCATAAAACCAATTTCAAATACAAATAACTTTTTAAATTCTTCCCATTTCTAACTATTTGAAATTTCACATGAAAATTTTAAAAAGATTGTTACAAAGAACATGGAAAATGTCATTGTTCTAAAACTCTATCTGAATAGTATTCTTTCATTGTTGATTAACCGGGCTATGTTTGAAGAACATTCTCGATTAACTGCTAATTTTACTGTACATTTTTGTTAAATATCCAGTCTATTTTTCCAAGGAAACACCTTAAGGATTTCTAGCTTTTCAAGTACTCGTATATTTCACTAATTAAATTTCTTACGTTTATTTTAAATTTTCTCAACCACAGTACAGACATTTGTATTAAATATTTCTTAAAATGTAAAGCTCAAAATGGGAAGAAAAAAAAATCTTTATATCCTCTGCTATGCTTCCAACAACAATTTCAAAACTTCTTTTCTTTAATAATGGAAGAGTAAAGAAAAGAAAGATGTGTCCCGCTTACTTGTATTCAATGACATACCGTCCACATTCGACGAAGCGAAAAAATTTTAACACTTTTCGAGCACAGTGTCTACCTTGGCAGAAAGTAAATTAAAGAAGTGATTTTTAAAGATATATTTTCTGGTTTCTTTTTTATTTAAAGAAAACAAGAAAGCGAAACTTTAAATTGTCAAATGGAAAAAATGAAAAGAGATTTTGCAACCAGTTAAGATCATCTTTAACGGTCTTAACTAACTTGCATATTGATCGGGGAACTGAGACTTTGCTCATAAAAGGTGCAGAAGCTAATTTGAATGCTATTTTTTTTTTTTTAATTAGAAATCCGGAACTGAACATTTTATTATATTTTTTTTTAAATCGAAAAAGAATTTTTTATACATTTTTTGCCTATTCCATATTTATATATATCTCGAAATTAAACGACTTCTGTAACAACAATTTCATAGTTTAATCACATCAAACACCGTTAACACTAGTTATGATTATGCAAGACGCCCGCTTAAGTCCATTAACACCCCCAAAATAAATTCAGAATGGGGTTGTTTTCTTCAGTCAAAAGTACTACTTTTAGTCACTGAAATTGATAGAATAAGCAAAAATAATAATAATATGGAGCGAGGAAAAAAATTTCATTTTTCCCAACGCTTAATTTTTAATTTTTTTTTTTAAATGTCAGATTTTTCAAACAAGGCGTGGTCTTTATGACGTCACAAATGATGAACTTTGGCGCATCTCCATCGGTGCGCTGAATTCATAAACTTAATGTCTACTACGTTTCCAGGTTATGATAATTCAGAAGCGAATTAAATACGGCTCTCTGTGCTAATGGCATCAGTGAATGGCATTTCATCATTTGTGATGTCATGCGCAGAAGCGTAAGCAATGAAATTGTGTCGATTAAAATAATCGTTAAAAAATATCAAACTTTGTCATATTATTTAAAAAATGGTTAAATCCTATGTTTTAATGCATGCTCTTTCAGAAAAAAAAATACTTTTAAAATTTTGGAAACGACCCCATTGCAAGAGCTACCGTCATAAAAGTTTGGTCTAAGTATTGTAAAAGAAGTAGTTTGAAGGTTCAAGTTAGGTTAATATGAAGGTCATTCTACACCATCTCCGTACAAGACGAACTGTAGCCGGAATGCATTTCACGCCAACTATTTTTATCATCAATGCACGGAAAATAACTTTTCTTTCCCAATTTGATAGTATTTAACAATTTTGCTTTTTACTTTTTTCCCTTATCTCTTATTGTTTTTGAGACATTGACGCTAACTCAGATGTATGCCACCAGACGGCACAGTAAGTGGTTTCCACGCGTAGTGCGTTGCATCTTTACTGCGTTGAATAGTGATAGCTCTCGCCGATCAGAAATTAGTGGGGTGGTAATGGACTTTGGCGGCACCCTGTATAATTATTTCTTAAATTTTCGCCTTTTTAGCAAGGATCGAAAAACGTAATAAATGAACATAAAAGGAATTTAAACAAAAATATTTTGTCAATTTTTCATAAATAAAGTTCAAAAACTCAGTCCACAAATGGTGTCACGCTTTGAGGGGCAGAGGGGTTGGTGAAAGGGCGACAAGGTGGAGAGAGGGGGTAGACAGATGTATGACATCAAATATTTTTTAATGAAATATTTGATTATTTATTAACAGATATTTTTCATATCTGTATGAAAAATAGCATGTCAATAACGTGTCACAAGTGGAGGTAAAGTGAGGGGGTAACATAAAGTGTGACACATTGTGACAGAGATGGAGGGGGGCAAAACTAGTAAAAAAAGGGTGACATCATTTATGGACAGTCCTTAAAAGCCACAAAAATAAAAACGTTCTTTTCTTTAACGTCATATAATATCACACAAATTTAAAAACACCACTAGAAATACAGCATGAAAGTAGAGCTTTTATAATAATAATAATTAAAGAAGTTAAAATGAATACATCTCTCTGTGCGCAACATGCCATTCATAATGCTCTTTTCCTGGCTCTATTTCATGCTACACTTCTGTTTGTGAAAGTTGCAACCCCATGAAGGAAGCATCATAGTTGAATGAAATTTAATACACACTTGAGTGGTAATAGTACAAATAAATGGTTACATTTTCAAACCAAACAAACAATAAAAAGAGATAGAAATTAGTATTTTGTGTGGCCACTAAGCGCCGCAATAAAAGCTGCTACACGACTCGGCATGGAGTAAAACAAAGTTTGAATATCTGCCTGCGGAAGAGTATTCCATATTGTTTGTATGTGCAACCAAAGTAAGTCTGTCGAGAAACAGGACGAGGATCACGAGCGAGACGCCGCCCGACGAAATCCTACACATGTTCAATCGGTGACATATCCGGGGAATATGCAGGCCAAGGAAGAAGCTGTATCTGCTGCGAATCAAAGTAGGATTTGACAGTCCTCGCGACATATGGACCGGCATTATCCAGCTGGAATACAGTCCCTGGTAATCCTTGCAGAAAAGGAATAGCTTGGGGCTGTAAAACTTCGTTTATGTATCGGGTACTGTTCAAATTGCCCACAATTCGTAGCAATTGCGATCGTCCATGATATGTTATGGCACCCCAGATCATAACTCCGGGTGTTCGTCTACTGTGGCGTTCGATAATGCACTCCGGAATGTGCCGTTCACCGGCATAGCGTCTGACACGAAATTCGGCCATCATGGTGCCACGAATTTAAGCGGGATTCGTCAGAAAAGACGACCTGCTGCCAATCAACACGCCAACTCCTATGCACATTGGCCGCCCATTGTTGCCGCAGTCCGAGATGGTTTTGCGTGAGAGGAATCCTGTATAAAGGAATCCTTGCGCGCAGCAAAAGCTGCAGCAGACGTCTCCGAATTGATGAAGCACACAATGAAACACCTGTAGCTGTTGACCACTGTGCTGCCAATTGTCTAGAAGGTCCATCTGTGCCTTATGCACCAAGTGTCTGTCATAGCGAGCTGACGTCACATTTCGGGGTCCACTCCCGAATTTCCGAGCTGTCCGACTCTCGTCCGTCCACTGCTTCCAAACACGCATGATTGTGCTGCTGTTATACTGCACACGAGCGGCTACTTCACGCTAAGACAATCCAGCTTCACTAAGGCCGACGAGTCTGCCCCGTTCAAACTCCGAAATTTGCTCAAATTTCGCTTTCTTTCGTCGAAGAGGCATAGTAAAGATTCTGTTAACGTTTACTCTAGCATATAACCACCGATAATCATACACGCCTCGCTACAGCCATCTATTTATATTCGGCGCTGCTCAGCATCCGCATACGCTACCGGCCTGCAATTCTACTCATTTGCATATCTTGCCCTACTTTACATTTCCAGCAATTTTCAGCTCACTCGCGTAAGTCCTTCGTGGAGTTGCCATTTTCACAAACAGGAGTGTATGTAGGGTAAAAATGACGTCGGATCAGCGATTGTTGCATCTTTGAGACTCCAACCTCTTATTTTTTAGGAGTAAATGTTTTTTTAGTTCCTCGTCTAATTCTAAAATTATTTTACTAAACTGAAGAAAAACTAGTTTTGTGGTACTAAAAATAAAAGATAATGTGAACCAACATATGAAATGTCTGAGAAGAGTATTGCCCGTAGAGGGGAGATAATTGATACTACCAACTCTGTGGTAATGCCTCGTATGCAATGCTTACCCCTATCCTCACCCCAGCCGTAGTTGGAGGCAATCGATAATACAAATAACTGTACACTTTTACTACACATATTTAAATTTTGAGAAATTTTCTGACGCATCAAATTGATTTTCCCAACTTGTATTACGCAACATCCTTCTCAATTCGATAATGGAATTTAATACCAAAAGAATTACTTTTTTCTTTTTATTATTCCGTACATATTACGGATGACGACTACAAGAGGATAATTTTTGAGCTTTCGTACTGTAACTTATTTCATTCATACGAAGTTCGAGTGTGTAATAAAAAGACCTTCACGATTTGTCTTCGTTTTGTTATCTTCCCAGGTACATATAAAAATATCCACTTCAATATAATAGCCATCATCAACTCCAGGGGCTTGTTATATCTGATTTACGATTTCATGTGTACTAAACGTCTTTAAATCTTTTCAAAAGAGTTGACTTGTAGGATCGTTTATGTCTGTCCCAAAAACCGTTCTAGTTCCATCGAATAGCATTCTCTTCCGCTCGTTTTGTTCTTAAGTGCCTTTATGGAAGGGGGAATATGCGTTTTGGAAGTCTTTCTAAAAATGGAATTGGTAAAAAGAGCTTCAAAACAATGTGTGTTACTAGTTCTCAAATCGATTTGTAATTTGAGCATGCAGAAAGAATGAAATATCGCAAGAGAAATTTCAAGAAATAACTACTTTTTATTTTCTTTTCTTTTATAAAACCTGTCAGTAAAAACCACTGGAAATGTGCAAAACTCAACTTTAATACGTTTTGTTTTTTAAATGGTAATTTATCTAGGGCGTCAATATATATATATATATATATATATATATATATATATATATATATATATATATATATATATATATATATATATATATATATATATATATATATATATATATATATATATATATATATATATATAGTAACAACGTGACGATCACTGAGTACAGCTGTTGTTTATCAACAGAGCATACGTTGAAACACGTGTGTATAACCAGCACATTCCGAGTATTTTTTTAGTGCTCTCGATGTTTGTAATCTATTTTGTTCATTAAAATGCACAATTTTGTTGTGAGTATTACTGAAACGTCTTGTCCGGGCCACTAACTGGGGTCTGATAACTTCGAAGCTTAGCGCTCTGCCGAGAGAGCCACTATGATAGCCATCTAGATCATACTGTATATGTATATGTGTACTAAAACCTCGTTGAAGAAGACTGGTGTCTAAACTTAAGACCTGTAACTTGAGTGATATTTGGTTGTTTCAGTTAATCAAAGGAGAAGATTTCAGTTAAGGATTTTAGTTAGGGAAGATTAAACTAGGTGTGGAAATTGTGTGTTGTTAATGTGAAAGATTTCTCGAGCAGCGATTTTTTTTATTTAAATAAATTATTTGGCTTGCTACATTTGCTGAAATTGCATTTTATTCAACTTTTTAGAAGTTATTTTTACGGAACAGCATCCAGCGACCATAGTAAAGTACAATTAAAAGTTCTTGAAACAAGTCTGGAGTTAAAGCACGTTTGGCACCGAAGTGGGCATTGGTCGGCCTGTTCTATGGAGAGGTTCTAAGACGAGTCACTGGTTCTTCGAGCTCGTCAAATTGACGGATAATTCAGCTCTTCCCCCAATTCAATACCTCAATTTGGTTTCCCTGTAATATAAAAGTGTTCCTTCTGTCGTGTGTTTTTACCACAACGCTGTATGGGTGCAAAAGGAATAATAAATGAATAAGTATAGACGTTTAATTAAACAAGTTGTTACGCAACATAAACAGTCACACAAGGTGTGTGACATGCCGCGGAGGTGAGAATTCACTTGTTGTGAACCAAAAATATACTAAAATAAAAATTATAATTAAAAATTTGTTGGCAGATTTAAATAGATATATTTTGATGAAATTAAAAAGCATTGTTAAATGAATTGTTCCTTAAAATGTTTTCTGTAACAGGTGTGTGACAGAAAAGTTACTTTTTGAAGAATAACACAAACACACACACACTTACAGTCACAAGTGATATATCATATGAAAGAGAAACAAAGTTTTGTTTGTTAGCATCAGTGCGCTTACGCGTGGAATGTTTCTGCTGCAATCCGTTAGAAAGCGCTTGTAGCAAAGATGGCGACTAAAGAACAGAAAGCGTTTTGCGTTTTACAGAAAACTTCATCTTTCAGCAAGATGGTGCGCCGCCTCAATGGCATAATGAGGTACGCGATTGGCTTAACCTAACTGTACCCGACCGCAGGATTGGCCGTAAGGGGCCTAATGACAGGGCTTGTTTCCCATGACCTCCACGGTCACCCGACTTAACGCCGTGTGATTTCTATCTTTGGGGGTTTATTAAGGACCATGTGTATGTTCCTCCGCTGCCAGCCGACCTTTCCGAATTAAGGAACAGGATTGAAACAGCTGTTGCAGCAATTACTAATGAGACACTCATCAAAGTTTGAGAAAAACTCGCATATCGTCTTGACGTGGGCCGAGTGATGAATGGTGCTCACATTGAATACTTGTAGGCTATTATGTAAAATTGTTTGAGTTTTTCTTTCATTTGATATATCACTTTTGGCTGTAAGTTCTATGTAAAAAATATTGTAACATGTTAAAACCCCGCTATTCATTTTGAAACACCCCGTGTGTGTGTGTATATATATATATATGTGTGTGTGTGTGTGTGTGTGTGTGTGTGCTTGTGTTTGTTGTATCAAGTGTTATCACTGGCAGATGGGGGAGAGGAGGGTACGTAGCATACTATGGCAGTGAAATATGCAGTATATTTTATAGAATCTTACTCTCTGTGGGGAAAGGGAGGAGGAGGGGCTCATTCTTGAACCAGGTGTTTCAAAGCATTTGAGGAAGTGCGCCGTCGCTCATGAGAGCGATGGATATCCTTGGTTGTGTAACACAATGCCGAAAAATAAACAGTATATGACAAATATACGATTTATAAAAATTTAAAAAATATATGCAAAAATTTTATTCAATGCGTAATCTATAAGAAATGTTTTTTTGAAAATATTAAAAAAGCTGGGTCACACTTCTTATTTTTCATATTTAGTCAAAAACTTTACTATGTTTCCATTCTTTACCGTGCTTTTGTATTTTTGTTTTAAAAACTTTCTCTTTCAGCTAGAAATATATTTAGTAGAATACAAAGTTCCGAAACAACAGTAGTAAGTACAGTTTTTCCAGTACAAAATTCCATTAAATTTGATCTATGACTAGCATATAGGCGGTAAGTGGTTTCAAAAATCCCTTTCCCCCATCGAAAGCAGAATTTTCTTATTTATTCTTAATGCCTCTAAAAACCGTCTGGGGCTTGAAAATCACATTCGATTCTTTTTTATTTAGGTCACGCTTTTATAGTTGAAACGACTTAATAAAAACGCTTTTTCAGACATAAAACCGTAGAAGCAAAAGTATAGCAGCAACATCTATTTTTGCTAGAGTCAAAATTTTGTAGTCTACAATTGGCTTACTGATAAAATTATTTTTTCCGCATTACATGTACACAAGAGAAACGCTTCATGGCACAAGGATCAAAATTTACAGAAATTTTCCATTTCTCCGTCAATATCATTACGCATGAAAAACGCTTTCGAGAATCGAGATTCTACGACGTTTCCTATCTGTTGGTTAAAACGTATTTTATCAATTATACCTTATATATATACAACAAATTCAATAAAACTAGCAGCAAATGAAGAGGTTGTGGTAATGTCTTGGTAAAATAACTAACGATAAAATGTATTCGTGCATTTTACTTGCATCAACAAAAGCCAATTTCAAAAGGATCAATACGAATACGTAAAAGTACAAACAAAGCAAAAACAAAATGTAACCCTTAATTACAGCAATAACTCTTCTGAATGAGAACTTTGAAACCTGAATTAATTAATGAAGATTGAAATCTGAGAAAAGAACAATGTTTATATATACAGTACTCCGGGAAGGTATTTACGACAAAAAAGAGATAAAAGTTTCGAATTCTTCATTCTAAGAGATACAAAGTGCTTCACTTTTCTAATCGTCGTCCAAAAAAAAATAAATAAACATTTACAATTCGAAATAACCAAGTTTCAGCTTATCACAAACTTAATTACGCAGCTTTAACATAAATTCGTACCTCAACATTTTGAAATCATATAAATAAATCTTCGAAGGTTTGAAAAATCGTAAAAAAAATCATGTTGGCTCAACTTGGTTAAGGTAATCAGAACCAGTTTATGTTTCATTTTACAACAGAAGTTAACAATGTAATCATCATTTCATATCTAGTTGAAAATCGTCAATCAATTTTAGTTGAATACTAGCAAAAATACCCGGCGTTGCCTGGGTCAGTAATAATTATGAGAAACAATCGTTACTTGCTCTTGTTTTCTGTTTTAAGAGAAAGAATTTAAAGCAAACCTTTTTGACGTGATTAAAAATCAAGCTTCTTCCTTACTCATTAAACTAAAATAGCAATAAGTATAAAGAACAAAATAGTATTCAATTAGAAACGAAAGCACGACATTTAAGCATATACGAATTTGAAGAATTGCCGAAATATGAAATTAAACTTGACATGTTTAAAAAGATTTATCTGTTAGTACTTTTTTTTTAAATCTAAAACCTTCTCTGTATGTGGCTATTGATGTACGAACTAATTTAAAAAATGTAGCCGCCCGTGTTCCCCTTACACTTGCTTTCGTTATTTTGGAAAATTTCAATTTTTGTGGGCACTTGGTGCGGTTTAAAATCTTACCAAATTTGCGAGAATCATTTTGGGACACTTTCGATAATACTCCCCCTCCTTACTAATTTTTATTATAGATATCTTGTTGCTATATGCTGAGACACTTTTGGTCAAAATAAAATGGCGCTAAACGGTTTCATCCGAAATGTTTCCAAAATAAGTAGTAAAATTTGGCGACTGTTTGAAATCGTGCAAAAAGAAAAATTAATGGAAGTTTTTGTGCGGTTTATGGATTTGCCTAATTTAGTTGTTGACTTATTTTACACAGTATTTTTTTTTTTTTTTAAGTATCTTTGATTGGCGATATTTTGTTTATATGGTGAAAGCTGAGAAACATTATTACGTAGTCTTTGGGCTCAAAAACAGCGACAGTGGAAAAAACTGCCAAATGCATCAGCTACTGAAATCTTTCTGAAAAAATTCTGGCGATATTTCTGCTGGTTGGTTGGATATAGTGAGCAAGTGTCCAATCTGCATAAATAATAATAATAAACCGTTAATTACATAAGTTCTGTTTAAAAGTAAAATGATCAGCCAAATCCATTTATTTTTAGCCAATCTTGTGGAAAAACGTTACTTTAAGATTTGACTTGAGAAAAGCCTCAAAAAGTCAGACGAAACGCAAAAATATTCAACAATACAACAATTCTTGGGAGTTGAGATGACACACTAAATAATGACTTGGGTTGATGAAAGCCTTCGAACAGAGAACAAAAAAAGCTCATAACTCGTTTTTTATACAACTTAGAAACTTCGAACAGATGCTATCTTCAGCAGAAAAATTGGCGCTTTCGATGGACATATAATGTTAATATGTGCACGTTTTTTTTCACCCCCATATTGGGACATTTATGCGAAAATTGGGACTAAAATTGGAATAAAAAGGGAACTATCAATCGGATTTTTTTCGAACTGATCTATAAACCTTCCCAGTACCAAACTGAACATACGGTGAAAATTTCAGCCAAATCTGCTGGGTAGTTTCTGAGATCTTAGGGAACAAATTTACCAAACTCCATTTTTATATATATAGATGTGGCAGAAAAAGAACATCTTTAAACATTTACGTCGTTACTATCGCATTTCTCGACATATAGTCGCCTCAGATCAACAGTAAGACGTCTAATCCCATAAATAACACTAAGATATCCTACTGTTGCTCTGAGGCGACGATATATTGTTTAAAAACTTTCATAGGGGGGGGGGGATGATATTAAGTTTTTTTAATAAATCTTTTCACTATATTGCTTTACTATGATTTTGAAGGATTCGTCTTCAAATTGACCTGTAATGGTTGAAACGTTGACGTTGATTGATTTCAGTAATACGAAAGCTGATAAAAGCAATAATTTATCTGCAATGACATATGTCCTCAATAAACAATGCTGTAACACCGTTCACAGAAAAGTGTAATCAATGAGTACTCGCAAGTTCTGCCGTGTGTTTGTAAAGAGCAGTAACTGAAAATTTTGCTTTTTTTTTTTTTTTTTGGTTTGGTTTGGTTTTAATTTGGTTTCCACTGAAAAAAACGCCTCAAAAAAAAAAAAAAAAAACGTCTAATTCCAACATTTTCCTATTGTTAGTATTGAATCCACCACAAATTTCTTCAAATATCCCGAAAACTCATTTCTGCAGATACTGCCGTTTACCTGCACTCGGATGGGATGTCCTATGTTACTACAATACAAAAGAAGTTGTCATTAAATAAAGGCGCTTGGGGAAGGGAGAGATAAACAACTATTCGTCATGATTCTAACATTTTTGAAATTAATACAGGACACATTTTTTATGCATGTGGATTGTATAAAGTTATTTCCAGCAATCAAAAGAATTCAGTGCGTCGCTTATAACTTTTTCAATGGCATTTAGTACTTTCATTTTGAGCTTTATGGAAGAATACTTAAGATACGTACTCTTCCATGAACGAAACAAGAATGAAGAATGGGTTACTGCATTTACGTTCGTAGCCAGAAGGGGTTTTTTTTTTTGAAGGGACGCTTTCTTTAAATATATATATTAGAGCGGGGTGAGCTGTTTACCTAAAACCACTTTTTTTTTCACAGTTACTGACTTATTTATAAACTAGAAAGTCGCCCGTCCAGGTATGACAGGTGAAAATTGCTTCTACTCTTCTACATTTTAACGAAGAAATTGCCTGTTTGGGGACATTTTTGCAGTTGAAATTCTAACCCTAACTCCAGCGGATTAACCCTAAACTCCAGTAGATAGCGTTCATTGCGAACCACTTTTTCATTTCTTCACTCTCCTAAAATAACAGTTTTAATAGTAAAACAGTTAAGTGACCGGATCCAGTTCAGCCTTGTCACAATAAAGCCTTTCCCTGCATTTCAAACATTACCAAAACATTGTACAATCAAATTACAATAGACCCTCGTTTTACGCGGGGTTTATGTTGCACGGAAATGCCGCGTAAATCGAAACCGCGTAAATTGATAAACTAATCGTTAGTGATTGATAAATTAATCACTAATACTAATCTTAAAATAGGGGTTTGGTTCCGTAGATAACAAAATACTTCATTCTAGTGATGACTATAATTGTATAGGGTCTGGTGGGGGAAAGTGGTCAATGGGGTAAAGTGGTCATTCTTCAAATAAATAGCTATAGCTTCTAAATAAATGTTCGAATGAATGTGAAAATTTTATTATAGAGTAGGGCAGTTAGAAACTACATTTTGCATGCAAAATTTTACAACTGGAAAAATTTTATTTGGTAAAAAAAATATTTTGTGTGAATATGAAAAGTTTTAAATCTGAACACCTCTTTTAACTTCCTTGGGAAATTTTGTTTGTTAGAATTATGAACAGATTGACTGCATAGGAAGCTTTCTACATATCTCAAGAACTCTTACTCATTAGCAGTTTGCTAAATCTCTTTTAGATAATTTTTTAGAACGATTTAATTAAGATGGGGTAAAGTGGTCATAATATTAGGCTTAACAAATGTTGTTCTTCTAATGTCACTTAATCGTTAAGTATAAGGCAGATATAAATTAAATATTAATTTCACTTAATATGTATTGTTTCTTCAGTAAACGGGGTTAAATATACGAGTATATGCATATGCATACGCATATACTCGTGTAGGCACGTATATAGACGTATTCACATAAATAAACCAATAAATACGTATATATCTGCAGGTATTTTTAATCTATACAGATATACATTCGACTATACACGGATATGCTCGCTTATACTCGTATGTATATAAACACTTATATACTCAGGTAGGCACGAATATACGCGTACATACTCGAGTAAACACTTACATACAAGTTTATGATATACAAGTAAACAGGGTGAGTTTAAACTTTTGGGCAAATTATTAAAATGTGTTAGAGGGGAGGATAAGAAGCAAGAATCATAAGGATCATATGGTCACAAACACAATGCTGACGCGCTATATATATATATATATATATATATATATATATATATATATATATATATATATATATATATATATATATATATATATATATATATATATATATATATATATATATATATATATATATATATATATATATATTGCACAAAGAAAATTTTACACAACATTTTTGGTCTCAAGAAAGTTTTAAAGCGATTGGTGAAATTTGCGGCCTGCAGCTGTAATACATGTGCGTCGCAATCACAAAGCACTCTCTGCTGCAATAACGAGACTTTTGAAATAGTTTCATATGTCGCTGCGCCTTTGTTGCGATGCTTGTATTAGAGCTATTACAGTCCGTAACTTTTAAAAACGGCTCTAAATATTTATTAAAAACTAAAATGTTGGGTAGAATCATCTTTGAGTAACAAAATTGCGATTTGTTTGCATCCATCAGTTTCTGGCTTTGTGTGCATGTACCGCGTCAGCGAACATAAGTTCCTTATAATTCTTTGCTTCTTATAATTCTTTGCTTCTTATCCTCCCCTCTTACACTCCTAGATTTTTGCCCAAGAGCTTGGATTCATTCTGTAGGCACACATGTATATAAGCTTATATACTCGTGTATACATGTACTGGTGTATACACGTAAATGTACGTATATACGTCTATCCAGGTATATAATCGTGTTTGCACGTATACATACGTATATACTCGTGCTTCACAATATATATATATCTGAGTAGACACGTACCCAAACACGCACTGGATGTATCCATGAATTAACTCGTGTATACCGGTATGTGTGTGTATGTGCACTTATATATGCGTGTACACGTCTATTGTACACGTATATACTCAGGTATGCACGTATACATACGTATATACTCGTGCTTCACAATATATATATATATATATATATATATATATATATATCTGAGTAGACATATACCCCAAACATACTCGTGTATACATGTACTGGTGTATATACGTAAATGTACGTATATACGTCTATCCAGGTATATAATCGTGTTTGCACGTATACATACGTATATACTCGTGCTTCACAATATATATATATATATATATATATATATATATATATATCTGAGTAGACACATACCCCAAACACGCACTGGATGTATCCACGAATTAACTCGTGTATACCGGTATGTGTGTGTATGTGCACTTACATATGCGTGTATACGTCTACTGTACACGTATATACTCAGGTATGCACGTATGTACTCGAAATACAAGTGCATACACGTATATGATGTTCGTTTACACGCGTATATACCCGTACGTACACGTCACACGTATATACTCGTGTAGACACGTATACACTCCTGTAGGTAATCACGTATACATGCTTATATACTCGTGCGTATATACTTATCTTACTTGATATACGTACGTATATACTTGAGTAGGCACATGTTTACATGTATCTGGTGCATACATGTATCTACTCATATATGAACATGTTTACTAATGTTTACACGACACGTATATACTCGTGTATGCACACATATGCTTGCACATATACTTGTAACTATAAAAATAACCGAAATATACAATTATTAATGTTGTTTATAATGGTTTTGCATCTATTTTTAACTATGACCACTTTACCCTATGCTATGACCACTTTCCCCCACCCCATGGGGTAAAGTGGTCATAAATACAAAGGGAAAAGAAAGTGTTATAAAACTACTTAAATCAATATTTATTTTCCTAAAACTTCACCAGACCCTAATAAGTTTAGTGTGTACTTATATCGACTTTTATGCACAATATGCACAAAGAAAACATAAATTAATTTCGAGTCTTGTTTATAAAGAGGAGCTGAGCTGGCTATGATAGTCTTTTGGCAGTCATTAAGAATTTTTCTCTATAATTCTTTGCAGAGCATTAACGCATCCATGTTTACTTGCGTCATTTCCATGATAGAATCTTCCTTCACTACCAAATCAGAAAGATCATTTCTATTGTTAAGGAATGGCTCAAAATTTTCAAAGTTAACGTTTTTGGTTCTTTGTAGGGATTTCAATATCGGTATTTGAAGCTATTTTGCAAATTTCATAATACCGGTATTTCATGGGGTAGAGTACCTGTATTTTCGGTATTAAGCTAAAAATAATAAATAGTTCTTAATTAAAGAGTTTTCAATTTAACTAGTTAGCTATAGTGTACTGTTATTTTAAATATAAATTTCTTTTTCTATGAGACAGATCCAAAATCAATCTGTTGAAATAAAATTTGGCTTCAAAAGCATGGATTTATAAAATATCAATGAAGAAAAGTAGCGGAAAGATTACACAATGATATTTTCATCACCGGATGTTGTGATGAATCGCACTTTCGTGAGTTGATGTGAACCACGTTTTTATTTTCTCCACTTCTTTGACTTGCCCCTATCGAAAACTAATTTTAAGTGTAATTACGAATGTGTTTGCTCTAGGAACAATTTATTCCAATCATAAATTGCAGCAATTCTTTATAATATTGTTTTTAAATATTTGTCTCAACTGTACTGAATTTTGAGAAAAAACTTTTTCTTGTTAGTATAACAAGAAGTAATTTGTTGTCACTGGTATTAGCGTGCTGTTCAGTCGCGCTATTCTACTTTATACCATTTGAGATAATACTTATAACTAGAAAGTCGCCCGTCAAGGTATGACGAGTGAAATTTTTCTTCTATTCTTGTACATTTGAACGAAACAATCGCCTGTTTGAAATTTAACCCTAGCTCTAGTGGATTAACACTAAACTCCAGTATATAGCGTTAATTCTTGACCACTTTTTCGTTTCTTCATTCCCCTGAAATGACACAGTTTCATCAGTAAAACAGTTAAGTTACCAGGACGAGTTAAGTCTTGTCACAATAAAGCCTTTCCCTGCATGTTGAACATTACCAAAACATATTATCAAATTATCATGACGTGATGCGAGTTTCATTGTTGAAACATGCGGGTTACTCGAGTTATTATTTATGTGAGGGTAACTTGAACACTTGCAAAGAGGTAAGGCACAATCAGTTGAAACATATTTTCAAAAATTTACATAATTGTAAAGAAATTTCAAAAAGAAAACGAAAACGAAAAAAAAAAATAAATAAACGAAAGAATCTAACAAGATCAAATTTATTTTAAATTTCAAACCAAAGGCTTAATAAAAAGCAAACACACAGAATAAGATGAAATCTGAATAAGAGGAAGTCGTTGAAGATAATGTTAAAGAATTGTCGCTCGAAGAACAGTTACTATATGTATAATAGTAACTGTCCATCGAAATAGCTAATAATGATTTAAAAAATACCCACAATACAAAAGAAACACCTACACTCATAAAAATGATTTTTTCCAAACCAACAAGTTAAAGAACGAATTATTTGAAGATGAAGGACTTCCAGGCAAAACTATAGGAGGGAGTTGTATCACGCATTATTAACAGTACCATCGGAATGTGGGTGAATTCAGAAAGAATATATTCAACTCAGAACATTTTTGGACTAAAATGAGTTCCAGGCTTTGTGACAATTAAACAGATGCATTATGTTTCTTGCTATATTTGATTTTTTTTATTATAATATTTGTTCCTTCATTTTATATTTGTTTACAGTAAGTAAATAATGTACTTTTTGAACAAAATAATAAAATATATGAACGAAACATGATGTTTTTGAATGTGTTTTGGGAAAATCTTAATACCGGTATTAATACCGGTATCCCGGTATCACGTTTAAAAAATACCGAATACCGGTATTGCATTTTTGGTCTGGTATTGCAATCCCTAGTTCTGTGTCATCGATGTCGGTATCCCCGCTGTTTTTGTCATCCTTTGTCGCCCCTAAAAGCTGCTCTTCTTCCAGTGAGTTCAGAACTGTGTGAGTTTAATAACTTTACTTCTGGAAAGAGCTCTGGAACCAATCGCATAAAATGTCTACAGTGGCCCAAGCTCGATTGTTAGCGCGTCAAAATGCAGTTGATTACGCGTAATCTGCAAACATTAGGAGTTTGGATTTTAAAAGAGGGGAAAATTTTATTTGTTTGCAATACCACATCCGCGTAAAATCGAAACTCATCCCGGTAAAATAAAATAAAGGGGTCAAATCTTAAACCATGTATAATCGAAACCGCGATCATTCACTATTATATGTATGAGGATGTAAAACTGATTGTGAAAGTCGCAAACTTGGTCGAACTGTCAGCCGACTTGACGATGAGGAAATTTTTGGGGAGGTCACAGCGACTTTCCTTCGGTGTGGCTCTTAATGAATGGGAAACAACCAAACATGAGAATTGACTGAATACCTTTTTGATTGAAAAGGTAAAAGAAAATAAAACAACGTAACAAGGCACAATTTTTGCAAGAAATCAGCATACACGTGTTTCATGATTTCAAGGAACCACCAATTCAATACAAAAAAAAGTGAGTTTTTCGGATGTAAAGGCATCAGATAAAAGCATTTATCTGATGTCGTTATCTGAAACAAATGAAATTGCATTAAAAAAAAACGAAGTTCAGAAAAAGAGTACAAAAGTAGCAAAAGTGCGTAATAGCAGAAACTTTTGATAACTAATACAAATAATTTAATTTAATAACAATAGTATCTAACTTATTCACAACATTTTCTTCCAAGTAGTAATATTAAAAAA
The DNA here is from genome assembly GCF_026930045.1 of Uloborus diversus. NCBI lineage: Eukaryota > Metazoa > Arthropoda > Arachnida > Araneae > Uloboridae > Uloborus > Uloborus diversus. Next base: position 189,264,933 of record NC_072731.1, on the reverse strand, counting down.
AAGGAGGGGGATAATTGAGAGGCTTATACAGCAGGGGTGCCCATCCCCCCCAAGCTCAATGGCGCAAATTGCCCCCCAAAAATTTTCTCGCTTTCGAATCGGGTTAAACATAAATTTTGAAAGTATCTAATTTCCAGTCGAATTCCGGGGGGGGGGGGGGGGATTAGCGCTAACAAATACCATTTGAACTTAAATATTGTTGGATTGTTCCGCCTTGCCTTCCCAAAATTTGCAACGTGGACCTTGAGTAAACAAGTTTTGGAGACCCCTGAGTTTTGCTGCACCTTTTTTTTTTTCAAAGGTATGAAAAATTACAGGGAGAATGGATTCAACTTTCTGTTTAGGGATGGAGTGATTACTAGACGTATGAAATATGAACCTTGAAACAGAAATATAATAGTCAGTTAGCTAGAGAGTACCGGGGGGGGGGGGGGGGGTCTCCCTCGAAAAATTTTAGAAAATGTATTTTTAAAACCAGTTTTAGACGATCTTTGGTGATGTTTGGGGGATAAAAGGTTTGATGGCCTCTTTCCGGTAATTTTTCAATATTGAAACTTTAAAAACGCAATTGTAAATAGTCTACCGTTGTGTTAGGGAAAAAGGCAGGTTCGGGGGCTCTCCTCCGATAAGTTTTCAAAATTGTAGTTCTAAAAACGCAGTTTTTGACTATCTGTGGTAATGTTAGGGAAAAAAAGAGATTCGGGGGCTCGCCCCCGGAAAATTTTCGTGATAAAAGTCTTTAAAACCATAGTTTAGACTATCTATGGTTAGGGGACAGGCAGTTTTCTGAAATTGATCCTCTAAGATTACAATTGTAGCCGACCTTTGTGAGGTTGAGAAAAAGAGTTTTTGGAAGCTCTCCCGGAATTTTCTCGAAATTGAAGCCCTAAAATGAAATTTAAGACGATCTTTAATAATGTTGACGAAAGTGGCGCTCCACTTAAATTTTCGAACCTGTAGCTTTACGTAAAAACGCAGTTCTGATAGATCTTGATCAGGGCCGTCGCTAAGTCAAAAAACTGGGAGGGGGGGTACACATTTGGCTGCCCCTTAATTGTTTAAAACGCATGTTCTAATATGTAGAGAGAGAGAGATTTAGCTTCTGGTTTAGCAGGGATAGTCATTTTACTGGGCCTTAATACAAGCAATATAAATTTAATTGTAAGGAGAATATTCAGTCAGAAATAGGGGGTGTCGAAGTGCTACCTCCTGGAATTTTTTCGAAATTGAAGATATAAAAACGCAGCTTTAGAATATATTTTAAGTTGGAGAGGAAGTAAGTAGAGAGGAGGTCCAATATATCCAATAATTTTTACAGAAATTTTGGTTCCCAAAACACAATCGTACGTTATATTTGATTATGAGAGGCGGCCCGGGGGTCCTCCCCCGGCAATTTTTCAAGATTTTTAGTTGAAAAACTCGGATTTAGACGATCTATGGTGATGTTACAGAAGGAAGAGACTCGAAGTCATCCCCTAATAAATTTTCAAACTTCTTCAAACTCCAAGCACGTAATTTTGAATTATTTCTGATTGCGACAGGTAAAGGGGGGGGAGGGAATTTGAAAATTGCAGTTCGAAAAATGCAGTTTTAGACTATTTATAGTGATATTAAGGAGAATAGAGATGCAAATGCCATCCTTCCAAAAGTTTTTGAAAATGAAAGCTTTAAAATGTGGTTGTTGACTTTTTTGTTAAAATGGAGTGCACCGCCAGTTTCTTGAAACTAAAGCTCCGAAAACGTAATTTACGCTTTACCGAACTTACTTCACTTACTTCACTGAAGGAGGAGGGGGGGGGATATTGAAGGGGCTCACGCACAGTAATGTTTCGAAATTGAAGCACTAAAAACGAGATTTAAGACTTTTTCGGTGATGTTGGCGAGAGAGAGAGAGAGAGAGAGGAGCATTCTCTCGAAAAATTTCCGATCTGTAAAGCTAATGTTAATGGGTGGAGAGATTCGAAGTCCTCCCCTGAAAAATTTTCAAAATTGAAATTCAATTAACGCAATCATAGGCGATTTTAAATACTGTTAGAGGAGTAGGGGGTTTGGGAGATCTCCCTCGAAAAATTTTCTGAAGCCTTGACAATAAAATTTTTGAGGATCTTTAGTAATATTAGGAGGAGGTCAGGTTCAAAAGATCTCAGGGAGTTTTTTTTTTTTAAATTAAAGTCCAAAAGACAAAATTTATTCGACCGTGAATGATGATGATTGATTAATTGAGAAGGCAATGGGTTTTAGAACGTTTTCCCGAAATTTTTTCAAGGCCTATGCTTTAAAAACTCAATTCCTGACCAGCTTTGAGGACGTAAAAAGAAGGAATTGGAGTTGTCCACCTCAGTATGGCTACTTCCCTGTCTTCATTTTAAGTTTTAATTATTGATAAACATAGTGTGGTAATACTTTCTTCCTATTTTAGTTTTCCAAACACGGTTATTTGCTTGGATTTTCCATCGTAAAATTGTCAATTTCCAGCCTAATATTTTTGTTTTCTTGAAACACAAGCGTCTGCGGCCCCAGAAAAAGAACTTTTAACATTTTGAACGGATGTGGTAATTTTGTGCGATACCTTAGGTCTTATTTATTCCACTTCATTTTATTTTAAATGTTCCTCCTGCATCTCTTGATTAAGCTTTGAATTACCCACGATTTTTACGTTCAAACATTTACAACTCCTGGTGTGATCATTCATCACAATATTTTTAATCTCTCTTAGCATTAAACTGTTTTTTTCCCCTCTCTCTCTGTTTCAAATATATTTCTGCGACCCAGGCATTTTTCTCCACTAAGCAACGATTTTCAGAACAATATTTTTCATCAAAAAAAATTACATATGGGGAATGTTTCGGCGGCCCCTATGAAGATATCCTATTTATTTATCTATTTTTTTTTAAACTGAAGAACCATGAAGCATGGTTTTGTATAACCAGGGCAGCCGAGAGAAAAGCCGTGCACCATGTTAGTTTTTTCGCCGGTTCTCCCTCCTATTATGCTAATTTTACTCATGCACAATACTTTAGTTTGAACCAGGCCCATAGTTTCCGCTTAAGCAGACATACCCACTCTGTAGCCTAGTGAATAGTGCACTGAATACTATTTTTTGCGTTAAAAATGTTTGAAACTCACATTTCCGCGGCCCTTACTTTGACAATCTGATTAAAAGAGAATCATGGATGTTCCTAAATTGTATTTTAACATTACTTTTTCCGTTTAAATTTTACTACAAAAATGCTTTTTGTCACTATTATTTCAGTTGTTCATTTGTATTTACTATTTTATTTTTTAAAACAACGAAGAGTTTTTCCTTTTTCTTCGTTTGTTACATCTCTAAAAGGAAATTGGCGGCTCCCCTTGTTAAAAACTGGGGGGGGGGGTAGCACCCCCCCCCCCTTGGCGTCGGCCCTGATTTTTATAATGTTAGTGGAAGGTGAGTTCCAGTGCCATTCAACCGGCAGTTTTTCGAAATATATACTCCAAAACGCAATTTTAGGATTCTCTTAGATTATGTTAAGAAGAGAGGGGGGAATCAGGGGCTCTTTCTTATAAATTTTTCAAAATTGCAGTTCTAGAAACGCATATTTAGATGACCCTTGATGATAAAGATGGTGTTATTCGGGCGTTACAGTGAAGGGCGTTCTCCTGAAAGTTTTTCAAAATTGAAGTTACATAGTCAAAAAGAATGGATAGCACACAGATACCCTGTGGCAGATATCCTTCGTAAATCCTCAAAAATGGATTCAGCTATTCAGCACACATGGAAGATCAGAACTCGAGAATTTTAACGATTCAAATATTCTTCTATGCATATCAGATACCTTCTATGCTTCCATCGGCGAAAACCAACATCACTGAAAGTTTTAATAAAAATCATCTAATGAAAAATTGAACCAATCCGTTTAAAAATGGTAGGGAAGATGATAGTAAAGTGAAATGAAAAAGTCTACACAAACTTAAGCTAGTTTATGAAAAAACTATAGTAATTGTCGATTAGAGGGATTAAAAATATGTTATTCGCAAACTTCAAAACTAGTTCTTAACGATTGTCAAGGTGCAAATGAATCAATGAAAGACAAGTGCATAGTGGTCAGAATTATTGCAAACAATAAACTAAGGAGAGGAGAAAACTTTTTATTTTGGTCATTTTTGATCTCTCTCTCCCTCTCGTCACTGTCACACATATTCATCATGCAGAATTGTTCTACTTCAGAAGATTTATAATAAATTAAATAGGAAGCAAATCGTCTGATCAAGCTTTGAAACGGGCACAAACTCCATCCCATCTCTGATGTTCCCTTTATTGAAAAGAGACACAAGTATTAAATTTTGGTAAAAGTACGTGAAAAAAGTATTACTTATGCATCTATTTCTTGTTGAATAAGATTAAATATTTTTTCCTTCCAAAAATCAAAAATTTCATGTTCTAAAGAAAATCAAAACTTCTGGAAAGAAATCCCCCCCCCCAAAAAAAAATTTTTTGATGGCGCAACTTGCGCCAAAATCCCCTCCTATGGGCACCCCTGTTATACAGAAATGTTAAAAAATGCTACCCGGAGATCCGTAAATCAATATTAAAGAAACGTATCTTTTTAATGTTTTTTTTAAGGCAAGTTAAGGACATTCCCACGAGAACTGGATTTGTTCTTCCGCTTTTACGAAAGTAGAAGTTTCAAACAGAACTTGATGTAAGGCTTCAGGTTTATTGATGACCTTTTAGTTCTTAATTTTGAAGATTATCATTTTGTCATTGAATGATACCCAGAGCTAAAACTTAATAAAACCCATGAAAATCCAGAAAAATAGAATTGATCTTCATATTACGAGTTTTGAGAAACCAAATTTAAACAGAAGCTTACAACCCAAGGTAAGATTGTATCTTCTGTTTTTTAAACGTTTTGCATTCATTTTTTTTATTTCCAGTATATATTCAAACATATTTTTTACTATTCAGTGCATTTTTTTTTAAATATAATTTGTTGTGTCATATTCATAAAGGCCCGTAACAACCTTGAAAATGCTTTTTATGCTTGATAATTTTCTGAAAATTTTGAAGCTTTTTCAAATAAAAAAAATTCTTTCAATATATCAGTGCCAGATGATCAATAGATAGCGAACACCATCTTTAAAACTCGGAAATTCCCGCTCAATATTTTCAGTGCATTTGCACCAGGTGTGTTTCAACGTGGTGTGTTTACTTGTGAAAGTTCATTTAATAGTTCTTCCCTTTATAACAGTTTTCATTTCATATTATAAATTTGATGCAATTATATGAGTGTACTTTCCAAAAAATTTTGCGATTGGTGTTTTAGTAATTTTAGCTCTTTCCGGCGATCGTAACTTTCGAGCCTCGAGTAAAAGTTCTAGGATTTTTTTTCTAGAATAACAACTTGCATTATACACTTGGAATAAACCAAGTCAGAACAACCTTTTATCTTTTTTCTAACTTATAGGAGTTTTTCTTTTGACATCTGCTTTAAAAAAATAAATAAAGGAACCAATGTCATATACCCCACCCTTGGCGACTTTTCCTGTCGGCGCCAAGAAAGCGTCGCCAAGAAAACGATGTATGACGACTATGTCATACATCGTTCTTAGCGATGTTTTTTTTAGCGCCAACAGGAAAAATTCAGATAAAAAAACGTCAAAGCACTTCAAAACACTATATATATATATATATATATATATATATATATATATATATATATATATATATATATATATATATATATATATATATATATATATATATATATATATATATATAAACATAAAACCACAACAAAAAACATCGCGAATATACGCTTCAAAAGTAACAGAAATTAGAAAGTTTTTGTACAGAAAGAAAAACTACTAGAAAGTATTTAAAATGCTTAAATTAACAAATTACTATTATAACAACTCACCAATGAAATATGTACCAATAGAAATAAAAGTTATTTTCCAACATGCATTTCATCGAACAAAAACTTTTCTCATACTCTGCTAAAAAAGAGCAAAGCGATTCAAATTGCGATGTTTAATGCGGAAATCATCCCCAAAATCAATAACTATTTCAGCCAAAAAAACGCTTAGTTACCCAAATTTCGATGTATGAAAAATAGAAATGTCTCAACAGAACCATCCCAAACATAAACAATACAAAAATACCATACATTAATTTGCTATCCAGACATGCTTTCAAAATACCTATTATATTTTACATAAAATAACACCTTCATATCTTTATAAAATACTATAATCAACTTATTTTCAGAAACTCAGTACCTAAAGGAGGCACATTTATAGAAAATATCTAAATAATTCGTGGCGTCGATAAGAATTAATTTTTGGAATAAAATATCCATACTATTTTTGTAAAATTAATTTACATACAGTAAAAATAATGTTAAAAACTATAAGAAACCCCTAATAATTTGTAAAAACAAAGAATTTTGGAAGCAAGAGTTCTTTTTTCTTTTTGAATTCTAAAAAAAAGAACTTACCTTTCTGTGGTATAAATCCTCACACTCAGTCTGAAACAAAACAACATATGACAATGGCTACCTTGCAGATACACACCAAGTTGGAGTTTACTTTTAATTAACGTTCAAGTTTGAAGAAACTGGCATTTTCTAATATTTATTCATCAAAGGACAACTAAAACTTTTAGGGCCGTGGTAGCCCGATTGGTAGAGTGTCGGATTCGGGGCCGGAGGGTCCTGGGTTCGAACCTCGATGGTCGAAGACCCACCGACGTCATTAAAGGGGACTGGGCGGCGTTAAATATGCTCGTGGTTTCAATGTCCTCCAAGTGAAACGATACCTCTGGGGGTGCTAGTAATAGGTAGCTATTAGCTCCTGGACTAGTTCTAAATTCTCATTAACTGTTCGATCCGGTGATGATGCTGCCATCTATCGGTATATAAAATAATGGAGGCAAGGCACTTATTATGCAGTCCTCGACATAAATACAGTTGTAGTCAGTTGTGACTCTGAATAGGAATAGGAATAGGAACTAAAACTTTAAACTAACACAAAATAAGCTTTCCTGTAAGGTATATTGCACGAAAAAACAAGAGTATCTCCTGCGTGAAACTAATAACAAAGAAGTGTAATCAGATCTAGTTCGATCCTCGCTGGTCGAAGACCCACCGTCGTCATTAATGGGGACTGGGCGACGTTAAATATGCTCGTGGTCTCAATGTCCTCCAAGTGAAACGATACCTCTGGGGGGTGCTAGTACTAGGTAGCTATTAGCTCCTGGGCTAGTTCAAAATTCTCACTAACTGTTCGATCCGGTGATGGTGCTGCCATCTATCGGTATATAAAATAATAGAGGCAAGGCACATAGTATGCAGTCCTCGACATAAATACAGTTGAAGTCAGTTGTGACTCTTGAATAGAATAGAATCAGATCTAAGATTGTTCAGTTGCGAAACGCAAATTAGTTTCGGCAGGGATGCCATGCTTAAAAAATTATCGCCTCATTGGCGAGAAAAATATTTCAATTTTGTGCAAAAAATCGGATGTCGCCAAATTGGGGGGGGGGGGGGTACATCACATCTGTATCAAAATAAAAATAAACCTTGCATTTGACTCGGTTAATGCCGGCAAAAGTTTTCTGATTAAATTACTTAGTGTCTTAAAATGGATTTTCAATTATTGACAACATTTTTCATGAATATTTTTCAATGTGTTATGTTATTCTTATTTTTGAGTACTATTTGTAGATTGTAATTAGATTCGACTTAAAAACAGTTTTAAAAATTATAAAACACATCAAGATAAAGTAAAAATTCGGCTTACATAATATTCCTTCGCAGCATTATTTCTTAACAGACTTCCAAAAGTTTAAGAATAATGTAAAAATTATATTCATGACTACCCAATTCTCTGAAACTTTAATTCTACGTCAGCCTTAATCTCAAAACTTGTTTTGTAACTTCAATCATTTCTTATTAAAATTGCTTCAGCAAAAATGGAGAATATTCAATGCATATTTTTCTTTCGCTTTACACTATATTTATTTTTTTAATTAAAATTGTACTTTTCGTTTCCGGTAATTAATAGTAATACTTCTCACTGTCATAAAGCTGTCATACTGTCAGCAAATTTGCAAGTTATGCTGTTTCTATTTAACTTATTTCAGGTTCTATTTATTATCATCAACAAACAATTCAAGAAAAAAAAGATTTAATTATGATATGAATTTATAATAATCGAAGAATAATAATAAACAGGGATTGCATTCTTACATTTTTGCTTAGTGGCTTTTTTTTTTTTACTTAAGATTTCTGTCAAATGGGGAGACTTAGTGACAGCAAGGGTTAGATTATGCCAAATAGATTGTAGAAATAGCTACAAGTATAAGTACATGTATAAGAGAGAGGCTGCTGTTTTTATAACAGATGAAAAGTTAGAATTAGTTGCGCTCTGCTCATCACTCGCGAAACTGAATTTAACCTCTTTGTATTGGTAATGGTGCATGCGATGTAGCACAATCTCCCCCATGCTGACACAAATCACTTAACTCGAATATAATTTAATGTTATTAAGACGTTTAAGAAATGTTTAATTTCTTCTGCTTAAAATTTTAAGACTATCGGTTTATGTAGTACGAATATCGTGTGAATGTCATTTATGATGAACAATGAACATTATACTACATGTAGTCCTGTGCTCAGCTTAACATTTTAAAACGTAAACAATTGCATTTAAAACAGTATTAGTGGTTCGAGAATGAAAACTTCCACAAATGAAAATACCACGCGTTCATATCACAAAACCTCTTGAATCAAAGAAAAAGAAAATTTTTTGAAACAATTGAATCAAAACTATCATTTTAAAATAGATGAATTTATGCTCACGTAATACAAGTTGATGTACCTTTTAATGTAATTTATAACACAAATTTTGGATCTTGCCACAACAGAGCTGCAGGAGGTGGTGGTTGTACAAAAAATACAGTATTTCCGGTAGTACCACTTGATGTGCCAGGTTCGTTTGTGCTAACAACAGCTCTATATCCGTTGATATCAGCAACGTACTGGACAGTTCTGTAGATACCTAAAGGATCAACATACCCATAAGAGCCTCTAACAACATTCCCATCAGATGTTTCCTGTCGATGTTGGTTAGTTCCAACTTCGTCGATTGATTGATAACCGAATTCGTACGGCTTAGGAGGTTCTACTAAAGTTTGTAATGCTTGTAAAGGCAGATTGCTTGGTCTCACAGCGATGGGTCCACAGTAGCAAATTTCAAAAACACAAAGTAGAATGAAAACGTGGATTGATTTGGCCATCACCTGCATTGTCATCAGAATTGGTTGAACTTAATGCCGAGGAATCCGAAATTGTCTTGATCAGCAGTTGACAAAGCGAACAATGATCGAGTTAATATGTACGAAGAAGAAGAAAGTAAAGTGCCAAAGTAAATACAAGTACGTAATAGTTCGTTGGCGCAAATTTGAGTACAACTTCCTTGAAAACAGAAGACCATCCAAACTCAGCAACTTCAATAAATAGCTGATGACTTTTTGAGACATTTTATAGAACTGGTAACGGATGTTAATTTCAAGAAGAATTTAGTACATTCCTCAGAGGAAGTGAGAAGCAAGTCCATTTGTTCTTCGCAGCATTCCGTGAAGTTCCATTCGGAAGCGGGTATGTCTGATACAAAAGACGAAAAATGCTGAAATAGCGCGGAAGTTTACCGGTTGAGAGCGACATCCTATTTGTTACGAGTGGTGGAGTTGATAGTTTTATGTGCCTTCATTGTGTGAATAGAAGGAGAACTCTGCTGGTTTTGTTGTAGAACTTTAAAACTATTGCTTTTGCTGTCAAAAAGAGTGTAATGTGCTCGAATGTTTATGTTTGTGAAAGTCCCCGGTGAAAGAGAATGTTTTCGATGGGGCCGGATTCGATTGATTTTAAAGTTCTTTTGGCCAAAGTCATCAAAAAAATTTTACTTTTCCATGAATCTGCAAATAACAGTAAAAATGCAAGTTATACTTGTCTTTTTTTTTTTTTTTTTGTTACATAACAAAAAGAAAAGGAGACTAATAAAACTACTTTTGATTGACGTATATTATTGTTACGCTTCACTAATTTATATAAAAATAACAAATACATGTTTACGTCATTTAATGGGATGTGACTTGAACCTGTTTTGATACGGAAGTACGTAGTTTTGCAATTGCTTAAAATATAGGAGGTCCTGAGGTGGCCCAAAGCGGGTAGGCCTTCGTAAGCCACCAGCCCCCATTATGTGCAAGCGGCGATGTATACATATGTCGTGTTTACATAAACACGCTCGAGTTTCTATCAGTCCCAGCGAAGCAGCAGTGAAGCGGCACGGCACGACCAGGCTTTAAAAAAATGATACATTTCTAAAAAAAATGAAGTTTTGTATCTTGTGATTAGTCGAAGACCAGTTTATTTTTTTTATTGTCAATAATACTACATTATTCTTCCATCCACCTATGAATTACAAAAGTCATTTCGTTTGTTTCTTTTTTAAATTTAAGGTTATAATTATTGAAATGAAAAACGTGCCTTCGGGCAAAGCGAGTATAGGATTAAATGGATTAAATCATATATTTATTTGTAATTTATTGACTTGTGTGCTGACTTAGATTTTCCATTTCAATAGGATAAGTATAACTTTAAAAATTTATTAAGATGACAGTTAATTAGTCTATTAATTTATTCAGTTATTTCTTTATGTTTCATAAACAAATGTGCTGACTTTAAATTAGATATGTACAACAGTTATATATATATATATATATATATATATATATATATATATATATATATATATATATATATATATATATATATATATATATATATATATATATATATATATTCATAATGGCAGGTAGCTAGTCAACTATTTCAATCATTTATAACTTCATATTTGATTGGCAAATGTACCAAATCACAAATAGTTAAGCTTACCCGCTTTGGCTCCATGTAGGGCAAAGCGGGTTTTTCAAATGTTCGTAAAGTTTGATAATAAGTAAATATTGGGTTTAAAATAACACAAAAATCTCTTTTTATTTTGAAGTTCAGGAACCCTGCTAGGAAATAAAACCGAAATTGTTGCGATAAAAATCCAAACACTACAACTTCCAAGCGTTCTTCGAAAACTACCCGCTTTGGGCCACCCTCCCCTATGTCTAAATACAAAAATTTAGTAGATAATACAGCCGGCGACACATTCAAAGTATTATTTTTTATTTAATTCTAACTATAATTTTAAAATTAGAAATAGTTGAACTGTTTAGTTGTTTATATATTTACTTTCGTAAAATTAGGATAAGTTTTCTGAAATATTTTTTTCGAAAAATAGTTTTTGATACAATTTTGTGTACAAAAGTCAGAAGTTGTAGAAAAAAATATCATTTTTATGAAAGAAAATATATGAGCATATAAAAACAGATTGTATTCATTCAAGAAAACTGTGCTCTTCCAAATAAATGCAATAGTTTTGTGCAGGGTCTGTTTTGAGACCCGAAAAATAAATTAACAATGCTCTTACCAATATAACCGTAAGCCAACTCAGGATCCTTAGAGGTCAACAATAGATCAGTAACTAATTTATCTCACATACACTAATTCAAATGATTTGTCTTATCAAGCACCAACGATGCCAGAATTTCTAGGAGGGGGGATTGCAGTCCTTACATCCATACTCAATTCTCTAGAAAAGTACATTTTCTTGTCTCAGGCTCGTAGTAATCTTAGATTTGATCATGAATGATAATCAAGGAAACTAAAAAAAAATTGTATTCATAAAAATTGGTCAAATTTACAAATTTAACCCTCCAAAAAATAAATGAGGATTTTTCGTCAAATTTTCCGGTTTACTAAAAATGCATCTCCTGTCTTTCTAATCAATGCATAACTGCACCCTATGCAAAAATTTTAAAAATTGATAAATTTGGAATGCAAAAAAAGCGTTTTTCTGAAAAATTGCCAATGTGTAGTCTTTTATATTAGGATTGGCAATAACATTAAAACAAAGAGAGCTCTCAAAAGGGAGCAGGGTGATCCGTCCCTCCTGGCTGCACCACTGAAATCCAGAAATCTGATAATTGTCTTCAAAACAAAATGCGTAAGGAGAATCGTGGAAACTACAGAAATAAACACATAGATTGCCCTATTCGAGATCTATTTTGCATACATCGAAAGCACTTTGTAACACTTATTATAATTTTTGGCCTCTTATTTGGTTTGCATATTCATCACAAATTTGGCAAAATTTCAATAGTCTCTCCAAATCCCATCCGTGCGATTTATTCAGAACACAAACAACTACCACGCCGGAAAATTAATAATCTGACTTAAATAATAATTACTTCGCTTCCGATAAATGTAAATATAAATTTATGGCGTACTCTCTAAAACTGCCTGCTATCTACTATTTAACCCGAATCTTCAACACTAATTAAATATTCAACTCGCATCTTCAAGATGAGATTATCATAGTTATTACCTTTTATCATGTTTAATCGAGCGAAATTAATAGCGTAGGCTTCGGCCTAATTTATTCAAGCACAACCGCATTCAAAACCACTTACATTAAATATCGCTCGCATTGCGTTCAAAACTGCTGAATTCTGCTGCTGCCCCCATGTCTCTGATTAAAGAGTTTGATTGAAATTTTAACATTAGTTGATTTACTAGATGATATATTTTGAAGTTGTTTAGAGATAATTGCATTTGAATTTCACATGGATATGCACTTCTCGTTTTGAATATGAAATTTGAATGACTTTAAAGCTTATGAATTCATTTCTATCGACTGTTTCATAAAATTCAAAGGAAAGGAAAAGCTTTTGCAATTTTTATTTTTTATTATGAAGAATATTCATATTTGCTTGCTTTGTAAAGCAGTAATTAGCTAAATCGGTTTCAACTGATTCATTAAGCTTTTGACAAATTATGCACTGCTAAGCAAACAAACGCAATTGGAAAAGTTTCTTTTTTTATGTTGCACATTACGTTACGTTTACAATTAGAATTGTTAGTATTCATTTGATATTAATATTTTAATTAATTTACTCTTTTCTTTGTTTTTTTTTTTTTTTTTTTCATCCTCATAAATAATGCAGCTCATATTTTAATTAAAAAGCGTTGAGTATAATGGAGAACTAGATTATCAATTTTCCAAACGCAGTAGTGCCGCACAAAAAATTCTTTAAGCAAGCAGAGGTTTTTTAGTTGACTTTACAGGTAGGCCTAGCAATTAATCTATACATATTATATTTTTCTGAAGTACAAGTTATGTTCCTGTCGATTCTTATAAAGTTGCAGTGATAACCAAATTTTATTTAAGCAAATGCTTTGCTATTCCAATTCACTTGTTTCATACATGAAATACACCGCCAACTCAGTCATTCCAGCCGAGGACTGCAGTTGCGTGCTTGTTAGCACTCATCAGCCCGGCTTAGGAAGTGACTGAGCTGGAGGTGGAAAACCTCTTAAGGATGCCAAGAGTGCCAAACAAACTGGTAGCTAATATAGAATTAACACCGCAGTCCTCGACTGGAATGACTGAGTTGGCGGGGTATTTCATGTATTTCTGCCTTAGCCCTGGCAATATGGCGGTAACTTATTGAATATACCATGCCTTGTCTTCAATCTTCGAGTTGAACCGAACCATTGCTTCGGTCACTAGTCTGATCAGTGCTAATTCTATATTAGCTACCAGTTTGTTTGGCACTCTTGGCCTCCTTAAGAGGTTTTCCACCTCCAGCTCAGTCACTTCCTAAGTTTGGCTGATGAGTGCTAATAAGCACGAAACTGCAGTCCTCGGATGGAATGACTGAGATGGCTGTGTATTTCATGTATTTCTGCCTTAGCCCTGGCAATAGGGCGGTAACTTACTAAATATTCACTTGTTTCGTGTTTTAGACTTCAACATTTATTCTCATTAATTTCCCTTTCTAAAAGAATTTTCAAATTGACGTCTTCAAATTAAAGATGAAATATATATCAGTTATATGCAGACATTTTCTCGACATGCCTTTTTTTATAAATTTTTCAAATTTCTGGTATACGTTGAATATATTTGGTGGTAACTTTTTGGTCAGCCATTTAAGCTGTTTAGTATTTTTTCTTTGTGTGCTCATACATCCCACGCAAAAGGCAAAGCGCTTTCCTGATGCTGTGAATACTGAATGAAATTTTTTCATAAATATTATTATTTAGTGACCAAAATTGCAGAGATATTGTTCAACAAACAATGTAAGTTAAAAGTAGTTTAATCAAGAACTTGTAGAATATACAAATAAAATTTTCTCACTTCGTGAAATATTATCCACGAATTATTTCTTCTTAAAACCTAAATATTCCTCATTATTTCATTTTGTTTTGTTTCATTTTCCTGTAATAGAAAAAAGTGAGCGTGCATTGACTTTATGCTTTCCGTTTCCGGTAAGTTTTTATAGCATTATGTAAGCATCGGAGAAATGTTTGTCACTCAAGGAATTTTTCAGCATTTTAACACTTCAATAACGGAGAGAAAATAGGTTAGGTTATGAAAATTTTGACAAATTTAACGAGAAATGTCTTTCTGCTTGGCATTATGTTGCATCAGTAACTTTAGGTTTTATGACATCAAAGTTAACCAACCTTGTAGTAGTACTCATTGTTGTGTTATTAATGGTAAAGATCTGAAGTGCTCTAACATGCCTGAAAAATTTTACTCTCGTATACAGGGTGTCTCAAAAGGTCGTTTACAAACTTAACATGCTGGTCTGTCATATCATGATGAACAAGATTTACATAGGAACATGTGTTCGCAAACGCAATGCTGGCGCACTCCATGCACACAAAGTCAGACACTAACGGATGCACAACATGTCACATACCTATTATACACAGACGGTTTTATACAACATTTTAGTCTTTTAGGAAAGCTTAAAGCAGTTGCTAAAATTTGAGTCCTGCCAGCTCTCATAATCACGTTGCAACGACAACGCAGCGATCAGAGAAATCTTGTCAGAATGGATCGTTATTACGACGGTCGGTACTTCGTTCGTTGAGACGGTGTCTGACAGTTAAAGGCAGCAAATTTCAACAACAGCTATAAGCCTTCCTTGAAAACTAAAATGTTGTGTAAAATCGCCTTTGTGTAATAAATATGCGACATGTTCTGCATCCGTTAGTGCCTGACTTGGTGTGCGTAGTGCGCCAGCATTGGGCTTGCGAACGTATTGTAACGGATTCGGTGCGACTTCCACTTTCTTGAAATGAAAACACAGTTCTTGATACAAACACAGGAACTTTATTTACACTATGTACAGGAAAGATCGTCAACAACTGCTAAATTATTCATCAGCAATTAAGCAATTATCACACAACACCGTAAACTCAACGTTTACACACGTATTTACTTCCAAGTACGAAAACAACACAGCGAAATGCCTCGCTATAAACAGAGCAAATACACACTCTCAGTTCGAAATCCTCAATCGAAACTCACTGTTTATCCATCGCTAACGGCTTAAATACACCGAAAAGAAATCTCTCAAATATTCCAGAAAATGCTACGACGTTCTACAACTACACTTCCATTGATAAAATCAGTGAATGAAATAAGAAAAAAAAGAATAGGGGATTGTATACTTGAGCCATATGTTAAGGGGTTGTATATTCATTACGGGAAACTATTTACAGGTTACGTTACTACAATAATTACTATTTACAGAGTTTGTAACATTGCCCCCTTCCTAAGGACTGCACGTCCCGGGCAGTACAATCCCCAGAAAGGGTGTCGAACTTCTATCAAAAGTTTACAAATATTCACATTAATTAATAACTAACAGATACATAGGAAACACAATAATAACAAGAAACATTACTAAACATTAAAAGCAAAAATTATCTACAACTTTTATGTTATCAACCATGGTTGTTTACGTAATACTCATGAACTATGGCCATAGTATGGGGCTAACCGATCATAATGTACAACCCTAGGTTTTGCATTAGGTGATTTTTGGATCCTCACTACGACGTCATTCAGTCGGTTAAGGACTTTGTAGGGTCCATCCCAATGCGACTGCAATTTGGGTGAAAGACCTTTCCGTCGGATGGGATTCCATAACCAAACCTTGTCGCCTTCGTTGAATTCATGTCCAGTAGACCTTGTGTCGTATCGGGTCTTCATCTTCTCGGCCGCGATGTTGATTCGCTCTCGTGCGAAGTTATGAACGTCTTCCAACCGGGCCTGGAGATCCTGGATGTACTCCTCAGGCGATGAAGGCGCATCCGGAGGACGACCGAAGACGAGATCACAAGGTAGCCGAAGCTCTCGTCCGAAGAGCATCTGAGATGGGGCATATCCGGTAGTCTCGTGGACAGCACTGCGGTAGGCCAGCAGGAACAAAGGTAGCTTCTTGTCCCAATCCTGTTGATTTCTGGATACCATAAGCGAGAGATTATTTAGGATTGTGCGGTTAAATCTCTCCACCATGCCGTCCGATTGTGGGTGTAGTGGTGTTGTCCTAGTTTTCTCAATTCCGAAAATTTTACATAGGCCCTTAAACACAGCAGAGATGAAATTCCTCCCTTGATCGGAATGAATCTGCAAAGGTGTTCCGTATCTCGAGATCCAATGTTGGACTAGAGTCTCTGCTACGGTGGTAGCTTCTTGATCTGGAATGGGATAGGCTTCCGGCCATTTGGTGAAGTAGTCGATGGAAACAAGAATGTATTTGTTCCCATCAGCAGTTCTTGGTAGAGGACCCAGGATGTCGATCCCAATTCGTTCGAAAGGAGCTCCAACGTTGTACAGATGTAGCTTCCCTCTGCTTCTTTTCTTCGGTCCTTTACGAGCAGAACAGGCGTCACAAGAATGGCACCACTTCTCCACGTCATCCTTCGCCTTGCTCCAAAAGAAGCGCTCCCGAACTTTATTGAGGGTTTTCAAGACACCAAAATGTCCTCCAGTCGCACTACTATGTATTTCTTTCAGAACATCTGAAATCCTTGATCGGGGAAGTAGTAACTGCCACCTAGATGTTTTGCCGTCGTCAGATTCCCATTTTCGGTGTAGCACGTAAATGGAGCGAGTTCCATAAAGCCCAGTATCTTTTTGTTGCAGGACTGAAGATGGAAACGTCCTGCCAGCTAGGTTGCCGACTGTCCCTTTCCATGAATTCCAAAATTGGTTTTATGTCGGGGTCTTCAAGTTGATCTTTTCGAACTTGGTCATCACTCCATGGATCAGGTTCTGATGATGTTGGAGTCACTGTCACCTGATAGGCGGTAGGGCTAGTCGTTCCATACTGTTTCTCGATTCGGGAACAATAGTGGCAGTTCTCAGGACAGGGTCTCCTTGATAAAGCGTCAGCATTACCGCGAGATAACCCTTTTCGATGCTTGATCTCCATGTCATATTCCTGGAGCCGCTGTATCCATCTGGCTATCTGGCCTTCCGGATTTTTGAAGTTCAAAAGCCAAGTTAATGAGGCATGATCTGTCCGAAGCAGAAATTTTCGGCCGTAGAGGTAATGATGGAAGTGTTCTACAGCTTTCACTATGGCCAGTAACTCCTTTCTGGTGACGCAGTAATTTCGCTCCGACTTTGATAAGCATTTGCTCCAGTAAGCGATGACATGTTCATTTCCGTCAATTTCTGGGGATAAAACAGCTCCGATGCCCTCGTTGCTCGCATCAGTGTCCAGGATGAAGGATTTTTCAGGCTGAGGATAGGCGAGGATAGGCGTTGATGTTAAAGCCTCCTTCAGTCGTAGAAATGCATCTTCGCATTCTTTGGACCATTCAAACTTTTGCTTGCTCGCCGTCAGCTTATGCAAAGGTCGTGCAATGTTGGAAAAACCCTTCACAAACTTCCTATAGTACGTGCAGAGCCCCAGGAAACTTCGCAGCTGATGGATGTTTTCGGGACGACTCCAGCCCTTGACCGCAGATATCTTCTCTGGATCGGTTTGTACACCCTCAGAAGAGATGATGTGACCAAGGTAGTTCACTTCCCGGCGGAACAAATTACATTTGGACGGGCTTAACTTCAGATTGGCTTCCTTAAGCTTTTGCAGCACCTTCCTAAGATTTGCCAGATGTTCTTCGAAGCTGCGTCCCACGATGATGATATCGTCTAAGTAGACCAGACAGGATTCGTAAGAGAGTCCTCTTAACACTGTCTCCATAAGACGCTCGAACGTAGCTGGTGCATTGCAGAGGCCGAAGGGCATCACTTTGAACTGCCATAAGCCTTGTCCAGTTGTAAACGCTGTCTTCTCTCGGTCATCAGGGTGTATCTCAACCTGCCAGTAGCCGCTCTTCAAGTCCAGGGTCGAAAACCACTTGTGTCCGGAAAGAGTGTCCAAGGTGTCGTCTATCCGTGGAAGAGGGTAACTGTCTTTCTTGGTGATTTCATTCAGTCGTCGGTAATCGACACAAAATCTGGTGGAGCCATCTTTCTTTCGGACCAAGACGATGGGAGACGCCCAAGGACTGGATGACGGTTCGATTACATCGTTCTCCTTCATCTCTTTCAGGAGGGTCTCAACCTCTTCCTTCTTGGCGAACGGTAGTCGTCTTGGATGCTGTTTAATAGGGAGGTGTTCTCCAGTGTAGATCCTATGCTGCGTTAAATTCGTCCGGCCCACATCCTCCGATGTAGATGAAAACAGATGCTTGAAGTCGTCCACCAATTGTTCCGCAGCATTTCTTTGGTCTTTCGATAATGGCGCACTCCCAATTAACTTCGATGTCAAGGACTCAGAAGACACAGTCTCGGGGGAATTGATTCTTCTAATGATGCAGTTTACTGGAGTACAGGTTGCCAACACTTCACCTTTTCGGATATTCCTTGGCCTTTCACTCACGTTGGCGACTCTCACAGGAATTACATCCTTAGAAAGGTCCACAAGCGTAGATGCTACCAGCACTCCTTTTAGGCTATTGCTTAGGTTAGGGTATTCAATGAGTCCAAATCGAAAACTATTGGTTTCTTCAATGGAGCCAGGTATTAATGATTCTGACCTTGAGAGAATCGATAAATCTGTTTGGGCTATTATTTGATGAGCGGATTTTACATCACTTTCTGCGGGAAAGACTGCTATGTCTTCTCTCGTCGAGTGCAGCTCGTTAGTCTTGAAGTCGAGGTTGAAGTCATACTTCTTTAAAAAGTCCAATCCGAGAATGAAGGGGTCTGTGATAGCAGCAACGAATGCCGTATGATGGTAAGTGGGATTTCCAAACACAATTTCTAAGTTTACTTTACCTTCAATCTCGATCTTGTCACATGTCACAGTTTGGAGGGTAACACAGGGCGGCGTCCATAGAAGGTTGAGTCCAAATTGACGAGCCACATCTGTTCTAATGATTGTAACATTGGCTCCAGTGTCAATAATCAGTTCGCAGGGAAACCCGTTCACGTATGCGTAAACAAACAGTCCATTACTGCCGCCACTCGTCGATGAAATCTGGAAAACTTTAAGATGGGGCTCATTCCGATTTGGCGATCTCCGCCCCGCGAGATTGCCATGGCTTAGTTTTCCTGTACCTGGGAGGGAGAGGTGCTCTTCCCTCTGGTTTCTTGGCGAGCTTCACAGTTTCTTCGTAAGTGACCCTCGCCGCCACATTTCCAGCACTTAAGTGATTGTCCATTTTGGTACTTGGGAGCCGAAGTCCTTTTGAGGATTCCTGCAATTTCTTTTATTTGCTTTTCCAGTTCAGCAAAGCGTGACGAAACCGGATCAGACTCATCCGTTTTCACGCCGCGGACTGAATGGCGATCTTTGCGGGTTGCTTGCTGGGCGGTCTCCAACTTCATCGCATACACAACAGCAGAACTCAGGTCTTTGACATCCGCCATCCGTAGAGCTTTCTGGATTTCCGGATCTCGAACCCCGTCGATGTAGTAGCCGAGTGCCAGGCCGTCCCGAACATCCGCAGGACAGTCACAAAAAGCAAGATGAGACAGTCTCTCGATGTCCGCCGCTAGCTCTTGCAGGGTTTCCCCGGTTTTCTGGAAACGGGACTTCAACTGGAGTCGGCTGAAATCTTTCTGGCACTTCTCACCGAAGCGAAGCTCCAACGCAGATGTGAGGGCGGCGAAATCCAGGCGCTGGCCGTCCGGAAGGGTCTGAAGAATGTCCGCTGCGTCACCTCTCAGGGATGCTGCAAGATGGCAGGCCTTGGTAGCAGAGTCCCATCCGTTCGCTTCCGCCACCATCATGAACTGAGTTTTGTAAACCTGCCACGAAGTTTTCCCATCAAAGGTGGCAAGTTTAATGGACGGTCGAGCTACCGATGTGGGAGCGCCAAACTGTACAGAGCTGCTTTCCGCGGTCGCCAATCTCCTTTCCAGGTCTTTAAGGATGTCTTCTTTAAGTTGATGAAATTTTCTATATTCTTCTTCCAGTTTATTTTCTACAGCATTGCATCGGCCTTCAACGGAACTTAATTTTTCTCCAAATTTCTCTTCGATTTTATTTTCCACTGCGATGAATCGGCCTTCAACTGCCTCAAACTTTCCTTCAATAGCATCAACTCGATGCTCTATCTCATTAAATTGATTTTCCATCACGGTCTTTACCGAAGTTAGATCGTTTTTAATTTCCTCTTGGTTAGAAACTAGGTCATTTTTCAGTACCGTTAAATCACTTTTCAATTGGTTTTGATTAGCCGCCATATCATTTTTTAATTGTTCTTGATTAGCTGCCATATCATTTTTTAATTGTTCTTGATTAGCTGTAAAACTTGCAGTCAAGTCACTTTTTAATTGTTCTTGATTAGCCGCCATATCACTCTTCACAGAGTTGATTGCATCAAGCAGTTGTTTTAATTGTTCATCCATTGCGCGAGTAATCACCATAAAAATAAAGTCCAAATTTAAAAAGTCTTTATGAAAAAATGTCCAAAGTCACACTTACTGCAAGAAAGTCCTGAAGTAGCCCCACGTTGGGCGCCAAATTGCAACGGATTCGGTGCGACTTCCACTTTCTTGAAATGAAAACACAGTTCTTGATAAAAACACAGGAACTTTATTTACACTATGTACAGGAAAGATCGTCAACAACTGCTAAATTATTCATCAGCAATTAAGCAATTATCACACAACACCGTAAACTCAACGTTTACACACGTATTTACTTCCAAATACGAAAACAACACAGCGAAATGCCTCGCTATAAACAGAGCAAATACACACTCTCAGTTCGAAATCCTCAATCGAAACTCACTGTTTATCCATCGCTAACGGCTTAAATACACCGAAAAGAAATCTCTCAAATATTCCAGAAAATGCTACGACGTTCTACAACTACACTTCCATTGATAAAATCAGTGAATGAAATAAGAAAAAAAAAGAATAGGGGTTGTATACTTGAGCCATATGTTAAGGGGTTGTATATTCATTACGGGAAACTATTTACAGGTTACGTTACTACAATAATTACTATTTACAGAGTTTGTAACAGTATGTTACTATGTAAATCTTGTTCATCATGATATGGCAGACCAGCATGTTAAGTTTGTAAACGACCTTTTGGGACACCCTGTATAGTCAAAACATTTAAACTCAGAAAATATTCTATGGCGTTAACTTCATTATTTTTGAGTATTTGTTTTATTGTATCAAAAGTACTGTGCAAAAAAAAGTTAATGGTGTGAGTTACGGTCGACATATTTGGAAATCAATCTCTGCCATTTACTACTCCGTAATTTTATTCAATAACTTCGACGCAAAAAAAGAAGTACAACCTTGATTTATCTGTTGAAGTTCATTAGAAATCCAGCTCTGAATTTTTACATATTTTTTTTACTTCTCTGAAGGACTTGAAGGATTTTGAAAAGCTAACTATCTTTGACGTAGAATTACAGTAACCGGGACGCGGAGATAAATATTTCATTCTGGCAACCCGCTACTTTACCTTGGAGCATGGCCCCACTTAATACAATGTAATGTAATCGTTAGCGCATTAAGTGGGGCCATGCTTGGAGACAGCAATTTCGGCACCCCTACACCAAAGCTTATTTGCTATTCGTTCGGCCAACCAACCATTTCAGAGTTCACCACACAAAATTCTAATTTACCTGTCTACTAAATATTTTTATTTTAATTCCATAGAACAATATTTTTAATTTTCTCAACGGTGATTTTTTTTCTGAAAACTGGCAACATATATTGTGTTTCTTCAATTTTTAGATCTTGAAACTTTTTATAAAATTTGACATTGTGGAATGTTTGTCACTTTTAACTATTTTAAGTTATAGATTTAAAAACTAGTTACTCATATCTTTGGATACTTTTTTGGAATTTGTTTGCAGTAAGTAATTTCTTTCGTATTTTAGTGTTCCATCTTCAATTTAAAATTTATTACTTATCGTGATAACTTATTCAGTAAGTTTGAATTAAAATTTTAGTTCTAACGTTCTCTGGACGGATCTTTTCATATGATTTAACTTATTTAGTTGATCGTATTAAATTTTAATTGAACATTAAATTTACTTAAGGGCTCTTTCTATTTATTGACGAACTATTTCAGAGTAATGTCGTTTTCTATGCAACTTTTAATGTTGTTAAATTTGCTAGAAATGTACAGTGGCTCCCAAAAGTCTTCGTGCACCTACGACTTTCAACGAAATAGGCCCCAATCCATTGGTTAGAATTAATATTTCGGAATAGGTATTTAATTATAAGATCAATGATCAACTTTTAACAAAAGTACATGAAAAGTTTTTAAAAAATATTAAAACTTGATTTTTTAAAAATCAAAAACCAAAAAGTACCGATAATTTTATCTCACAAAAGTCTTCGTACACTTTATAAAATGTCTATATATTATTAAATAATCTAACTTTTAATTAAGTTATTGATTAGTAGAACATCATACGGTATTCAAAGCACCTTTTAAACGTCTGGGAATAGATTTCATTCTTTTTCTTTCTTTTTTTTGCGTAATTTCTGAGTAAGTGTAAAACCACACTTCGAGTCTCACTGTTTCTAGCTCTGTTTTCGTTTTAAAGCCCAATTTTCGTAATCTAGCCTCCAGATATCTCTAAATATGTTACATTAGGTTAAAATCTGGAGATTGAGGGGGTATTTACTAAACTTAAGGAAACTTTTCGAGGCACTAGACTCAAACGTTGAAAACCGTGTGCTTCTTATCGTTATTTTGATAAAAAACAAAGTTGTTTCCAATAACCAAATTTTTGGCTAAGAGTTCAAAATTGGTTTTTAAAATATTTAAAGGAACAGCATGATTCATTATTTCATCAAAGAATTACAAACTACCAATTCCTGATGCTCATATGCACCCTCACTCTAGAACACCTCCACCGTCCTGATAAACTGATCCAAATAAGTTCTTAAGATTAAGTTCCTAATTTTTTCTTCCACTTACAGTTATACAACAATTTAACCAAAAATGTTAAATTAATGTTTATCTGTAAGTAAGACATGATTCTAAAACGATTTTAGCTTAATTATCATTGGTTTTGCGACGAAAAGCGTAAGCTTTCTGTTTTACGCACGACCAAGAAAATTTCTGCAGGAAGAGGTCCCATTTATTCCAGCAAATCGGAGAACTTGACAAACAATTTTAGGTGAAAATTAAATGTAAAATGTTTCATTTAACTCTGCAGAAACTTTTACAGCACTCAAATGTGTATTTTTCATAATTTTTTTTAACTTTAAATCTCCGATCACGTTTCGTCAACTTTGCCGGTTGACCTTTTCTTACCTTGTTTTCGGTCCGTTTCCTTTCTTTAAATTATTTTATCAAGCACTTTACTATACAAACAAATAAATTAACTAATTTAGAGACATTTCAAACCAATTTACCACTACTGTGGGGAAAAAATTCAAATTTTGAATGGTGTTTGCTGTTTTTTACGAATACCAGCCTTTTTACAGTAATAAGCACAATATTAAGGAATAAATAAACAAAAAATTAAAGCCAAATGACTTATAAGGGTCAACACAATGCAAAAATATTAATAAAATGACATATGATAATTTTAATCATGAATTTCTTCGAAAATATTTGAGTGTACGATGACTTTTGTGGCGTGTTATTTCTCTGTTTCTTCGTTTTCTGACCCATTTCGAAAAAAAGATCCGTCAATATTTTGAAAAAACCAATGGGTTGTATTTAGAATGACATAGGAATGATCTGAAAAAATATTGGACTTCATATTCGAATTCGGTTTTGAGTTATTTTGGTTTTACTAAAAAATTTCAAAGTGTACGAACACTTTTGGGAGCCACTGTATGTTTCATCTTTTGTTCCTAAGGAAATCAAACATAAAAAGTGTAACATCATTTATGTCATGAACCTTTTCGTTTTATGCGCTTGATCTTCCCACACAGATTATGTTAACATCTTGAAAAAACTTACCTCTCACTTGTCCGTTCTGCAAATTTAATTTTAAAATAAGAAAATTAATGAAATTCTATTAAATAAAATTAGGCTTTATGATATATTTCTGCATATTTTGCTATAGTTTCATCATTTAAAAATGAAAGAGAATTTTAATACTTTTTTGAGCAAAAACGATTGCTTATTGTTCTCACTGGACTATTTCTGGCGTGCTGTGATTTTATTTTCCCCCCAACTCCCTCTGCAGTACCACCGTCGACCGGCCTCACGATGCTACTCCTACAGCGAAAACCTTCTCCAGGTTGCATCCATATCCTACATGCATACATACAAACACGCATGCCTACACACACACACTCATACACACATACCATACACACACACACACACATACCCACACACTCATGTCTGCACACAGACACAAACACACGCCTACACACAAACACATATGCACACACGTACCCACATACACACACGCTTACCTGTAAACAGACACACACACGCCTACATATACACATACCCAGACACACACAGATGCCTGCACACACGCAAAAAAACAAGTGATTGCGAAAAACATAATTTAAATTCAACATGTCAAAATTCTAATTTTTTGAGTAATCACGATTGCTTATTGCTTTCATTTGACTGTTTTTGGCGTGCTATGAGTTTATTTTCCCACCAGCACCCTCTGCAGCATCACCGTCGACCGGCCGCCTCACGATGCTGCTCCTCTAGCGAAAACCGTCTCCAGGTTGCGTCAATATCCTACACTTACACGCATACATACACGCACGTACACACACACACAAACACATATACACACACACAAACACATACACACACACACACACAAACACATACAAACACACACAAACACATACACACACAAGCACACACACACACACTCAAACACATACACACACGCATACTTACAGACACCTACACATACACACACCTACACATCACTACCCACACACTCATGCCTGCACACAGACAAACACATATGCCTACACACGCATACACATACCCCCCTCCCACACACACAAACACTCATACACACAACTACCCACACACTCATACCTGAACACAGACACAAACACACATGCCTACACACACATACACATACCCCCTACACACAAACGCACATATCCCCCCCCACACACACACGCCTACATACACACACACACACTCGTGATTCGGAACTCCAGCGCTCGAATACGCTACCTTGCGGTGATTTACAAAACTGCCGATGAAACTAAAACATTGCCACGTTGCGTTCCACGTGTGTCTGTTGACGTAAACACAGGCAGTTTGTTCTGAGTATTTATTAACGCAATCGATGAGTCTTAGTTTGCTTTCAGCTACAGAAATTAATTCGTCCCTTAGTAGTATTCTCGAGCTTCTCAAAATAATGTTAGTTTTCCTTATTTCCTTCTAAAATATGAGTTGATTGAAAATGGTGAAAGCGAAAACTGGATTAACAAACTTGGATAACGTTATACAAGGTAAAAAATTTTATTGTTTTGTATGAATTTGTAAGAATATGAGTTTTTTTTAATCTTAAATTAATTTAACTAACCATCTTTTACAGCAGCATTTAGTTGGAATGGACGGTATGCAAAATATTTTCTTGAACATATTATCGTAGAACAAAATGAAAAATGTTTCACCGAGAAAGAATTTACTTTATTCCTTTTATTCTCAGCTGAAAGGTTTCGCCAAATTTGTTTAGGGTTGTGGTTTTAGTATTGTGCGAGCAAAGTAGCCTTGGCGAGATTTCACGTTTTTAGTTAAACCATTTTTAATTTTTATCATGAGTGGAATAAAATGGTAGTAAGATTACAGAATTCGATAAGTAAAAAGAAATAATGGTCAATCAACTGAAAAGAAAACTACCACCATATATCCGTAAGAATTCTGTAGCTGATTTGCATAACTTGACATAATTAAATCGTAACTCAGAAATTAGAAAAATCGAAACAGAAAAATTTTAAATTAACCGATTCGGGAATTCGAGAGAAATAACTCGGCAACAAATGCAAAACAGTAAGCGCTAGCCAAGCAAGGCAAAGAAGTATCATCTTCTTTCGATAATAATTTGTAATGTCATATTGAATTTTCTAGCATTAATTGTTGTTCTTGTAAGGCCACAATTGTTATTTAGTTTTATCAAGAATTGACAAATATCGAATTCAACATAGTGGAAATAGCTGCTTAGAACTACGAACTACGTTGTGTGCATTAATCTTTGACGTTTAGTAATGCTTCTTGAATTCTCATTTCTTTCTACGTGGGCCAGAATATCCACAAGACTTTGAAAATTGATTTTAAAAAGAATAAAGCGAAAAATATCATACATACGAACAAAAATCACAACACTTTTAGCATTTTCTTCGTCACCACATGCGTTTGTTTTAGTTTTTAAGTCGGTCATTAGACAGTGACTGCAGTGCCCTCTATAGTTCGTTGGAGTTGCGAATTGCGAAAAACATAATTTGAATTCAAGTGTTCAAAATTCACTTTTTTTTTTTTGCTTCTTTACGATTACGATCAGAGAAAGAAAAAGATTAATAAACAGTTCTAGTTTCTAGTTACCAAGGCGATAGTTTGAGCCATCCGAAGCTCCGCCCCTTTTCTTTGGGTGTCTCTCATTGGAAGATTTCCTTTGTTTGCAATGTAGTATTTTGTTTACATTGAGCCGTAGGTGCCAAATTTGGCTGTTTTTGAAAAAATACCCCAGCGCAACCCGGTTACCGTAATTGTACCATGTTTGAAACTTTGGATATAAAACTACGCCTACAATGTCATTCTAATAAGTGTTCCAAAATTTATACCATCTTAAAAACTTACAAATCTTTTATCTATGGTTGCATCCAAGTTAAAAGAAAATATCTTCATTTCTTCTTGAGTTATTTTTAAAATTTAAATTTTTCAAAAGTACGCCTTTTTTCGCCTGACATTGATTTAAGAAAAAAAGGTTCGCAACTCCAGAGCTCGAATACGCTACCTTGCGGTGATTAATAACACTAAAGAAAAAGGTAAAACATTCCGTTCCACGTGCCTTCTTTGGGGTAAATTACAGGCTTCAGACAGTTTGTGGTGCAATGTAATTTCAGAAGAATAGAAAAGAAAGCTTCCCACAAACACGATGAAAAATTACTCTCATTCACAAAGCGTCAAAGCAAGTTATAAGTTTCGGCATTTGTTTGTTTTACCTTTTTCAATTGCCATAAGACAGTGGCTGCAACGCCCCCTATAGTTTATTGGTGTTGCGAATCTCATGTCTCACACACTGGAAGAAAATTATTAAGTTAAAATTTTTACTTTGTAATTTACTTTTTCCTCGAGGTCAGACTCAAACTGCGGAATAATTTTAATCTAAACATCTTCATTTGCTTTGGACTTACTTATCTTCAATTACTTTGAAGAAATTGTCCACAACCACGCCATTTTTCCGCAAGATAGACCACGGAGTTGGATAGGATTTATACTTGATTTTTCGATTGTTAGAAAAAATGAACGTCGAAAAGAAACAAGGAAAAAGATTTTTCCTTTACGGAAAAATTCCTTGAAAGTACACTCTCTAAGGACATTTAACTAAATTGTTACACATCTTATTTCCTATAGCACCAGCAGCAGTTACACGGAAAAAAGATAAATTTCATTACAGATGACATAAAAAATCTAAAAATAAGAAACTGAAGGATTACTTTTAAAATAATAACTGTTATTTCTGTAACTCAAAACCAGAGTGACGTAATTCCAAAATTTGCGTTTTATTACTGCATTGTGTGTAGAATTCTAGTCAACATCGAGCCATGCAAACATAATTCTAAAAATGAAAAAAAAAATCATGTAATTAGTTACCAGTGCTAAAAGAGCGCGTGTCCTATCCTTTGCATGTGCCGAACAGCATATAAGCTACCTTAACTCCTGTTCAGGCCAAGGGACATTTCTAGCAATCTGAATGGTTGCTCTGGATGTCAATCAAAGTTTCGATGCCGTTGTACTCTTATTCAGTCGTAAACACTATATTTCTAGCTTAAACCATCAACTGAATACAAATTTTGGGTTTAAGAAAAAGATCTATAGCTGAATATTCAATGTAGCTAACGAAAATATCTTTGTTATTAAATTCCCAAGAAATTCAATATTTTATAACACAAATTATAATGCACAATTTAACAACGATTTTAACTGCAAAATAAATGGTGGTTCCCTCTCTTAGAGAATACCAAAAATTGTACATTTCATGAAATCCTTGAAATTTCAATTAGAATATATTTTTAACGATGTGTCAGTATAAATTACTTTGTAACATACTAAGGAAGCTATTAATACATTTTTTTTTTTCATTCTTCATAATATTCAATTTTATTGTTAAAAATAAGTAATTTAAAGATATTTCCTTGTAATGAAATGAACAGCCAATATTTAATAATTATTGACGTAAGTACTTGCTGGTTACTTACTTGATGTAAAATAAATAATTTAAAATGTTTTCATTTTAATTCCTACAATTTTCATAATCATACAAATCAGTTTCAAATTACAGCATATCATGATAAGTGAAAACTCCGCGGGTAACAAAAAAATTTCGTAGTTTAAAAAAGAATTTAAAAAATCAACAGATTTCTAAACTTTTGCACATATTCTATCAGCGTATTTTGTGTCATTAATGCATATTTTGGTAAAATAAAAAATCAGATATTTTTAAGCTATATCCGGTTGGTTGTTTATCCTTCTATAATTAGCGATAAGAATAATGAACTTAAATACCCGTTACATAAATCAAGCCCAAAAAAAAAAAATCTTTTTCCCAAAAATCCACGTCATTTTTTCCCCCCACTTCATTTACGTATCGATGTAAAAAATTATTTTATTTAGTTAATAGTTCAATAGCTTTTTTAGTTTATTTTATATTTGTCTAAAAAACTGAGAACAAACGAAGATTTCTCCGTAAAAAATTTACCTTTTAAATTCCTTTTTTGTGTTCAGTATATCACCATATTAATTCCAAGCCCATTTTCTAGAATATTCGAAATTATGATCATCACTGTTTAATGGTATTTCATGATTCTTAACCTCATTTTCAAATGAAAATGGGAGCTTTTCTTTTCAAAAGTCACACATGACTATTAACTGTTTTTGCATCACTTGTTGAATCAATGTAAAATATTTCGAAGTTTACGCAGATAAGTTTTCAATTTCCTTTCATGTTCTTCATAATATTTAAATTTTAGCTATAAGATTTTTTTTTCATTTTATATCTTTGTAATGAAATAGTTGATTTAAAAGCTTGTTATTCTTACTGTGAATATTTCATAATTACTAACCTGATCCTTTCACTTACTTAGCGATTGCTGTGTACGTAGCATAAACTCAGTAATTTAAAGTGTTCTCATTTTAATTCATAAACACAAATCTAATATTAAAACACATTAATTTCTAATTGTTACTTATGATAATTTGAAAGGAATCAATGGTCAAAGAAAGTGTTCAAATGTAAAAAAAGAATTAGTCAACACATTTTAAAACTTCTGTACTTATTTATTTCATTAGCAAATTATGGTTCATTAACAAATATTTTGTAAAATCAAAATTTTGTAAACTTTCCGGACACATGAAAATTTTATCGTGTTTATTTTAGACAAAAATACATCTTCTGTTTTTAATGAATTGCATTCTTTCTAATCAAATTAATAATTGGCTAGTTCAATGTCATTTTATGAAAAGCTTCGTTTGTTCTCAGTTTTGAAGAAAATGTTAAAATAAACGATTAAGCGATTAAACGATTTAAACTTCATTAAATAATTTTTACATGGAAATGTGAAACAAATAAAAAAAAATCTATGTGGTTTTCGGAACCAGAGTGTCATACTTTTTTTTTTTTTTTTTTCGAATTTTGTCGTATAAGTTCATTATTCTTACCGCAAATTATAAATTGGTCAAAAACCAACTGGATACATAACTTAAATATATCTGTGAAATTAAACATTTTGATTCCACCAAAATGTGCATTAATGACTCAAAACATGCTAACTGAATAAATGCAGAAATTAAAAAAAAAATTGTGTTTTTTTTTTTTTTTTTTTTTTTTTTTTTTTATGAATTATTTTTTAACTAAAAATATTTTTGTTACCAGCAAGGTTTTCTCTCCAATTATAATAACCAGTAATTTGAGCCTCATTTATGTGATTTTAAAGATTGTAGGAATAAAAATGAAAACATTTTAAAACTCTTCTTCTAATTACGTAAGCAATCACCGAGTAAGGGCTGAAGTCAGTAATTATAGAATATTGGATTTTTTAACTGTCAGTGATTTTATCACAAAGAAATATCTAAAAATTACTTGTTATAAATTCCAAAATAAAATTGTATATTATGAAGCATGTGAAAAAAATTGAACAGTTTACAAAGTAAGTTACTAAGTAATTTACAGTGAGCCATGTTTAAAAATATATTCTCATTAAAATTCATAAAACCTCCTTAAATGTGCCGCTTTTCGTATTCTCTAAGAGATGGCGCCACCAGTTATTTCGCTCGTAAAATCGTTTTTAAATTGAACATTATAATTTGTGTTATAAAAGATTGAATTTCTTGGGAATAACGAAGATATTTTCGTTAGCTACATTGAATATTCAGTTATAGATCTTATTCTTAGTCACAAATTCATATTCAGAGGATGGTTTAAGCTAAAAATATAGTGTTTAAGAGTAAGACTGAATAAGAGTACAATGGCGTCGAAACTTTGATTGACATCCAGAACAACCAATCAGAGGACTATAATTGTTTCTGGCCCGAACAGGGGTAAAGGTAGCTTATATGCCGCTGGACAAATGTTTTCCCTATCTCTTGTAAAGTAGCGAGTGTGGACTTACGTTAGTCTGGTTCTGAGGTACAGATTTGTAACGTTGACCTGAGATTTTGATATCGGATTAGCCTGTTAGGATTTTTGCAATAAGATTAAAAACAACTAAGACTTTCTAAAAAGTCCTGGCCAATGCAAAGAACACATAAATATTGTAAAATTTTTTATTCATCATTCAAGGTTTTTCTTCGAAGTTCAAACTAAAGTAATTTGGAAACATTAATAAAATGTTTAAATGTATCTACTTACGTTATGTATCATTTATTACCCCTGATTTAGGCTCATAATTAGTAACCATTTATTCATACCATTGAGAATAAACAACTCTCTAAAACTCTAAAAACCGACCAGCAGGACCCTTTAGAATCCTTGTTACGCTGGGAGGGGGATGATGGGGGGTATACCGGTGTCCTGGTTGAACATTTCGGAAATCTGGCAAACCTACATTAGCGTCTACCGCAAAACCAAAAGTCAATATGGATCCTGAATTTACAGGTGGATTAACTTTAAGTAAATTTCATTGGGAAAAGCACTTGATGACCAACTCCCGACTCCTACGCCTAGAATTTTAGGGCAGTCCACTCCGTCTCTGACTCTTGTCCCCATAAATTCTACATAAAGATATGCGCAGACGATTTTTTTTTCTATAGTGAAAATGATTTTTTTAGGCAGACATTTTGTTGCTTTTTTATTCTTTTTAAAGCACATTTGTTCATTTTTTGAATTATTTTTTGGCAACAGCGGAAAACAAACTTTTTTTTGAGCAATCATGATTGCTTATTGTTCTCATTTGACTGTTTTGATGTCCTATCATTTTATTTTCCCACCGCCACCCTCTGCAGCAGCACCGTCGACCGGGTCCTCACGATGCTGCTCCTATAGCGAAAACCGTCTCCAGGTTGAATCCATATGCTACACGTACGCGCATACATACACAACTACACACACGCACACACACACCTACACACATACACATACGCATACATACAGACACCTATACATACACAAAAACATACACACATACATACACACAACTACTCACACATTCATGCATACATACAGACACCTACACATACACACACGCACACAAAACATGCACATACACACAACTACCCACAAATTCATGCCTGCACACAGACACAAACAGCCTACACACACATACACATACACCCCCCCCCCCACACACACACATTCATACACACAACTACCCACACACTTATGCCAGCACACAGACACAAACACACATACCTACACAAACATACACATACCCCTGCACACAAACACACATACCCCTACACACAACACACATACCCCACACACAAACACACACGCCTACAAACACACTCGTGATTGCGAAAAACATATATAATTTGAATTCAAGATGTCAAAATTCAAATTAATTTTTTTTTTTTTTTTGACGTAAAGTATTTTTATGAGTTTATTATTTTTCATTCTTTTTTTCTTTCTTGAAAGTGATTAAAGTTTTTTTTTTTTTTTTTTGGAAAAATATATATTAGCCGCTTTCCATAAAAGGTGCTACTACTTTATTTGTTCGTTTATTTATTTTTTACGCATCTATTTTTGTAGATGAGCTAGGAATGATCAGATACTGGGAAGTCGAGATTGGTATACGGGAAAGGTAGGCTCGTTTAGCTCTGGACGATTGTTCTCTTTGACTAGAGAACCTTAATTATCAATATTATTAAATTAAAATGATGATTTCAATGAAGTTTATTAGCGAGTTCTCTCACATAGTTTAACTTCGTTTCCAGCAGGCAAAAAACATTTATTTATTTATTTTTTAATTTACTAATAACTAATAACTGATATTCTTTAA
Organism: Uloborus diversus; assembly: GCF_026930045.1. Lineage (NCBI taxonomy): Eukaryota > Metazoa > Arthropoda > Arachnida > Araneae > Uloboridae > Uloborus > Uloborus diversus. Next base: position 189,231,879 of record NC_072731.1, on the reverse strand, counting down.
AACTTGCGTCGAAATCTGCTTAATTAATTGTTTCTAAAAGGTAAAAGCTTCAATATTTTAGTAGTAGATGGCAGCACTAATAATAGTCAGTGACTCTGCTACAACATGTGTTGGAGGAAAAGCGGTGCAAAGGGAAGGAAGGAAAGAAAATGCATTTTTTTTTTCTGTGTCGGTCCCTTCGACCCCCATTTTAATGAATTCCTCAGTTGAAGATTTAGTGCCCGTATGAAGTTAAAGGCGAAACTATAGAAACATTCTACCTTGTAAAATTGAATAGGCGAGCTGAGAAAAATAGAAAATGTCTCTTGTTTTTTTTTAAGAAGACTCCATATCCTTTTCACAAATTTAGAAACACAAAATACACAATTTATAATCTGTAGCCAATACAAAAAAAATAATAATAATAATAAAAAAAACTGTGGAAGCAAAACTAACAAATATGAAATCTGAAGATAAATGCTTTTTTTTATTTCATTTTTTTATTATTCTTTATTTGTTTATTTAACAAATTTGGAATCCTTCATTATTTTCCCACTTCACATTTCACTACAATTAGGGCAAACCTAACCTGGTAGTTGCAGCATTGTAAAGGCTACGCAGGTTCTAAGCGCAGTACTGCGACTCTGCGTTAGTTTGAAACAACTTGTTATAGTAGGTTGTCTCTGTGTGCTTTGAACATTTAAACCAACTGAAATGATCCGTTAATAAAGAAAAACTGTCCACTTTGTTAAACGTGCGCCCACTGTTAGAGAAGTGGTTTTGTTGAAATTACTGTTTAAACTTTGTGTGTCCCTCCACCTCGGAACGTTTATAAGTGTAAAAAAAGGCAATATTTTAAAATTTTTAACAGAGTGGTATTTTTTCAGAGCATTCACCCTCGTACCTCTTGAGCCCCCCCCCCCCCCCTGCCTGCTCACATGTGCCCCTAGACGAAGCACATGTGAGCAGGCCTGAGGTACATATGAACACGGGTAAAAATTCAGGAGAAGCACCATATTTTAAAGGAAACTTCTTCAATATGAAACATTTACCTAAATAACAAATACGCTGAAGGGTTTGTAACCTATACTGCGTCGGTTTCAATTGTACAGTATTTGTTCCACTAAGAACATATTTTTTCCCGAATATATAACTTCTCATTATCAAATTCTTAAGTCTCGTAGTCTGTTCTGATCACTGAATAGACTAGAAAAAAAAACTTATATAACTACATATAGTCCTGGCCCCACAATGTAGTCCCGTAAAAATTTTTAGGTCCAGAGATTTTCTCTTTAGAATCTTGATCTGTAGGTATTCTAATGTGAGAATATCTTGGGTAGACATGTTGAATCCTGCGCGAAATAATTTTACAGGCCATCAAAGATAGCGGCCATTTTGGTTCACTTGCTCATTACGTTTTTCGCAACTGGTGTACCTACAAATTTATTTTTAGTTTTGAACTGCAGTTTTTGGAGTTAAGGAAGTCAATTAATGTATTAGTTATTTTCATAAAAGCTGCTCTAGCTGTTTCCCACAATTTTACGTGGAGATATCTCCGACATTTGTTGTTGAATATTCTGGTTACTAAAAAGGGTACAAAAATTAATAAATTAATCCACAATGCTCATTTTAAACTCCTGTTTATCACATACATGTTTCTTCAACAACACAATAAACGAAAAATACAAGATTAATTACTTTTAAAAAAGGTTACGATCTGTTTTTTGCATTGCATGTTATTGCACTACGACGGGACGTCTGTATCATTTGATGCCGCAGTCACTCTTTTTGAGCAATTTTTATCAGCCCAGTCTATGTGTGGAAAAATTCGTAGATCTGCATCTTCTCTTGAGTTATTCTAATGAAGCTCTTCAATGATGTGTCTCAAATCTTCTATGAAAAGTATTGCAGATTGCTTCTTCATTAACTGTTAAACCACTAGCAATACCTGAAAGTGTAGCATTTTTTGGACATTTCTTCTATTTCCTTGCGTGCTAGTTACTGTAAATTTTCCTTATTTGATACCGAAGACCAGAATTTTTCTACCTGCATAGGTACTAGTGTTTTTCCATCAATTACAGCAATGTTTGTTCTGCCCTTAGTTGATTCCCTTCTCATCTTTTCGGATTATTTCACAACATGCTGCAAATAACTATCGAACACAGGATGAAGTTCATGAAAAGAGCATACAGGAATGAATCCGTGCAGAACGTTGCTGATAACTTCGCCAAAAGTTGTCTTTATTTAGCGGACTTGTGGCATGAAATATATAACGAAGGCAGTTTTTATTGGGGATACTTTGCTAAATAAAAAATATTCTGGGAACGGATATTTCTGCAATCTAGCTTGGTAGGTGAATCACCACCACCAGGGGCGCGCACAAGGGGGGAGAAGAGAAACCTGTTGGCCCGGGCCTGAGCCTGAAGGGGGCCTATTATTTTTAAAACTAGGGATGAAATATGTGCTTAAACAATATGGAAGGGCGGCCGAAACATTTGTGGGCATTTGTGACGGGCCCCAAATTTTCTGTGAACGCCCCTGACCATCACATAATGTGTTCGTTGGAAACAAGTCATGAGCTAAAATATTTTTAATGCATTCTCCCCTTTCTTTCGCTATTTCCATGTCTTTGTACCCTTGTTAAAGTTTATTCTTTCCATTAGCTTAGAAGTGATATTTTATGAAGAACTGTGTGCCTCAAAGCATGGTAGGTTGACTTTGGAAAGTAAATCAGACAATTTTTTAAACAAAATGTATCCAGTCTAAACTGGCGGTACTGTTCTGATCAATAATTCATGATATTCATGATGCTGAGAAGGCGAATCTTGACACTACCATTCACAAGTTGTTTAGTGAGAAAGCTGTAAAGTTGCTCTGTTTCAGAAATATCATAGGGATTTACATGTTGGTAGATAAAATCAACAATTCTTTTGACATTTTCATTAAGATACTGGCTACGATTGCCTATAAAAATAAGGATGCGGGACACTCTCCCAGTGATCCATTAAATGAGAACTAGTAAGACCACGAAACACCTTGCATATCATTAAAATTTCATGATACTCTAAATGCCACTCGGCAACATACTTTTTCTCGTCCGCCCTGCAATTTCTCCGGCACTTTTCTGTGACCGTTGAATCGTTTGTTCCAATTTCATCTCTGGCTTCACAGCATTGAATTTTAACAACAAATTTACCTTGAATGAATTTTTCTTACAGGTAGGGACACTCATTTTCTAGCGCCCTTATCCTCTCTACGTATCATGTTTCATATATTAGATAAATGATGCAATCAAATACACGAAAGACTGGAAACAGTAATTCAACAGTTTGAACGTATAATTTGTGATTTTCTTCGCGATCAGCAATAATCAAGTGTTTTACAAGTGATACCAGTGAACGAAACACTTCCCAACACTTGCTCAGTTCTGATTTGTCACTACATCCTTTAACAAAAACTCAATCTCTGTTTTCAAGCTTTCAATATTGGTGCGTAGCGATTTAATCATTATTAGACTTTTTTCCTCATCCTTTGAGCCAAGAGCATCCTGAACCGTCTTTACTCGCTTAGCAGAACTTCTCTTGTAGTTTAAAATCAACATCTTATAATGATTTTCTCAAGATTCTCAATGATTTTCTGCAGTCTTCACAGCTTCTTGTGAGCTAAAAGCAGCAGCAAGTACTTTTGGAGATAAATGAGTAAAAAACCCAACAAAGGTTCATTCTTTCTTTTGGAAGCACAGAAAAGAATCCTTTCATTATACGTTGTTACGAGAAATAGTTTTGTTTCATTAATAAAAACCAATCCATTTTCATCTACATTGAGCATCAACTCTTTTATTTCTGAAAGAATAAATCCATGCCCAGCATTTAACAGAGGCTTTAATATTTCATTTGCCTTTTTAAACAGTTCAAATTTTGAGGATAGATGTTGCGCAGACTGTATATTGGTTTCTCGCTCATATTTCGAATATAAGAACTTATACAGTTTGGATGTGCATATGGATTCGCAGCAGAAACATTCATATCGCTGTTAAGATCTGCTACTCTGTCAAAAACTTCGTCTTGATTTCGACCTCCTTCAGTACTTTCGGATTCTTCTAAAACATTGTTTTCACTTTCAAAATAACTTGTCTGTACATTTTTTTCTACCATTTTTTTTAGTGTTTTTCCTCTCGTGTATTTCTTATGGCACTAGCTGCTGCAATGGCACACTATATTTTCTCGCCGCGTTTTTCAATATTGCGTCTTTGCGTATTTCAGCAGCTTCCCGAACTCGTTTTTGTCGAAGAACATAATTTTTCTCTTGATTCCTTTTGACAAACTACATATTCGTTTGATAAAACTGTCTTCAAGATGTCTTCAATTGCCTACCAAAACTTTCTGAACTCAATTTAGAAATATCAGCCATTGCTAAAATAGTTATTGTCACAGAAAAACATGAAACAAAAAGTTTTTGGAACTGTGGAATATTTTTACTCGAAAACAATTACTTTGATAGCAGACGATAAATAACCTTGAACAGCGTGGAGCGTGGGGGGGGGGGTGAAAAAATCCCTATAGCCACTGGTTTTAACATGAATGCAAATTTTAATACAGTAGCTTATGCATATGAAAGGGCTGTTTTGATCAAAAACTCCCCTTCATAAGGCATTTTTGATCAAAAAATCCCCTTCATAAGGTATTTTTGACCAAAAAATCCCCTTCAGAAGGTATTTTTGATCAAAAAATCTCCTTCAGAAGGTATTTTCAATCAAAGAATCCCCTTCAGAAGGTAGTTTTGGTCGAAAAGACCCATTCAGAAGGTTTTTTCATCAAAAACCCCCTTCAGAAGGTATTTTTGACCAAAAAACCCCCTACAGAAGATATTGCTGGCTGCGCTGGTGACCTTGAAAAATATTGATTTACACAAAAGGTTTTACACTTTAAAATCGTTTGGTTTCATTAAGAGTTATTAATTTTTGTACACTTTTAAGTAACTAAAATTTTTTAAACAAAAAACGTCAGAGATACCTCACGTAAAAATTGTGGAAAAAGCCAGAGCGGTTTTTATGACATAACTATTACATTAACTGACTTTCTAGGGCCTAAAAATTTCAGTTCAAAACTAAAAATAAATTTATAGGTACGCACGTTGCGAAAAACGTAATGAGCAAGTGAACCAAAATGGCCGCTATCTTTGATGGCCTGTAAAATTATTTCGCACAGGATTCAACATGTCTACCCAAGATATTCTCACATTAGAACACCTACAGGTCAAGATTCTAAAGAGAAAATCTCTGGACCTAAAAATTTTTACGGACATACATTGTAGGGCCTGGAATAATAATACAAAGCATTTTTTTATTATGTAAAGGTTATTCTACAAATATTTTGCTTTTAAGCTTCAAAAAATGTTTGATAACGTATTTTAAAACAATTTTGAATTTCGATTTTTAATTAAATGAGAGTATTTTGTGCTTTTTTTTTTCCTGTAAGCATTATATAACACTAAATTATTGATTAACCATTTAGTAAAAAAAATTAATACAAAAATAATAAACTTAAACAAATAAATATTTGATAATATTAATAAAAATTAACAATAAATTAACAAACTGATTGCAGGTAAATAATAAGTATAAAGATTTACACGTTTTTAAACTTATAATATCCTACACTAACAATAATATTACGGAGAGCGGCCTTGGAAACTGTTCACTTGCGCCCCTAGATGTTGTGTTCACAAGTGCCCCATCGTCTGACTTGGGGCACTTGTGACTAACTCACAAGAATAAAGAGTTCTTAATTTAATTAAAAAATTTAAACATTGTCATAAATTTACTTGAATATTCATACAATTGTTCGCAATACTTAGATTTTGATTAGCAGTTAGTTTTAAAAGTGTTATCACGTGAAGAAGACAGTGATAAAGTTTTTCCAACACCTGCTGAAACAAAATAAGTTGCCACCATAGAAACATAAAATGGCTGATTGCTCTAAATGTTTGTTCAAAAGAGATACGGGCAGTTCTCAAAAGTTGGGAACAAAAAAGTTAACTTTGAGCAATTTCAAAAAATTTCGAATTTGATATCAATTTTGCTTTTATTCTATAGTATGCATACCTAGAACACAATATATGAACATGAAAAGACAGCAGGTATTTGTAAAAATTGTTAATTAGCAAATTAAATTAGCAGTCTGTAGGTAACAGATTTTGGACATAGTTGTCCTGTAGGTAACGGATTTTGGACATCATCATAATGTAAGTTTCACCATTTTTGACAACTGTTAATCTGATTTTTAACTTTTCCAATGAAAATTTTATTTACTACTTTTTGAATTTTGCAATTTAATGATAAAGAGGATATTAATAAAGTACTTGAATGGCTATACATACTGCTCTTTACATAAAATAAAGTTTTGGAATGATTTTGAAGAAGTTGATGAAAGCTTCATGGAAATAATTATACAAACTTGTAGTTTGATTTATTGGGACAAATAAGGAATAAAAATAGAGACAAATAAATACGACATATATATTTTTAAAGGAAAAATAAACAAAATATGCTTTAAGAAAGAATGTAAAAAGTGACATCAGTTTTAATAATGAATATTTTTTCTAATGTCATAAGAATTAAAACGATGTCTAAAAAAAATTATTGAAAAAAGAAATTCGTATTTCTATTTGGAGATCGTTAAATTATGCTTCCAAAAGAAAGAAGATAAAAAAAATTCTAAAATAATAAAAGCGGCGGGGAGAAAAAAAAAATTGCTAGCGCAGGTGATAAAGTCGCCAAAACTGGTGCAATTGACGATTAACTACATTTGTCAAACTGGAATCCCCCTCTGGCAACCTTTAGCTTATCATATACTGTGTTGTCGCCAACGGAGGTTTGCTTTGCGATTTTCGGGCAAAATCATAGACTAATAATAAGCAAAATGGCTTTCGTTCGATCATAACCAGCCATGTTTCTACTGTAATTTATGTATTGTTCAATGTGTAACGTATTAATTATGCAAAATACCAATGGATTAAAGAAGATAACATTATAATAATCTTTTTTATTGATGTTAGAAGACAGTGGATTATAAAAAAATTATAAATAAACGGACAGAATTATCGGCGTCAAGATCGTAACGCCATTTGGACATGTCACATGTATGTTTAAGAAAAATTATTTTTCTTCTAAGATACTGCATAAAAGCTTATGAAAACACTTTTAAACAATTAAAAACTGATTCTGAGGATCGATAAATACCTTTAAAACGAAAACATCATATACTTAAATCTCAAATAATAGCATTGTAAAGATCGTAACTTTTGGACATGCATCAAATTTCAAACTTACTTTTTTCTAAAATCGTTTACAAAGTAAATAATCTGTCTTTACTTTTGTTATTTGTGTAAAATATTAACAAAAAATTATTCACTGTAAGATTCATGCCTTTATTTATTTTTTTTTTTTTTTTTTGAAACGTATGGAAATAATTTTAAAAAAAATTTTTTTTAATGGTACATTTGCTCAGTTAACGTTTTGGTATGTCCAAAATTGTGCCATTTAGCAAAGAAAATATTTTTTAAGGGCATTTGAAGAGCTTTTTTCCATAATTTATGTCAATTCTTGTCTCTATACAGCATTATAATTTACCTCAAAAATTTTAGAGTTAATTAAAATGAAAGTTATTTGGTGTTGAAGCTTCAAAGTTGAAGTCTGTGTTTGCTCCCACCTTTTGAGAACTGCCCATACAGCCGATATTGTGCTTAATTTTTCCAGATTTTTTGCTTGAAGTGATCGTAGTAAAACATACCATGTTCGCATGTGCCCCGTGTTCACATGAGCCCTCTTTTCCGCTATTTATTTATAGATTATTTTTTTCATAATTTTGCGTTTAAATAAATTTAAATATTTTTTGTTGCTAAGAAATTCTTTTAAAAAAAATTTAACGAAACTATGATCTTACCAAAGAAAAAAAACATAAAGGAAACCATAAAAAACTAAGCAAATCCAGCATAAAGTTATTACTATTGTGACCTCAGAAAAATTCTTGAAACATTCTGAATGCAGTAGCACGAGATGGAGATTCATTAGCAAAAGCTGATTGCAACCGTTAAACTCATTCGTTTCGATCTAATCCTAATAACTTTATGCAGGTTATGTCTTAGTTTTTTATGGATTCCTTAATGTTTTTTCTCTGGAAAGATAAAATTTTCGTTAAAAAAAAATATTTTTTCATGGATTTTTTAGCAATAAAAAAGATTTTAATTTGTTTAAAAACAAAATTATGAAAAAAAATTACTTTTTAATTTTTTTTTGTCTTGTACCCCATTCAAAGAAAATCGAAAAAAAAAATCCTAAATGGAGAGGAGTATAAAAGACATTTTCTGACAAAATTTTGGTGAGAGACTCACCAGAAAAGCATTGAAAAAAATATTTAAAATTTATTTCCATCACAAAAAATCGGCTTTTCGTTTAAAAATTATGACCATAATATTTTTTCATGTACTTTATTCCTAAGAACAAGGGAAAAAATTGCCATTCGTTAATTTCTAGTTTTATTATGGAAAAAACTAAATTCGAATAAGCAGGGGTTTTTTTTTTTTTTTTTTTGTAAAACTCGAAGGTTGTTTGAGACAAATAGCTGAAAATTTGGCTAAACTATTTTTATTCGACATCAAAATGATCCCCCAAGTGCGAGTTGAAAAGTCTTCAAGGGCAGATTTTTCATTTAAACCTTACATATGAGGCAGTGAGAAGCAAAGTGATGTAAGTGGCAAAATGAAAAATTTGGAGGTAACCAGTGACATTTGGAGACAACCAGATCAATAGCACAAATGGTAGGCGAACCCTTCGTATGACTTGGGGCAAGATATAGTACTGGTAGCCCTGGTAGGTGCTGCTGTACAGCAGAATTTAGAAAAAAAAACAATGTTAGCCTACCTAGGATGTTATCTTTAAAGTCGTTTTATTCAAAACTTGAAAATGTCCACTTACATCCCTTTGCTTCTTACTGCCTCATGTGATAAACTTATTTCAATTCTTTTTATGTAAAAGCGGACAAAATCTTCCATAAGTAGTGAAATAAACTTCAAAAATGACCTATTAGATCTAAGTTTACTTTAATCTTACAATACTGATAACCCAGCTTTTTACGTATAAATCAAGCTTCTCATTGCCTCTTGGTGAAATAACTTTTTCGGTGCCTTTCAGAACATTGCTTGAAATATATATACCTTTTCTTATTATTTAACTTAAGTTTTAGTTAGATTAAATAATTTTGAAAATAAAAAAGATACATGAAATGAAGTATTGTTTTTAATGTGCTATTCTTTTTAAAATGAGCCCTACTAAGTTCCTTTATTATAGCTCCATTGAATGTAATTTGCGAATAAATTCTAATTGGATATTTCAACGTTAGCTAAGGGAAAAGCTAGGAAACGTCATTGGAATAGTGGATAGGCTGTTCCGAATCTTCCACTAAGTTTTGCTATTTCCATTTTTCGGCTTTCAACCGGACACCGTTGCCTTTATGCTCATCTATTTAAAGTAGAATTAAAGGACTCACTAGCTTGCAGCCTGTGCGATTTTGGATTCTCAATGAACAGTTGCCATTTAGACAGTGCATTGCACTTAAAGATTTTAGTATTTTCCTAAAGTATTGGGGAAGCCAAAAGACAATGCACTTAAATGTTAAAGCTTGACATTCGTATAAAGGGTCATTCTTCAAAAAGTGTAACTTTTCTGTCACACGCCTTTTACAGTAAAAACTTTAAGGAACAATTCATTTAACAATGATTTTTAATTTCATCAACAATATATCTATTTAAACCTGCCAACAATTTTTTAATAATAATTTTTATTTTAGTATATTTTGTTTTCACAACATGTGATTCTCACCTCCGTGGCATGTCACACACCTTGTGTGACTGTTTATGTTGCTTAATAACTTGTTTAGTTAAAAGTATATACTTATTTATTTAGTATTCCTTTTACAAGTGTCTCAAACACAAATTGTCTAAGTATATTTATTTTTTTAATATTGTGTTTTAGTTTGTATACGAAAGACAAGGAGTCATGTGACACAATAAATTCTCACCTCTGGTACCTAAACACAAAATGCCATTCCTCATTAACACGTGGCAGTAATGACATCAAATTTTATTTTCCATGATACAAGGGAGCCCCCTTGTTTGTTTTCAGTCATAGTTGACGTTGTGAGATTTTTGTCGAGAAACAAGAAGATAGATTTTGCTTTATAAACTTAGTGCGGTTATTCTGACTTCTCACCTCCGTGAACTTGAATTTCAGGGATGTAAATGAATGTAAAAAAAAAGAAGTGAACATGTTTTCATATGCTTAACATGTGCAGATTGTATCAACGAAGAAAAAAAAATTCCATGAAAAATGTATCGATTAGGCCTATATTAATGGAGTGAATCTCACCTCCGTGACAGACCTTATCAATGTCATTATTTCTGAGATAAAAATAACTAATGGAGGGGAAATGCATCAATAATAGGCATTCTACCAAAACTATAAATTGCCAGTATATCCTCAAATTTACTAAATACTATTTTTAACATACATTTAAAACTACTAATTAAGCCGTACTTTAATTAAGAGAGCTTAATATTATATTCCCACTAATCATTAAAATAGCTGATTGTTTGCAGAATTAACAAAATTACTGCTCTGGTATTAAATTGGCTTCAATTTTTAAATATTAAAAGTTTTTTTATTTTTTTTTATTTCCGTGAACAAGGCACAAAAGGTTTCGAAATTGAAAATATTTGCGTTCAAAAGTTACGTTTTCTGGAGAATGAACCATAAAGAAAGAAATAATAACAGTTCAATTTTTATTCGCACGTTTTCCTTGTGTAAAAACGTCAGGTGAAACATTGACTTGGAATTGCGTTTAATGTGATCCCAAGATGAATATTAAACAGAACAAAAACGTAAAACAATCTTTAGGAGTGTCAGAGATCTTTAGAACAGAAAACAACGTGCCGAGGATGAAGCAGATCGCTATAGACTAAATTCCTTTAAGTCAGTGAGATTGGCAATGTTTAAAAATTTGGGAATCTTTGCATTAACGAGTAAATTTTCCAGTTTATAGTTGGTTTCACAACGCAGCCTACTCTTTGCTTTAAATTCATCGTAAAAAACATTTCGTGCTATTCTGAGACATAATTACTGAAACATAAGTTTTTGGAAAAATGCATACTTTGGTAACTAAAATGAATGTCGACATTGTTTTGAATATCAATCGAGAGACAGTTCTTTAGAGGTGTCGATTTAATTACTTTTTCTTAATGTAAGAACCAAGGGTTACAATTAACCCTATGTCTTTAGAATCCAAGTAGAATGAAACTTAGTGGTAAGACAACGTTTATGGAACCGGAAATGCGATGCTTTTTTTTTTTTTTAATTTCATTTGCATAGATATAAAATTTCTTAATAATTTCAAAATATCAGCAGGTAACCCATTTATTGTATAATAACCACGGAAATGAATGTTACTTTCCGTTAAGTTACATTTTAATATTTTCAAGCTATACTTTGTTTTCTGTGTTTATTTTTGTGCTTCAAACTTGATGAAATGCTTTGACATCTGTTTCCTGCAACTTTTAATCTCACCTCACATGCTGAAACAACGTTGGTTTTTAATTTTTGAATAGTATTTTTATAACTTTTTTTAAAGAAAAAAGTAATTTGAGTTGTTTTTTCCTTTCATGAATTGAAATTTTCATTTCAAAAATGAAGTTTACACTTTTTCCTAGATATAAACAAATAGAATTTAACGAAAAATCTTCTTTAAAATCAATATTTGTAAACATAAAATGTAAATGATGCTAACGTTACTCTCTTGTTTCCTTCAGTTCCACTTAAATTTCCTTACTATTAATAGATACGACACTTTCTTTACTTTAGATGTACAAAATATTTACTCTGCAATTCCTCAATTGAATTTCTAAAAGCATGCAAGTCGTAACTAAGATTCATATAGTACGTATGATTATATTTTATGCATTCGTATTATACTTTTTTTCTTTACTGTAATTTCTTGTTTTGTGTACTTATCTTTTACTGCTATATTTTAAAAAGCAATTTGAAATCTAAATCAGTTATAGCAATGTAACATAATATAAATTTTTAGTTATAACATTTTTCTTTCCGATATAATGTTTTGACAAAATCAGTTAGAGAGCATATTATGGTTTTTAAAGCTCTTTTATTCCAAAAAGACAATTACACAAAAGGTACATTTTGCACAGTGGAAAAAAAGGGAGAGGAAGGGAGTGAAACCTCGCGTATACATTAAAACTTTTTTGAGAAATAACACCCTACAGGAAAATCGTTTAAAGTCAATCATTTGATTTTCCAGGGCTTCACATGTGACTTTTCATTTCTGTATTCTTAAGCAGGAAGGGCACTCATATGCAGCGTCTTTCTTTGGTCGTAAAAGTTTTGAAAGCATCGTGGGAAAGATCTTGCAATAAACTGCAACATAATATGACTACATAATTAGCACCCAGTTATTGGCACTGTTACTTTCACACACTAAACAGTTTTGACTCCTCAAGCTTTTTTATTGTCTCTTGGTGAAATATCATTTTGGATGTCTTGCTGAACAACACCTGATGGAGGAGGTTCAACAATGAACACAGCATCGGCAACATTCTGGTTAGCTGTTCCAGGCTCATTACTACGTATTACAGCTCGGTATCCGTTGTCGTCAGCGGTGTATTCCACTTTTCTGTACACTCCAAATGGATCCATGTACCCATAACTGCCTTTGACGACTCCTGTACCATCAGACGCTTCACTGCGGTATTGGCTCATTCCAAATCCATCTTCAAGCTCGTATCCGAACTGGTAAGGTTTGGCTGGATAGTTAGGCACATCAGGATCCACTCTATCTGAGCGGGAAATAGCTATCTGACGTCTATCCTTCTCTTGAAGTTGGGCAGGACGACTTGGTGGCACAGAAGAGACCACAGCGAAGAGTACAGTCATCATTACGATCGAGACATGCATTTTTGAGAACATTCTGATGTTGGTAAGCACCTGATAGGAAAGTCGTGAGTGTGATCCATCACAGACGATTCTGACATTTTATACTCTGAAATACCTGCGTGATAATTCATATTCGGTGCGTTCAGGTATCACGTCATGGTTCGAAAGATATTTCAAATCTCCCGGAACACGGAATAAAAACCCACTTTCGTGCCATCACTGGAAGAAAATGGCGTGGTAAGTGAAGAATGAGCACAATAAAAATATTTGACCCAACATTTTTTTTTTCAAATGTGGTTCGAAGCCTTTAGACATTGCCGTTTCAAAGGCCGCCGTATGTAAAATGTTTTATTGTGTTGTAAATCGCTGGATGATTTTGAATTTCGTCACGCGTCTGGAAAGTAAGCGGGTCATGATTTAGAACTTATTGACCTTTTTCGTGCAAAGTAACTCATGTCTCTTTGGACGAGTAGTTATTACCTTGACATTAGTAAAATTTTAATTTTAGAAAATAAATACTAAAAGTAAATCTTGATAACATCATTCAAAAATATTTGCTCGAGCCTTTACTTTTTGTCGTGGAATAGCTACAATTTAAAAGTTGGTTTAATGAGCTGAATTTGGAAAAGTTCCTGCGATTAAACAAATATTCTATATTAGCTTCACTGTTTTCGAAATTAATAGAATTTTTTAAAAGCAAAAGCGTTGCTGCATATAAAATGTTATTACAACCCGCAATTTCTTCTTCCAAACGCGTTTATAAGTTGAAAGTGCTTTTGCGTTTCCCCCAAGACAATCTCTTAACTTTTTTGCAGATAATGCCCAAAAAAAACTCTATTCCAGATAACTCGGTCAAAAAATTATATTTTAGTGAAAGTCAAAGGTCTTACCTCGTTAATATAGTTAATAAATGTATCGTTTTCATCTACAATACCCAAAAACTTTATTGAGATTCCCAAATCTTTATGGGGGAAGGGGGGCTGGACAAAAGCTGTGAAAGCCCTGCAAGACACTTATCATTTCATCACACATAGGTAAAGTTTCAAAGTACGTTGAAAAGTAAATTCTTCTTGGAACGTCCGTGAAAGGTTTGCATTATTTTATGAACGCATTTACCTTCCTATTTAAAGATGATTAATTACACTCTGCGGCAAGAAAAAAAAAATCCCTATAAAATGCTTCTGATATAACTCTTACAGATTCTTAAGTAAAATGACCCCTTGAATCCAAATGTGTTCACCCTTTTCTCCCCACACATCCTACTTTTTGGAAATGACATCACCCTTCTTTTTTTTTTTCGACAGTGTCATAGCCATTATTTTTATTTGGAGGGTAAAGGAGCATTATATTAGTCTTTAACACTCTTCTGAAGGGCTAGTGAGGGGGAAAGTTTAAAAGCATGAACATTTGGAGTAAGTTGGGAGTCTCAAGTTGATATTCTCCCCCTAAATATTTAAAAAATGAAGTTTTATAACTTGTGATTAGTCAAAGACAAGCTTATTTTTTTATTGTAAATAATAATACGTTATTCTGACACCATCTACCTACAAACTACGATGGTTATGTCGCTTGTCTCTTTTTTGAATTTTGCCTTCGGGCAAAGTGGATATAGGATTTAATCATATATTTATTTTATGTTTTCTTGACACATGTTCTGACTTTTCTATTTCAATAGGATAAGTATAACTTTAAAAAGTTACTTTTTTTAGGATTGCAAATTAGTTAATCTATTAATTTGATCAGTTATTTCTTTGTTTTATAAATACATGTTCTGACTTTAAATTGGATTAGTACAACTTTTATGTACATTTTTTTATAATGACAAGTAGGTAGTCAATTATTTTATAATCATTTATAACTTCATGTTTTATTGGCAAATGTACCAAATCACAATTAGTGAAGCTTACCCACTTTGGGCCCCATGGTAGGGCAAAGCGGGATTTTTAAGTGTAATGTTTAATAATAAATAAATATTGGGTTTGAAATAATACAAAAATCACACTTTTTATTTTGAAGTTCAAAAACCCTGCTGGGAAACAAAACCAAAATTGTTGCGATAAAAATCCGAAAACTACAATTTTTAAATGTTCTTCGTTAACCTACGCGCTTTGGGCTACCCTTCCCTATAGCTGAGATCCTTGAAGTAGAAAATGTACATATTGACTATTGGTTATATAAGAGTCAAACATTTCAAATTATTCCGCGTAAAACTTCCCAAGACTTTCCATTGCAGTTTACATTAAACTTCTATTGATAGAAGCTGGCAATTTTCGCTGACTTCATGATCAGCAACTTCTGCAACTGTAACTGTTTTTTCTTCAAATGAGATTCGGTTTCTGTCTTCCTCTAAAATAATAAAATGATTCCAGTTATTTGCAGATCAGATGTATTTTTAACACTGAACATTTTAAACAGCACACGCTCAAGACATTTAAAATAGAATCAATAAAACATATATTTTGTTACCCACAATAAGAAAATATCGAACAATCTTTTAAACAAAATTTATTACTTTTTTTTAACCAGAGATCTTCAAACTGAGTTCCGAGAAACCCTTGGTTTCATGGAACTTTTACAAGGGTTCCGCAAGCAATCATGTTTTTCTTAATGAAAGTGCTAAAATTTTAGTAAAATAATTTTATATGCA
Organism: Uloborus diversus; assembly: GCF_026930045.1. Lineage (NCBI taxonomy): Eukaryota > Metazoa > Arthropoda > Arachnida > Araneae > Uloboridae > Uloborus > Uloborus diversus. The sequence goes on along the minus strand of NC_072731.1, from coordinate 189,216,256 downwards.
AGAGAAGGAGACATCGTTTAAAACTGAAGTATTTTGCACAGTTAAAGTATTTCAACTAATGCATATACTAAGATAAATACCTTTGCGCTAAAAAGTAAAACAAGAAATAACAATGTCAAAAAGCACAAATTGCATATTACTGCAGACACCTTTTGTCGGATGTCTTTTCATCCATAAGCTCTTTTCTTTTGCATTGAAAAAAGCGTTCCTTGTAACACCGAAACATGTGCCTGCAGCAATCTGTAATTTGTGCTTTTTGACGCTGTTATTTCTTATTTTATTTTAATGCATATACTACTTTATTTCATAAAAATTGGGAGAACTTTTACGGTTCTGCTTCAGATCTTTCGAAGGTATAAAGTGAGAACAAAAAGGCCACCAACCAAGTGAATTAACATCCCCAACCAGGTGAAAAGCACAGCATTTTCCACTGGTTTCCTTTTGGAAATGCAGTAAAACCTGTTAAGTTGACTACTCTTGTAAGTTGACCACATGTCTAAGTTGACCGCTATTTTCAGGCACAGAATTAGATCTTATCATATAATTCAACCTCTGTAAGTTATGGTATCGTTTAAGTTGACCGCTAAAGTAGTGCACCGCAAGTGGTCAACTTATACAGGTTTCACTGTATGCGGAAGAAAAATGCTACTGTCAATCGAACTGCGAAAAACCTTTTTTTCTAAATCAAAAGCTGTTCAGTTATTGGTCGGTCTAGCCTATATTGCTTAACTAAAAAGATATATATTTAGTAGTTTTTCTGAGTCATGTTGGATAACAAGATCTGTCAGAACTAAAGACAACACCTCAGTGCCACAAAACTACTCTTTTTTTTTCTCTTGCACTAGTCATGAAATTTCATTTTGATCTCTTACAGCTTTTTGTTTTCCAGTGCCCCAGTTTATGTTAGAAACATGTCTTAGGCGAAATCCCGAGGATGCATAGCATTGATATTGCATACCGCAGACAAAAGAGACACTAAAAAAAAAGTGTGTATCGGAGAATTTTTTGTATTGTAGGGAAACATTTTACTTCATCGGTTCAAACATTTTACTACATTTTTCGGTGAGCGATAACTTTTCATGCCCTGGGGCAAAGAGAGAAATATTTTAAATGTTATTTTAAACAAACTCCAAAAGCTCAAAAATATTTAATTTCATAATAATAATAATAATAATAATAATAATAATAATCGTGATGATATAATAATAATAGTAATGATGAGAATAGTGATAATGATGATGATAATAATAATAGTAGTAGTAGTAATGCAATAGTTATATCATAATAATAATTGTAAAATTGTATTAATAATAATAATGTAATAATAATAATAATAATTATTATTATTATTATAAACAAGAGTGCATTATCAGAGTTCAAGTTTAGCATAAAAGCGAGTGCATTATCAGAGTTCAAGTTATTGTTTAGATTGCATTTTTCTGCGTTAAATTTTTCCAACTGCAATAAAATACTGATTGAAACGTATCAGAAAACCAAAATTCAAATCTTAAAAACTGCAATAGAGTAAAGAGAAATCTGTTTCAAATGCCGTAACCCAATAGTCAACTCTCCCAAGTAGTTCAAGAAAGACAGTTTTATAGAGGTTGATAACATAAATATCTAAGATATATGACTTTGTGTTTTATGTGAGTTTCAATTCATTCCGACACTTTACCCCAGTGCTTTTGTCGTCACTTTTTCATCGCCAAATTTATGCATGATAACATGCTAACAAATCAACGTCAAACTGTTTTGTCACTTTCGTTTACATTACATCCATTCTATTTTATGTTGAAAGTTAATCTTAATCGTACCAAAAGAAGTGTAGAAATAAAATATTGTTAAGACATGTAAAAAATTCTTCAAACAAATAAATGTTTACCTGAATTCCTTACAAATCGTTAGCTATAAAATCTTCGCCTGATATATAAATATATCGCATACATCGCTGCAAATATCAGGCACATCATAGCAATAACTCGAAAAGCAATTCTTCCTCCAAAAGCGCTCATTATGGTCCCTCCTATCAAACTACCGGTGCCCTTCCCTGCAAGACATCACACCAAATAAGGGAACAGTATGTTAGATTTTAACAATATCGAAATATCTGAGACTTACAAACTTACCTACACTGAAATGAATCCCTCCAGCTGTTGCAATCACAGTCGCTGTCATTCCTTCAGGAGCTATACTATGGCTATATAATATCACTGCTACCCATAACAAGTGATAAGTCACAATACTAGTAGATTCGATTATTATGGACAGCCATGGATCATATAGGAATGAATATCCGATTGATAGCATAACATATCCAAGAAGACCTAGTATAAAAATATTTGTAGGTCCAATTTTCTTCACCCACCAGTTGGATGTCAGATAGAAAGGCAAACCGTATATTCCTTCTGCTGCTGGTATTAATCCCATCAAGTAGCTTGGTGCCTTCAACTCCTCCAGAAACAAGTATGAATATATTTTTGTAAAACCCCATGCAGTTCCTAACACAAAAACAACAAGAGCAAAGGAGGAGATGTCCGGATTTTTAACCATGGTTAAAGTTTTCTTCAACATTCTTTTTCCCGGTGGGTTTATTTGGACTTTGAGAAAGAAGGAAGCTATCAATGACAAAACTAGTAATGCGATGAACAAATACATTGCTGATTCATAATTTCTAGAGTCTTCTTCAACCGTTGTAGCGTCTACAATGTAACCAGCAAATGGAGAAATTACTAAAACGCCCATTATTGAGAAAAAACGTTCTCTACCAAAATCAGAATTATGTTCTTTGCATAGCACCATTGATGTAACATCCATGAAGCGATAACCATTCGAAAAAAACGTATAAAACAGCACAATAATGACGTAATAAGCCCCCAGAAGTATAGATCTATTGCTTCTTTCATCAGAACAATCTTTTATGGGATTTAGAGTGCAGTTAATTTTGCAGTTCATTTTGTGAGGAATGTTGCACCAAGAATGCGAAATATTTTTGTAAGCAACCGAACTTACATTATAATAACATCTGCTTCGTCTCTTATAAAAGAAGTCAACGTTTGCCGATAGGGAAAAATTACTGGGATGTTCTCCCGCTAATAACTCACAGATTAAATTGTCGTTGTCTTTGCACTGTTCGGTGACATTTTCTGGACAATTGACATTGCAAGAATCTAACTTTAAGCTGTCCATCGTTATATCACATGACGATCTTGCTACGAGTCTGTCGAATTCTTGGTGATGGCACTTGAGTTTTACCAGTTGGGAGACACAATCATCAGAATTCAGTCTTGGAACAAGAAGCAGACACACTACTGCAGCTATTGTCAGCAATATATTTACCACAAGAACTGGTTTTGATTTCCCTAATTTGTCAGCTACAATACCAGAAAGAATTGGTCCTAAAGTTTGTACTACAGGAGTAATTGCATAAAGAAGAGAGAATTCCAGTAATGTCATACCCCTTTGTCTCAAAAAGGTGGAAAAAAATGGCCTAATGATCGATCCAGCTGAAAAAAAGGGAGGCAATGTGAATGTTTCCATATTTCTAAACATTATTTATTGCTTAAAAGATTAAAATGAAATAACTAATAGCAATATCTTTATGGCCAGAACACATAACATAAACTTTAATTATTATTACTGGAAAATAATATCAGACAATTTCGTTTTGTAATAACGGTTGCTACACTTTTGCCGATTGATTACGAATGGTTTGTTGATAACGCTTTATCATCAGTCAAGCTTTCTGATTACGATAAAACCATGATCCAGATTTTTGCTATCCTACATAGAAAAATTAGGAGTTGGCCTTATTGATTTACTTAGCCTTATTTGGAGCCCTTGCAAACTTTATTTAGTGAAGTAAACTTGTTTTATTTTCTTATGAAACATTATAGAATCTGAACACCTCTTTAGAATTCTGAGTGAAATTTTATTGATTAGAATTTTCACCAGATCGACTGCTCAAAAAGCTTCTCACATCTCTCAAGAACACTATACAGCTATCAGCTGAGCTGGATTCATTTTACATAATATTGTAGAACAACTAAAGTAAGATGAGTTAAAGGGGTTATAAATTATGCTTAATATACATCCTTCTTATAATATCCTTTAATCTTAACTTATAAGACATATATTAGTTTAATATTATCTTTAATAAACATTTATAGCTTTAAAGGTAACCATATATGCAGATAGAAATTAATGCAAGATTGTGTTCCTATAATGTTTGTTGAATTCTAAGTACTAAAAGCAGCTTTCAATTAATTCTAGTGGAATAAATTTTATCTCAAAAAATCCCTGTTAAATATTAATAAATCATAGGAGCTTACATCTAGAAATATTGCGTGTACACTGCTAAGTTAGATAAAGCTCTTTTTTTTAGTACAGTAACATTCTTTTTTTGTAATTCTCCTTCAGAAAAATAGTTTCGTTCTGTACGCTTTTATCAACTTAGATATTGTGCAGATTCTTTTGTTAATATATTTCTGTAAAAAAAATTGCGAAATAACAATTAGTCAACATTAAAAATTCTAACACCTTTCTTGATGAAATTAATGAAATTGAAAAGTGGAAAATAAATGAAATAGCTGCATTGAGTATTTTTAATAGTATAGTTATTTACTATGGCGTTTCATCTATTTTTTTAACCATGACCACTTTTTCCTTCTCCAGATTATAAATACATATGACGCAGTGAGAAGCAAGGGGATGTAAGTGGCAAAATTAAAAATTTGGAGATAAACAGTACAAGTGGTAGGTGAACTTCTCCTCTGTCTTAGGGCAAGAGATGGTACTAGTATACTGCTAGTAGTTACTGCTATACAGCATGATTTAGAAACAAAAATCAATGAAAGCCTACCTAGGGTGTTATCCTTCAACGCATTTTACTCAAAACTTGAAAATGTCCACTTACATCCCCTTGCTTCTCACTGCCTCATAGGAAAAAGAAAATGTCAGAAGACTACTTAAATGAGTTTGTTTTTTTGTCTAAAATTCAGTGCAATGTGTTATTTATTAATATGGGAAATTAACATTTATATATATTTTTAAATGTTTCAGAGATATTCTTGTGTTTATTATTCACATAAGTTGAAAAACCTAAATTTTATGACCACTTTACCCTACCAGATCTTACGTTTGGCTCCAAAATTAAAAACATTCAATCAAAGATTGAATTATCTATCGTTATCACACATCATAGATAAAAAAATAATTTACCGTTAACCCTATTAGCATCAGGGGCATTCCACGGTATTCCGTAACGTAAACTTTTATTGCAATAACTTTTTAATTTACCGTTTGATTTGCAAATTATTTTAATTTGAGCTGGTGCGTTTGTAGGAAAAGATCAAAATAAAATAATATGCTAATCAAACAGTAAATTAAAAAGTTATGGCAAAAAAGGTCACGTTACGGACTCTACATAAATGTCAAAAATACCTTGGAATGCCCCATCAATACATTCAACTAATATTTTTTAAGTTTATAAATGACAACAAAAATGACATAAAATGATTGACATGACATATTTACTAATATCGACGACTGACTTTCAAAATCAGGTAAATATACTGATATTTTCACGTTGAAAATACTTTATAAACTGACAGTTCTTATTTAATGAATTTTTAGGTATTATGAAAGCTTAATTTCAGCATGCAATGGAGGTTTTTTAATTCGGATTCAAAATTTTGGTGTAGTGGTTAAATTTGGCTAATTATGCTAAAATGTATTTTTCTTTTAATTCAAAACTTTTTGCATTGGAATAGTGTACGTTCATTTCAATCGCTGGGGGCAATAGTAGCACATCTAAAACAATAAACAGTTCTGAAAAAATATTAAAGTTCAGCATTAGACTGTTTTTACCTACTCTGTTTACTACTTTACCTACGACAAAAGATTTATGATGTTGCGTTTACTAGTTTCTTTTCGTAGTCTAAATTCATAGGGTTTAGGTAAAGTTTGAAAATTTTCTTCTAAATTGCGGATTTTCGATAGTTTGACGCAATTGATTCTGTTGTTTATTCGTCACCGTAAAACAGTTTTGTGAAGTAGCTTTTGGCTAGAGCTTTGGCACAAAAGAGCATTCGTTTAATTCAGATTTTTCGCAATCGATAGTTATTATATTTTTCTTTTTCCCGAGAGGGGTCCGTATTGGAAAGACATCAGCGTAAGTACCATATAAGGAGCTAAATAAAATCCCTTAATGGCACCGTTATTTATAATTTTGGAGAAGATCCAGCCCTGAAGATCCCTATTTGAATACAGCCATTAATTGGTTCTGCATTTATGTCGTTACCAAAATCCCCTGTTATTTGGAAGTTTTAGCGCTGTGGTAAAAATGAAAATACAATAAATGAGTAAATAAAACGAAGTGTATGCATACACTTGAGTGCATTACATGATTTAACTGGCTTTTTCTGGTCAAATCCTGAGAGACTTCTGGCGTGACTGACAAGCTGTGCTATGTTACAGTCAATTAAATCTTGTTAATAATAAAATTTTTGATTTCGAATATTTTCTACATAGGTTTATTAGATTTAAAACGGTTTCTTTAGTGCAATTAATAGCAATAACAGATTTATTCATTTTAATTATTTTCGTTGAACAGTAAACAAATATAGAACAAAGTGTTTGCACTTTATACTCGGTTTTTGATGGAGAGAAAGAAAATATGCATTACTACAAATAACTATCTTATGACTATGTAATTGGAAGATATCTAATCAGATAGGAATAATAATTTCTTACCACCAAACCACAAGAAAAGAGCCAATTTGAGTGATATTAATGGCTTAAAGATATGTATCTTCACATTTTTACAAATTTTCAGGGTAAACGTTTTATCCTGTAAGACAAAATATACAAAAATTAAGTACAATTTTTTAACAGTAATTAAATGCAATGATATATTATTTAAATAAAATATTCAAAAAAAAAAAAAGCAAATCATTATGAAACCGCTTATTCACCCTTTTTTTGCTGTAAGATTGAACAGTTTTACAAATGCTTAAATATAAAGATTACGGTAATAAATTATGAGGTTATAATGAAAAAAAGTGTTAGGAGCAGTGAGCACTTCTAGACTAATTAGTATAGAAGTAGATGAATATTATATTGATTTTTCTTAAAATAGGTAAACATATAGCTTTATTTCAATAGGTTTAATAAAAGTTTGTTAAGAATATACGCAAGGTAGTTTAAATTAAGCTGGGGGGGAGGGGTACCCGGAAGTAGTTAGAGTCATTTCTACTTTTTTTTAAATTAAATACACCACCCCTTTGTACATATTCAACAATGTTAATTTTAACAAATTGTAAGATAATTTATGTGAACATTTACAAACAACCCACATGGGTAAACATTCAATTTTGGTATATGCAGAAGAAAACAGTTTTGTTTCATGAGAGTATATATATATAAATATATATATATATATATATATATATATATATATATATATATATATATATATATATATATATATATATATATATATATATATATATATATATATATATATATATATATATATATATATATATATATATATATATATATATATATAATTTTTACATGAATGTGATAGAAAACTAAATAAATAAATAAAAAATATTTAAGATAAAAATAAAATAATTAAGAAAAGAAAAAAAAATTCTCAATTTCTGGTTCTTTTTACTTCTTGTAAAATGCTTAATGCCAAAACAAAAGGTACAGTTAACAATATTGAAATTTTAAAAAAATATATTCAAAAAGAAATCAGTTCTGTAGGGTCATTTCTTATGAAAAGATCCGAATGAAACCTGGACATTCCAAATTGCCAGCCTAGCTTGTTCAAGGCAACAACAACAATTATTGCTCAGGTCATGCGATTGATTTTTAAGACACGAAACAGTGTTTGAAATATGGCCACTATGTAATGCTTCGACCCTAAAATTACACCCAAATGAGTGTAAAATGCATATATAAAAGCGGTATTTGACATTAGAACAAATAGCTAAATAAAAAAAAATTCAATTCTTTAATCGTAAAAACATAGTTGGAACACTGGAACGGAAAGAAAGAAGAAAGAGAATAATTTTTTTTTAAAGAAACATTTACACTTACTTCTGATGGGATTGTTGTACTTTCTGCTTCGTTTTTTTGAGTGCCATGGCTTGATACGGAACACATTGAGATAGCTTCACTGAAAGCCTGAATTTTGGCATTTTCATCTTTAGTTTTGCCGTTTACGTTCATGATTACACGCAGAAACAGAACTTGTGGGAATTACTTGTTGATTATTGCTCCAACCATGGAACTCTAAAAAGAAGCAAAGTACGTGACATTCTACAGAAAATTAATGGTGAAAATTTTCATTCATCATTTGAAAAAGGAAAATAAGATCAAATCAAGCGTATTTGAAGCATCAAATTTGGGTAAATATTCCGTACACTTGTTTCGAGAAGCCCGCTCAAACGTGGTATTACAAATCTGCCTGTATTAAGGGAAAGATTAATGAAACGACTTATCGAAAGGCGTTCTGAAGATGTCACTAAATCAGTAAGAGGTAAATACGGATGCACTGTTGCTGTGGAGCAAATTGGTCTCTCTACAAAAGGTGAAAAGGAAGTAATTAAGCCGCAGGCCTTTATTTCAAAAACAAAAAGGTCATTAATAAGAATGATAACAAACAAGACCTAACGTAGGTCAAGAGAAAACTCAGCTATGTCTTCTGCATATGTTTAATGAAAAAGACAAAAAGTTGATCCAGAGACGAGTAAATTCAAACATGTCGTTTTACGAGATTCCGCAATTAAAAATATATGTACGACTTCTATGATATTTGGGGGAAGGGGTGCACATATGAACTTTCTTTTTTTTTTTCATTTCTTTATTTAAAAAAAATATTGCCAATATCTCAAAGTAAAGATGTCTCCATGATTAAATAGTCTTTTCTTTGTGCCATGATTTTTTTTTAAAGATGTTTAAAAGTAAAGATTTCTTTACTTAATAGGATTTTTTAAAATGTCTTCAATCGTCCACATGTTCCTCGAGGGGGGGGGGGGGCACATTAGGGTGGTTGAAAAAAACTTTTTTCCAGCTAGAGCCCAGGACACCCCTCATTTTTTTTTTTAGACTTACTAATAGTATTATGCTGTAAAAATTTTAACTTCTTACTCAAATTTTAAGACGGTGCTCAATGAGCCCTCAATTTAACATTAGCCGTAACATAGAAAATGCCAAAAATTTAAAAAAAATGTAATCTTCCCAGTTGTTTTTTTTTTTTTTTTTTGTAAATGATTATTTTATTGCAATGTACATGCATATTATTAGTGTATATTATAATGTGTAGCACTGTTTTTTCAATTCAATGTATTATTTTAACGTCCCTCCCCATACGTTGGAATTTGGGGGGTGGGATGAGCACCCTCTTTCAGTTGAAATAGGAAGCTAAAATTCTTCCAGCACATTTGCTATCCACAAGTGTAAAAAAAAGGGGTGTCCTGGTATCTAGGAGAACCTTTTTTTTTTTTTTACATGTATTTTTGAACCACCCTAGGGCACATGCGAACAGGTCTGGGGCACATATGAACAAGCTTCAAAAATGCAGGAAAAGCATATTTCCACGAAAATCTCTTTGATATGAAACATATGCGCATATACCCATTACATTGAAGGGTTTGCAACCTATATTGTGTCAGATTATTGTACAGAAACTATGTCATTACGAAAATGTTTTTCCCAAAATAGATAATTCTTCTCACTGAAATTAAAATTTTGTAGCATGTTTACTGTATAGACAAGAAAAAAAACTTACAAGAATACACAATACAAAGAATATTTTATGGAGTAAAGATTGTTGCTATCTATATTGTGTTTTTGCTTCATATAGAACATGATGATAAATTTCAAAATTAATTTTAAACTTAAATTTTTAATTATATGGATATATTATGTCTTTTTATTTAAGGCTAGTATTATATAACACTAAACTCTTGACCAAACATTCAGTTACAAACAAATTTCAAAAAGTAAATAATAATAATAAGTTTAAATGAACAAATCTTTAATAATAATAATAACAATTAACAATAAATTTACATACTGATTTTAGGAAAACAGTAATTAAAAATTCTTAACGCTTTTTTTAATATTTATAATACCTACGCTAATAAACAAAAATTACGGAGAAGATAAGGGAACGGTTCACATGTGTCCCCAGATGGTGCCCACAGAAGTGCCCCACACCTACTTTAGAACTTACTACTTGCAAAAATGAAGAATTCTTAATTAAATAAAAGAAATAAACACTGTCGTAAATTTACTTGAATGTTCATATAATGTTTGCAATAATTTAGTTTAGCTCATTAGTTACTACCTTATTATGAAAACGCCTTGTCTAACGGAGATTAAGTGTAGGTTTTCTATATATATATATATATATATATATATATATATATATAATAAACTATTTTTTTGATACAAATTCAAAATTGTATCTTGTGAGCCAGCTTTGAAGCAGTTTTCGAAAAAAGGTGAAAATTACTCGCAAAATGTGAAAAACCTTTTTCCCAGTTAGGTAGCACTTTAAAAATTACTCACTTATTTTTTTTAGAGGAAACACCTAGCTAGAGAGTGTCTCGTTATCTTCATTTTTTGAAGACGTTATCTGATTCTGGGGTATACGCACACTACCGACGCACTTACTTCTTGAAGAGTAATACTATATTAAATTCAAGGAAGAAATTCAATTGCAAGGAAATTACGAATAAACAAATTGCAACAAAGATTTTTTTTTCATGACTTTTTTTCCCCCGATAAACACTGTCATGACTTTTTTTTATTTTAAAATGTCTTTTTTAAAAAAATATAGTAGCACAATGTGTAATGTTGAAAACAATGTATTACAGTGGAACACTGAAAATTACCTTTCTACATTAGTTTGTATATTTTATTTTTTGGATGTATTCACCTTGAAAACATACATATGGTCACCATTAGTACGACGGAAAATTATTCATCTGTTAACTGTACTAATTTAAAAGAACTAACATGAATTTAGTAAAATATAAATAAATAATATTTTAGAAAATGTATATTAACTCAATGTTTAAAGAATTTAAGCTTTGTAAATTGAAATACATATTTTCTTCCTTTTGAATTAGAATTCCACCTCAAATATGAAATTACTGCATACAATGGTGATTGATCAATGCAATCTCTTCAAGTTCTGTCATTTGCACTGCATTCAAATGTCTTACAATGTAGAATCGTCGTTTGGTGTTAAAAAGTAAAATTAGTTCCTGCCTTAGGAACAATGGTCATTTTTGGCTCACACTTTACTAAAAGTAATTTTTAAAGTTGCTGACTAGTTTCGTACTCAAAAAGATTTAAATTTCTCCCGGAGTAACTAGTTGAATAAGTATTGATTAAGCTACTAGGTGAAACTTCTTTAATTAGGATAAAAGTACTTTTAAAAGAAGCAATTCAAAAATTCTCGCAAAGTTGCATTTGTTCTTCGTTAACCCAGGAGAACTCACGCGGGGTCTTAAGTAACTCCAGACACTTAAAAACCAATATTTTTGAGTAAATAATTCAACAGATTTGACTGGAAAATCGAATTCATTTTTTGGAAGGAAATCAGCAACTGGAAGACAAAAGCAACTACAATTATCTATGTGATAAATGTCTGCAAAATTTAGTCTGTGTATGTATTATGCATCTTTTCAGCGTTTTTTCTTTATTTCGTTTCTTTTTTTATTTTTTGCAATACATTCAATATTTCTTGAAAACGTGTTCTCGTAATCGGTCTAAAGCCTCTTAAATTGTTTTTTGAACGTAAAAATATCTATTTTACAAGTTGATTCGGAACTTTTGTTAAAATTGACATACTTTATAAATTGTATTAAGCAAAAATTATTAGATAGGGTCATACAGGTTCTCCACACGACATTTTGTGTGCTGTTTAGTAAGCGAGGGCTACCAGGTCAAATTTTCAACAAAGTTTATTTGAAGTAAATCCTCCTTTTAGTTTGGATTTATGTACGCTTTAAATTTTCTGGTAAATAATATTGTTTTTTTTTCTGACTGTTCAAAATTGAACATAAAATTGTTCAACACGAAAAAATTAAACGTGGGAGTGAAATATTCTGGTCGAAACCTTTCGAGCAAAAAAAAATGTCCTCTTTCCTCCAAAGTCATAGGGAAGAGGGGAGACAAACAGATCGACATGCATATTTCCCCATCTCAATATAATTATTTCAGTTTAATTACTTTCCATTTTTTACAGAATTTATAAATCTATTTTTGACGCTTTTTAGAGATATTTCAAGAATACATTATGCCTTTTTTCAAGTGTTTATTCTTTTTTACTCTTACGGATGGAAAAGTTAGCGAAAAAAAGAGAAAATTAAACTCCTACGCTCATCAATTTCTCTTGAATTTAAGCGACTTTTGTAAAGTAACGTCCCACCAAAAACATAAAATTTATAAAAATCGAAATCTCGCTTCCACCTTAAAAAGGTAAGAGATCCCATGTAAAACCACATCAGTTATTTTATTTAGTAACTTGGGAAGCACTTATTTAACAACTTTACCATAATTTGTTTCCTAGTTACTTTGCAATGCTTATTGTCACCATATTAATATCAGGTATTTAATTTCTATTATAAATATAGTGACTCGATAATACACATGATCATATTTTAAGATGCAAACATTAATTTAAAACGCTAAGCCGTCTTTTAATTAACGGTGACCTTGTGCAACATTAAAGAAATTGAACTCTAAAAGCATTTTCAGTTAAACTTGTATTATTCATAAAGATAAAAAAATAAGTTTATAATAAAAAAAAACCACTGACCTGAAAAGATTTAAGATTCATGGTTTTTCTCTAAACCCTTAACGTGCAGTACGTATTCCTTGTCTATCAGGGAAACTTCAAATGACCTCTGGCTGGCTGACTTGGCGTGTAGTGAAAGACCGCCATTCACGCTATCTTCTTCTAAGGAAATGTTTATTGTTTATATAATTGTTATCCAACAGCGAGATAGTGTACACGAGATCAGACCTCTTTAAAGAAGTGCTCGTTGATAAAGGTGATGGGTCAACATGACGCAAAAATATTTTTTCTTATTCTCAAAAACTTTTGAGGTGAGATGCACAGATGTTGAAAACAGAAATGGAACAAGAAAAAACAAATCTTTGCACAATGCAGTCGAACAGTTTTGATAAAATATAAATAAATATGTTTCTGATCTTTTTGATGACTCTACAGGCGTACCTCGTATAACACGGTACTCCTACAACATGGTTTTGATATTACACGGTACAAAGCTTTAATTTGTAACTACACGGTTTTGATGTAACACGAATTTTAAAAGAATGAATTTGATTTTTGTTCAATACGCTGTTAAAAAATGTATGATAACAACTATAATAAGTTTTTCCTTTGTTTTTATGAAACTTTTACGAAAAATTGCCCATCTTGGGCTCAAAGGTTTTATTTCCCCGTATAACACTAATTTTTAACATTTAAATACATCCTTGATTTTTCTCATCAGTGTTCGAAAAGCAAAAAGGTGAATATTATTTTGTTTCCAATGCATTGTAAGAAAATTACATTAGGATTAAAAATAAGCTAAATCGGCAAACAATAAATAAAAAATGTAATCGAAACAAAATCTTTACTAATAATAAAGCGGAAAGTCTCTCTGTCTGGATGTCTGTAGTATGTCTGTGACGCGCATAGTGCCAAGACCGTTCTGCCGATTTTTATGAAATTTGGCACAAAATTAGTTTGTAGCATGGAGGTGTGCACCTCGAAGCGATATTTCGAAAATCCGATTTTATTCCTTTTCTATTTCAATTTTAAGAACATTTCCTGGAGCAAAATTATCGCAAGATGAACGAGTAAATTACGAAATTATCATGACGTGGAATGGGAGAGCGAATGAACACAGCCAAGTGGCGAGAAATTCGTCAATCATTATTTGTAAATATACAGGCGAACCTAATGACCTTTTAACTTTAACTACGGGCTTAGCCGTGCGGGTATCACTAGTATGAAATAAAATAAATGGAATGATTCTATTTATTTTATTTTAAATTTTGTTTTGTTGTTGTTGCTCAAACGCACTTTACTGCTACAGAAAAGCTCAGATTTTTTTTTTCTTATAGAATGCATTTTGTTCTTACAGAAATAAAAGCGGATAAAGTTTTTTCTTGATGTGCATAACAGTTTTAATTTGAGGTATGTAAAATAATTAAGCTTTATTGTTTATAACAACTCTTATTTTTAAACTAGTGGGTCTGTGTATGTTCTGGTTGCCAATTTTCGTTTGTATGTTCTATTGAGCTGAAATTTCAGCTATTATAAAATTTGCACATTATGACTTGGTTTCGATGTAACACGATACACATTCCTTGATTTACATTATTTCAAGGTCTCGTATAACACCGTTTCGATACAACTCGGTACACATTGACATGATTTATGATATGTACGTGATTAATTAGGTTAAAATATGAGTAAAAAAAACATTTATAAAAAAGTTTCGTATAACACGGTTTCGGTACTACACGGGACGAATTAACCGTGTTATACGAGGGATACCCCTGTACTTTTATTATATGAATTAGAGCTGGAGCATCAAAAAGTAGAGCAACGAGTTTTAGTTTGAAGAGCTTATGCTACTCTTCTCCAATATTTTTATATTATAATTTAATTCAAAAGTTCAAAAGAAAATGACTCACTTTTTTTAAAAAATAATTCTTTAAGTGCATTTTTCATTGAGAAGTCAAGCATTGCTTATTGTTTTTAGTCTAACTAAAATATTTTGTTTCTTAATAAAACCCTGCTTTAAGGAAACGTATGCACGTACAGTGGCTCCCAAAAGCGTTCGCACACCTACGACTTTCAATAAAATAAGACCCTATTCATTGGTAAGAATTAATATTTCGGAATAGATATTTAATTATAAGATCTATAATCAATTTTCAACAAATTTTTAAAAAATATTAAACAAATATTTTTTTAAATATTAAAACTTAATATTTTAAAAATCAAAAACCAGAAAGTGCCGGAAATTTTCTGTCACAAAAGTCTTCATACACTTTAAAAAATGTGTACATACCATTGAATAATCTAACCTTTTATTAAGTTATTATTTAGTAGAATATCATGCAGTATCAACAACACCTTTTAAACGCCTGGGATTAGATTTCATTCTTTTTTTTTTTTTGCTAAGTAAGTGTTCAATTAAACTTCGGGTCTCACTGTTTCTAGCTCTATTTTCGTTTCAAAGCCGTATTTTCGTAATTTAGCCTCCAGATATCTCTAAATATGTTACATTAAGTTCAAATCTGAAGATTGAAGGGGTATTTTCTAAACTTTAAACGATTTTTGAGGCACTAGACGCAAACGTTGAAAACCGTGTGCTTCTTATCGTTATTTTGATTTAAAAAAACAACAACGTTGTTTCCGATAACCAAATTTTTGGCTAAGTGTATAAAATTGGTTTTTAAATATTTAAATCAACATCATTATTTATTATATCATCAAAAAATTCCGAACTACCAAGTCCTGATGCTGATATGCACCCTCACACAAGAACACCTTCACCGTCCTGATTAACTGGTCCAACTAAGTTCTTAAGATTAAGTTCCAAATTTTTCCTTCTATTTACAATTATACAACAGTTTAACCAAAAATGTTGAATTCATTTTTATCTGAAAGTAAGACGTAATTCCAAAATAATTTCTAGCTAACCAGAGAATTTGGCGAACTATTTTAGGTGAAAATTAAATCTAAAAAGTTGCATTTAACTTTGCAGAAACTTTTACAGCACTCAAATGTGTATTTTTCATACATTTTTTAACTGTAAATCTATAGAATGGAATAAATTAACTAATTTAGAGACATTTCAAACCAATTTACCACTACTGTGAAGAAAAAATTAAAATTTCGAACGGTGTTCGTGTTTTTTTACGAATACCAGCCATTTTAAAGTAATAAGCACAATATTAAGGAATAAATAAACAAAAAAATTAAAGCCAAATGACTTTTAATGGTCAACACAATGCAAAAACAATAAAAAATCGACATATCATTGCTTTAATCATGAATTTATTCAAAAATATTTGAGTGTACGATGACTTTTGTGGCGTATTATTTCTCTGTCTCTTCGTTTTTTGATCCATTTCAAAAAGAAGATCCGTTAAAATTTTGAAAAAAAAAATACATTGTTTTATTTAGAATGACATAAGAATGATGTGAAAAAATATTGGACTTCATATTCGAATTCAGTTTCGCATTATTTTGGTTTTACTAAAAAACTTCAATGAGTACGAACACTTTTAGGAGCTACTGTATATATTTAGTCAGATTATTTCATGAGGAATGGTTGGTAACTAGGTTTCAAGACCGGAATCAAAATATTCGAAATTTGCAAAGGAATCTATTTCACCTGGTCTCATTTCAGTGAGATTAAATAGCAGAAATGCTTACTAAAAAACGCATAGAACTTCTTTTTCTGCTCTTATTTTAAGGCTTCACACAAGTGAATGAGACGACTTTCTTCTAAGGGTTAACGACTTAAATTCATTAAAATAAGTTAGAAAATATTTCCCCGTCTTTGGTAATAAATATCTTCGGCTACGCTTTTCGCATATATATAATAACATGTTTCTTTTTTTCTTCTTTTTTTTCAGTTCATTCGGTTTGAATATTCTTCGTAGTTGTCCTTATTTCTGTACATTCTGGAAATAATAATTAAACCCAAATGCTTAAGTACAGTAATTATGAAGGACTAATATACTTCTTCACTTCTTTGAATAACATTTAACTAAAGAGAAGTTATGTTAAATATTTTTTAATGAAAGAAAATGATATCTCTTAAAATAAATTGTAAGAAGAATTTCTTCTTAATATTATTTTTTGAAACGATTTACGTAGCTATTTCGGTGATTTTTCTGAAGCGTAACAATTTAAATTCATAAAAATTGTGAAAAAACAATGCCGGCTGTTTTAATAAATACAATCACCTGCTTTTCTTCCCTTATAAAAATAACACGTTTCTTCCTTCTTTCTTCGTTTTATTATTCAGCTTTTCTCAATTTGAATATTCTGTGTAATATTTATTACTTCTGTACATGTTGAAAACTTTTTAACTCAAACACTTTAATTTAGTAATTATAAATGATTATTCTTTAAATAATATTTAACTTAAGAACCATTCCATTTCAGATCAAGCAGGGCCTGTCACATGACCATCACCGATTTTTTTTTTTGAAAAAATTACAGTAGTTACAACTAAGGGACATATGAAATATCCCAAAAGGATTTTTCAAGAAAAAAATTTTTCTTCAGTTACAGTCTAATAAAATTCTGCACAAAATCCGCCATTTTGTAAAAAACGAGCAAAACACTCCATTTGAAATGGACACTATTTCAAAAGTATTTAACCTTTTTGAATAATTCTTTTTTTCTTAAAATAAATAAGGACCCATACATCCCTTAGACATCGTTTTTGAAAATTTAGTTACGTTTTTTTGACAAAGAAAAAAAAAATTTTGTGGCGAAAAAACTGCATTTTTACCGATTTTATGATTTTTTTTCTCCATGAAAAAAAAAAGCTTTTTTTACTAAATGGAGATGGCCGTGTAAAACCCTTATATGATAGTTTTATAACATATTTTATTATAATACTTAAATGCATACAGCCTTGGAAATAAAATTTGAAATTTTGAAAATTTTCAAAAATTAACAATTTTTGAAGTGAGATTACTCAAAAACCCATTTTTTAAAAATCTAAAAATTGGCTCATTTGAATCCCATCTAATGCTTAACAAGTGGATATACACCGCATCCTGTATTTTTTCCCATAAAATGATTAATAATTTGTTGAAAGTGACCTAATCGCCCATGGCATGCATGCAAAATAAAAATGTCTAATAATTTCAGTCACTGAAATTCTGATTATATTAATGCCTAATAGCTACGAAAATGATGTACTTTATCAGTAACAGCTAAAATCTTTCCTTTTTCTTGTTTCAATATTAGTTTGTTTTGTCTCCAAAGCTATGCATTCACCGTTACTTTCATACGCAACGAATCACATTTTTTCTCTTTCAATTACAACGTGCAACTCAATTACATGACAGGAGAAACCATCAAAGGAAAGAACAGTACAATGCATTTAAAACAATTAATTTTAATTTCGTGATTTGGTTGTCATTTGTGAATGTTGTCCCAGAATTTTTGGATCCTACCTCGTATGATTACTTTTATACATAAGTATAGGTATACTAAATTCAAAACGCAAAACTCACCTATAGTTTAAGAATTTAAAAAGGCCACCTGTTTTATGAGAGAAGTAATCAGTTGAACATGGTTGTAAGTTGAGGTAACCAAAAAGATATAACAAAAGATAGCTATTATAGCCAGGGATTCAATTTCTAACAAAAGAAGTGCATCAGGAGCTCTATAAGTCTTCAGATTTTTTTTAATGCTTAAGTGGCCAGAATTCAGTCAAAAATGCAAAAATTTAAGTGAAACAAATAAGGAAGTATGGGAAATCAGCTTCCATAATAATTAGGCGCTGATCTGCAGAAAAATATGTTTATATAACGAAGTCAGATGGTCACCAAGGGCTCTTTTATAATTACACACAGAGTCATACAATAAAATACTTTTAAATAAAAAAAAGCCGCCTTCAAAAAACACCTATGTACTAAAAAGCAAAAAATAACTGATTGCACTTACATACTATTTCCTACACAAACCTAGAAATGAAATTTATTTTACAATTCCAGTTAAAAAACGGCTAAACTGAACACCCAATTATAAAATAAACACTGATTTTAATTACTATACGATGAATTTTTTGAATACCTTACTAATTGTATACGATCTCTTAATTTTTAATAACCTTTTGAAGTTGGGGCCTCCTATAATTTCTACCTAACGTAACTGACAACCCACCGAATCCTGAAATAAACACTAATTTATCTTTAAAAAATTAGTCTTTAAAACTAAATCTACTCAGTTACGTTAGGTAGTAGTTTATAGGAGGCCCCGACTTCAAAAGGTTATTAAAAATTAAGAGATCGTATATAATTAATTAGGTATTTAAAATAATTCATCGTATTGTAATTATAATTAGTGTTTATTTTATAATTATGTGGTCCAGTTTAGTTGATTTTTGGACTGGAATTGTAAATTCAATTTCATTTTTAGGTTTGGGTAGGAAATAGCATGTAAATCAAGAAAAGCTTCA
Organism: Uloborus diversus; assembly: GCF_026930045.1. Lineage (NCBI taxonomy): Eukaryota > Metazoa > Arthropoda > Arachnida > Araneae > Uloboridae > Uloborus > Uloborus diversus. Next base: position 189,196,997 of record NC_072731.1, on the reverse strand, counting down.
GGTATTCACGTTGCCCGGGTTTCCCCTACGTGTCATGTAACTCGTGATAAAAGTCGCATGATTCTTCAAATGCCCCCATTATAGATGAAGATAAAAAATTCCATTAGAATGAATTTTATGTTTGCTTCAGAGAATCCTTGATTCAAAACTTTCATTATGATTACTCATAATAATAATGTTTTTTAGTACTTTCTTTCACTATGGGTAAATAAAAAACATACCTTTGTTTTATGGCTTTTTTTTAACAATGAGTTTTATATTTAATCGTTTGTGAGGGAAAAAACATGAAATGTATTGTTTTTTACCCATTACTTTTCTCAAAAGAAATTTGAATAGTTCCCCCAATTTCATCAGACCCGAACTTGATTACCATTAGACCGCCGGGGTAGTATAGTTTCAAAAAAAAAAAAGAATTTCCTAATCGGTACAGGCAGGGACTTGCTCAGAAATTTTGGGGCCCGTAACAAATGACTTTTCCGGACTCTCCTCCATATTGTTTACCCCTATATTTCATCCCTAGTTTTAAAAATATTGGGCCCCCTTCATTCTCAGGCCCGAGCCAACAGTTGCTCTCCCCCCCCTCTCCTCCCCCTGTGCACGCCCTTGGATACAGGTGTCTTACATTGCACAAAGAAAAAACAAATCCGACGAGTTCAGAACCTCCTCCTTTTTTTGAAGTCTGCTAATTAGTGTAACCCAAATTTCAAATGAATGACGACGTGGTTAACAGAGTTTAATTTGGTCAAAAAAGTCTGAGTTTAGACAATTTATGCCACCTTTAATTCAAAAAGTAGAGATTATTTTTAATAGTCGTTTGAAAACACTTAGCATTAAATATGTATTAATTTCACAGTAATAAATAAAATATTTTGGGAAAAAGGCGTCCATCCTCTCCCCTTCCCCTCTCCTTGCAATCAGAGACTGCTAAAAGTTCATAATTTTGTGTATTGGTTGTGCAAGGGATTCCATCCGAAACTTGTGTCCACAGTTTTAGTTCTCATTTCTGTTTTTATAACGTTGGAATTTTTCTCTATTATTTCAGCAATCAGATAATGCTTCTTTTTTTTTTTACCTTTTTCACCTTTTTATAAATTTGTAGGAATATTATAATGGGCGACTCTTAACTTTCACCATCAGTGGTTTTGTTGGAAAAAGAAGGCAGGAAGATGCCCTTCATTTAAGTATTTTAATACCTTCACTTCATCTGCATATTTTCCAGACAAATAACGCATGATTGGAAGAAACTCTTATATGCAAGTGGCGTCTTTTAATATTGTATTAGCTATGTAGCAGGTACAAACGTACCACAGTAACCTTTGGATTTTAGTGGTGTTAACCACATCCAAACTTGTGAGCAATTGTTTCTAATTCGAATTATTATAGGTGAAAACTCAAATTGTGAGATAATTTTTGAAATTCACTATTATTTTGATTTTGTTTAATGGACGGAAATCCTAGTAACGAGAATGTAGCGATAATTTTACTTTTATTGGCACTTAGCAAATTATTATTTCCCCCAGATGTTTACGATATTAAGATCTGAGGCAGTAAACTCCCGAAAATCTAAAGTAATTGGAGCTGACATCTCCTCGGATTATGTGAAAAATTCTTTGCAATTACAATTTTATACTATTAGGACGAAGAAAGGACGTACATACCTTTTGCTTTCTTGTACAAAGTACACTCCTGTTTGTGAAAATTGCAACACCATGAAGGAAGCATCATAGTTGAATGAAATTTAATACACAGTTGAGTGGTAATGGTACAAATAAATTATTACATTTTCAAACCAAACAAACAATAAAAAGGGATAGAAAATTAGTATTTTGTGTGGCCACCACGCGCCGCAATAAGAGCTGCTACACGACTCGGTATGGAGTGAAACAAAGTTTGAATATCTGCCTGCGGAAGAGTATTCCATATTGTTTTTATGCGCAACCAAAGTTCGTCTGTGAAGCAACAGGACGAGGATTACGAAGGAGACACTGAACTGATGAAACGCACAATGAAACACCTGTAGCTGTTGACCACTGTGCTGCCAATTGTCTAGAAGAAGCTGTGCGGTCCGTCAGCGCCATACGCACCAGGTGTCTGTCATCGCGAGCAGACGTCACATTTTGGGGTCCACTCCCGGATTTCCGAGCTGTCCGACACTCGTCCGTCCAATGCTTCCGAACACGCATGATTGTGCTGCTGTTACGCTGCACACGAAGGCCGGCGATTCTGCCCCTTTCAAACTCCGAAATTTGCTCAAAGTTCACTTTCTTTCGTCAAAGAGGCATAGTAAAGATTCAGTTAACGTTTACTCTAGCATATAATCACCGATAATCATACATGCCTCGCTACAGCCGTCTATTTATATTCGGTTCGATCCACCGTTCAGAGGGCGCTGCTCATCATACGCATGCGCTACCCGTCTTCAGTTCTAACCCTTTGCATATCATGCCCTACTTTACATTTCCTGCAATTTTCAGCTCATTCGCGTAAGTATTTCGTGGTCTTGCAATTTTCACAAACAGGAGCGTATAAGCAGTAGGATAACAGCACCAGTAACAGACAAGGGTCCAGTAGCAGACAGTCGTAAGTTTGCATTTAAATAATAAGAATTTTAGACGAGTAAAACTGATATTACTGCGACTCATGAATACGGTGCAACCATCTAATGTTATCCGAGTGAATTTTATGAGCCAATTGGTATTGACAAAGCTGTGGTGGTAGGCTATGAACAGCTATCACGAGGTCTGTCGGTGTTTCATGTTCATTTGAATTTATTAAGGCTTTAATTCAAAAAATAAAGAACCTTTGCACATTGTAAAGAGGGATTTTGGGTTTGTCCGATTTGGCACTTTCGTATACATGAGTAAATTAATGCGGAAAATTATGACTAGTATATGAATTCGTATTTTTTTTTATTTATTTATTTTTTTTTATTTTCTTGTAGTAGTATTTTAACTCGAAATTCCCAATAAAATAATTCATTTTGCTTGCTTATAACTTACAACAATTTACACCCTTATAAAAAAAAATGGAACCAATGCAATTGTTTTACAAAATCACTTTTATTTACATCATTTAATTATAAAATCAAAACCACCAATTAGTATGTCCCCCCTCCCCTTCTCCTTTTTTTCCAGCACCATTTTCATTCACTGGACATAGAATCAACCAGAGTCTTGCACTTGAATTCTTGATCTCTAAACCATGTTTTTAGCAAAGCACAAATTAGTTTTTTCTTTTGTTGTGCAATCAGATTTTCACTCAATGTCACAATGGCCTTCCTCTTCCATGGAGAAATATGCATAGCTAACAGAAAGATAAAAAGTGACCGGATTGATAAGAAACAGCAAAAATATGTAGGAATTCATATTATTTAAACAAAACACAATATTTATGATATAAAAACATGAGGTTATAGCGCCTAAACAACTAAAAAGCTAAACAGCTGTTTTAAACAAAGATTGAACAACCTACAAAATTTTAAAATTAAAAATTCCCAAGTTGATTCCATTAATTCACACAAGAGTGTAGCTACAGTATAACTTCGTTTTAACTATTCCCTCAATTTAATGATACATTTCACTGGTCCGGATTCGACTGCATTGAATGTCTATACTTCTCCATTTAACGATACCCTCGATTTAAAGATAACTTTTTCCAGTCCCTTGACAATCGTTGAATCAGGGTTATACTGTAGTTTTTCCTTTTTGAACAGACGTTATGTTTTCCTTCTTGTAAATTCATGTTTCAAGTAGGGTAGACGGGGGCACGTTTACGAGGATTTTTTTCAATGAGTTTCCTAAATTTTATGTTTTAACTTTAGAAATTTTAGACATTACGGTTTTATGAAGCAGTTAATGGAGTCAAAATTGGTATACACAGTTGTTGCTCAGTTTGTGTTTTTAACCGTTAAAAAAATTATTTTTGAGTCCAAGTCGGTTTCGTAAACTTGCCCCAGACACGGGGCACGTTTACGCATATTTATTTTTTGACACCTAACGGGGTTTTGTTAGTGTTTTGAACATAATGTTTAACCATCGTTAAAATAAAGCGAATTTATTACGGGCTGAATCTATATATATAAAAATGAATATTTGTGTGTATGTCATCCATGAACTCAAAAACTACCCGGCAAATTTGGCTGAAACTTTCACCGTTTGTTATTTTTGGTACTGAAAATGTTTATAGACCAGTTCGAAAAAAATCCGATAGATAGTTCCTGTTTTATTCCAATTTAAGTCACAATCCATTGGATAAATACGAATAAAATTATCGGCTGCATTAATTAAGTTGCGTGAAAGATCTCATTCGGAACTCCAGCGCTCGAACCTTGCGGTGATTTACAAAACTGCCGATGAAACTAAAACATTGCCACGTTGCGTTCCACGTGTGTCTGTTGACGTAAACACATGCAGTTTGTTCTGAGTATTTATTAACGCAATCGATGAATCTTAGTTTGCTTTCAGCTACAGAAATTAATTCGTCCCTTAGTAGTATTCACGAGCTTCTCAAAATAATGTTAGTTTTCCTTATTTCCTTCTAAAATATGAGTTGATTGAAAATGGTGAAAGCCGAAACTGGATTGGTAAAAAAATTTATTGTTTTGTATGAATTTATAAGAATATGAGTTTTTTTAATCTTAAATTAATTTAACTAACCATCTTTTACAGCAGCATTTAGTTGGAATGGATGGTATGCAAAATATTTTCTTGAATATATTATCGTAGAACAAAATGAAAAATGTTTCACCGAGAAAGAATTTACTTTATTCCTTTTATTCTCAGCTGAAAGGTTTCGACAAATTTGTTTAGGGTTATAGTTTTAGTATTGTTCGAGCAAAGTAGCCTTGGCGAGATTTCGCGTTTTTAGTTAAACCATTTTTAATTTTTATCATGAGTGGAATAAAATGGTAGTAAGATTACAGAATTCGATAAGTAGAAAGAAATAATGGTCAATCAACTGAAAAGAAAACTACCACCATATATCCGTAAAAATTCTGCAGATGATTTGCATAACTTGACATAATTAAATCGTAACTCAGAAATTAGAAAAATCGAAACAGAAAAATTTTAAATTAACCGATTCGGGAATTCGAGAGAAATAACTCAGCAACAAATGCAAAACAATAAGCGCTAGCCAAGCAAGGCAAAGAAGTATCATCTTCTTTCGATAATAATTTGTAATGTCATATTGAATTTTCTAGCATTAATTGTTGTTCTTGTCAGGCCACAATTATTATTTAGTTTTATCAAGAATTGATAAATATCGAATTCAACATCGTGGAAATAGCTGCTTAGAACTACGAACTACGTAGTTTGCATTAATCTTTGACGTTTAGTAATGCTTCTTGAATTCTCATTTCTTTCTACGTGGGCCAGAATATCCACAAGACTTTGAAAATTAATTTAAAAAGAATAAAGCGAAAAATATCATACATACGAACAAAAATCACAACACTTTTAGCATTTTCTTCGTTACACATGCGTTTGTTTTAGTTTTTAAGTCGGCCATTAGACAGTGACTGCAGTGCCCCCTATAGTTCGTTGGAGTTGCGAATTGATAAGAAGTTAGCTGTTGCCATTTTTCTTGAGTTTGAACAAATAAATTCTTTCTTTATTGTTTTATGGCTTTTCATGCAACGGGGGGATTTAAAACGTTTTCTATTTGATATTTTTAGCGATTGATTGATCTTGCAAACTGCGTGAGTACAAAATTTGAGTATACTCACGGCTTCACTTGATACCTGGACCGAATCTTATGAAATTTGCTATATATATGTATTTTTCCACGGAGAAGGTGCATAATACGCTCATTGAAGCCACTCGCCACCAGGTGGCACTGCAGAGTAGCAACTTCTGCCCCGTCAACCGATTGTCATGAAAATCAGTATAATGATGTATTTTTTTGTTGGCGTAGCAACGCGCGTCGGGTACAGCTAGTAGTGTATAAAGAAAAGCTGACCGAGCAGGAAGACAGTACTACATGATTGTAAGCTATAAGATTCGAATTTGTAACTGAATTAAAAATTAAATGGTGATTTTTAAAACCTAAATAGCCTGAAAATACTAAAAAGTTTTAAGATAGTTCGGAGGGGAAAAAGCGTCTGTACACGTTTAGAAATAAGACGCAGAAAGAACATGAGTAAAGGTGCTCAGACGCGTAAACTTGCCCCGTCGCCAAGTTTGGATTTATTTTTAACGTGGAAAAAAAATTTAATAACATTTCAGTTCATGCAAATACAATTGTCAAGAAAGGATAAAATTGTGCTAGTTTTTGTATATTCATTCTTTTTTAACTAAGCATTATGTTTTCACAATAAGCTTCAAAACATTTAACTCAAAATTTACTCGACTTGGTAAAAAACAGATTATTCTTTCTGCATTCTAGACTCAAGCTCGACTGATCCTCAAAAACGTGTGAGGATATTTGCTAGGGAGCAATATCAATCTGTTGTAACTGTTTCACTCCAGTTATAATTCGCTTTGAAAAGTAGGCACTGCGTAAACTTGCCCCGGTCAACACTTCACGAAAAAACGAAACCATCACCTCCCTTACGAAATATATTATTTTACAGTGAAGAACGGGGCTAGTTGTTTTACGGGGCAAGTTTTTAAAATTAAGTATAAAATGAATCACTGCATGGGAACTTTCTTTTTTTTCCTGCTTGATTCCAGCTTTCATTCTTGTATCATGTTCCCCGATCCAATAAGTGTTTGCAATCAGAAGCAAAAATGGTGTTTATGAAACATTGGTTGCATGTTCGTTAATATTTTTTCTGAAAAAATATATTTTACTGTACTTAACTACGCCTCCGGAAATGTCGAAGTATCTTCTGTACCAAGTAACGGCCTATACTTCTAGAAGGTGTTTACGCATATAAGAGTTCTGTACAGCCTTTACCATTTATACAGAAAAAGATTTAAAAAATCATGGTATATGGGGCGACGGCCGGTATCTACGGTAGCGGTATGGCAAGTTATTACCTTATAACAACTTGCAGACAGTAGAGATGTTTCCCAAGTCACACGGGGGAAACAGTGATTCGTAAACGAAATCTTTTGATGAATGCTATTTTAGCAAATTCATTATCAAGCAATGTTTTGATATAGTCAGGAAAACAGAAAATACTGAAGGAACACTCACTGACTAAAAGAAAAAGGAAAAACATCCCAAGACAAGGGAACTGTTCCAAATTTGAACTGTTTCCTATTGACTGTTCCAAAAAAATTACAAAAGGATAACAAACGTAGGGTAGACAGGGGCACATTTACGCGATTTTTTTTCAATGATTTTTTTAAATTTTATGTTTTAACTTAAGAAATTTTAGACATTGCGGTTTTATGAAGCAGTTAATGGAGTCAAAATTGGTATATTCGGTTTTTGCTCAGTTTGTGTTTTTAACAGTTAAAAATATTATTTTTGAGTCTAAGTCGAAGCGTAAACGTGCTTCGAACACGGGGCACGTTTACGCATATTTATTTTGAACGTGATTCTGTTAGTGTTTTGAACATAATGTCTTACTATCGTTAAAATAAAGCAAATTTATTACACACTAAATAGTGTATAAAGTAAAAGTTGAACCGGCATGAAGACTGCACTACATGGTTTTAAGCTATAAGACACGAATTTGCAACTCAATTAAAAATTAAATGGTGATTTTCATTGCTAAATAGCCTGAAAATACTAAAACGTTTTGGGGACAGTTCGGAGCAAATAAAAGCGTCAGCACACGTTTAAAAGTACGACATAGTAAGAGCGCGCGTATAAAGATGCTCAGACGTCAACACGTAAACTTGCCCCGTTTCGAAGTTTGGATTTATTTTCAACGTGCAAAAATATTTAATAACATTTCAGTTCATACAAATACCAATCTCAAAAACAGATAAAATTCTACTAATTTTTATATATTTGTCCTTTCTTAACTAAGTATTATTTATTCACAATAAGCTTCAAAACGTCCAACTCAAAATTTACTCGACATTGTAAACAACAATCCTTTCTGCATGCTATACCAAAGCTCGACTGATGCTCAAAAACTTGTGAGGATATTTGCTAGGGAGCAGAATCAATCTTTTATGACTGTTGGCTCTCCAGTTATAATTCGGTTTGAAAAAAGGGCACTGCGTAAACGAGCCCGCTCTACCTATATTGTATAAATGAAAATAATACACTTATTATTAGTTAAAATACTCGGTACAACAGTTTGCTTCAGTAAGCGTTACAATATTCCCCTTCGGGGTAATTTGCTACAAATTACGGGAATATATAAAACTTTTCAGAATAAATTTCCGTGATTAAAACCCTTTATTTAAAAAAAAATAATGTTACAGATATACAATATTTATGGCCGACATTAACAGTATTGTTTCATAATAACACTCGCAGTAGTTATTTCTAGAAAAATAGTGTAGAAAGTTTAAACAGCTAACCCCTGTTCTCTCTTACTGCTCATTTATATTATTTCTAATGTAAACCTATGATTGCATTATTTTGCATTTAACTCAAGTTAAATTGAAAATCATTAAATGTAAGCACTTGAGTTACTCAAGATTATGCAATAGAAAAAGGAAGAAGAAAAACAGATCCAAAAGCATACGATAGCATTTATTCAGTAGCTTTCACGGGTCTATATTTCTCTAAACAAGTGTTGTTTACTTTGGAAGTTGAATTCGCGGAATCCAACAGAGATATTAAATTGCTATTCGGCATAAACAGCTTCGTTTTACTGTGTTTAACTTTTTAAAGATGCGTTGCTAAAATGTTTGTGTTCAAAATTCTCTTTCTGTACGCGTATCAGAGTGTATGGCTCAGGAAAAATAGATTAAAAATACTTATTCCGTGAAACCAGGACTGTGGATTCGGAATCGTGGAGTCGGAGACTAAATTTGTAAGTTTCGAGAGTCGGAGGCAGTCATTTTTCCCCCGAATCCACAGCCCTGTATTTAACTTTCATCCAGCCTCTACTGAATTAAGGACGTTCAAGTGACAGATCAGAATTGTTTACAGTTGAGGCCATATTAACCTGCTTCAGAAAAAAACATTTTCACTCTAATTCCTTTAACAGCCCGTAAAACAAACATAGTAAGAACTCCCTATGCGTGAGTAAATACGTAGATGCTATACTCAAAAAAAAAAAAAAAAAAAAAAAAAATCATCACAAAACATTAACATGTAGGTAGAAAACATTAACATATAGACGTTATATTTTATGGAATAAGGGAATGTTACTGTCAATGGGCCACATAACTGTTTTCGATTTTTTAGAAGGAAAATTTTACGTTAGTTATAGGAACAATTACTCAGTATATTTCTTCTTATAATAAGAATATTCACTTTTATGATAAAATGTACACAATAAAGAGTAAGCATTAAAAATAAATATTTTTGCTTGTGGTCTTTGATAACCGGTTGCTATGGATGGACAATAGAGTTTCCATAGATGAACCACATTCTCAAATTAGAAAATCAATGCGTAACTTACAAATATTTATTACATGTGATCAGCAATCACTCCAAATAACAACAAGTTATAGAAAAAAAGAGTCTCCTTTTCTATCAAAAAAATTTCGGATAGGAAGAACATAAAAAACCCCAGCACTCACACAACACACATCTGTTGCCACCACACCTCGTTCACCACTTAATATTTTCCCAACCTGTGCAACACTATTCTTAACTAATATCTTTTTGGCCTCTTTTGAACTGTTCGGAGTTTTGTTCGACAGAAGATCGCACTTTTCGACAATGCTCTCTAAAATGTCAAAGAACTTATTCGCCACTTCCTTACTGAAACCAGAGGCTTAGGTTTTAGACTACCAGAGAATAGCAGTCCTAACAGACCATTGGTCTTAATTAAATCTGCGCGACATGTTATTTCTCTCAGCGTCTTGAAGGGTCGATCCCCCCAATTTTTGGAAGTGATTCCAAATAGGTCTCCTCCAGTTTCAAAATAAAATTCACTAATAATATTCCTGTTTTGAAGGGATTATCTCCTAAACTTTTAATAAGTGACATGACAAAAGTGACGGTAAACCGGTTTTTATCTTTATGCTGTCGGCAAGCACGTTCCATGCTCTCACTTGTGCCGTGGCCATATTTTACTAATATTGTCATTATTAATTAACAGCAAAAGTACTTAAAATTGTATTACTATTTTTAAAATATACAATGAATTTTATATAAAAAAATAAGTTGAAATTATAATATAGCGAGGCAGTTTTCATGAGATGTATTAGCAATGCTTAGATTATACAAAGAAATAAAATCTAAGAGTTTTCGGCCTATAGAAGCCTCGTTCCTGTAACCCCAGACTCGGCTGTGGGCGTTTAAGCCTGCGGCTATAATAATTGAAGTAAGAGCTACTTTCTGTAGGAGATCATTCAGAGGAGTAAGTAACAATGAAATATTTTCGTTTGGTGATGCGTAAGCAGAGATAATAGTAGTTGTCGTGTAATTAATGCTGAGTTTTATGGCTATTAAGTCCATGCGTACTTGTGTGACAAAGGAGGAAGGCAATAAGGAGGGGAACACAATTGCTGCTCTGGAGCTGTCTGACACGATTTGCGTTCAACTCCCTGGAATGCCTGCCACTGCTCCGTGTAATGCATACGGTTCTTGAACTGTTAAAACTTAATTTTAAAGTTGTTTACTACAAAAGAGCAAACATCATTGGCCTGAATAGATACAGAATACATAACTAAGCTGTAGAAAAATGATGTGAGGAGATGAAATGGGATATAGCCTATAAGATTTGCATTGGTTTATCCTTCGGATTTTTTCAATTTTTTGCTGATAAACTGAACAGTTTGTATCATTAGCTGAGTGATTGGCGGGAAAATTGGCTTTGTAGACGCTGTTTGCCTTATGATAATTGGTGCACATCAGTTGCTGACTTGCAGTCATTGCCGTGATTGTTTCTCGCACAGTTTGGGCTTGATGTTTTTTCCGTCTGACAGTTTTTTGCTATGTGACCAAATTTTTGGCACTCGAAGCATCTTGTCTCGCAGCAGATATTCTTTAGTGGGGTGCATTTTCCAACCAAGACTCAAAGAACGACTTGAGATGAGCTTGTGAAACGCTGAAGGTTGACATTGAACAATCCAATTTATCTTTCCTTTACGTCCTGTAAGACGAAACTTATTTTCAAAGTCTTCGTTTCCAAGGTCATATTCCGTTTGAATTGCTCCTGTTAATTCTTCTTTCCAAGCCTCTGTGTGCATCCCGTAGTATCTTGAGAAGTCTGCGACTTGGGATCCGAGTAATTATTTTTTCAGCGAGACGCTTGTTAAAGTTGAGGGAAGTTAAGAGCTTAGAAATTTGCTCTTTATTTGCAACGTCTACTGCTAGGCCTCTCTGCCTCATAAATCTGGTCCGTTGAACTCTAAGGCCATATACAGAAAAATCACGATTGGACGTCAATAAATTCATAAGATCATGTGAGCTGATTTTTTCCTCAGTTGTATACAAAAGAACTGTGTGCGTAGAATGGGCGGTATCAGGCGAACTCCTTTAAAGGTATTCTGCATAGCTTGGCTCCTTAGAAGAGACTTGGTGAGTATCGCATGGAGTAATGGAACAGTGTATGGAGTTTACTAATGTAGGTAGATCAGAAATTGACATATTTACGTCTTTGAGAGCAAGAATTTTGTCATTTGACAGTGGAAAGGTTTCTGTTGTCATTGTGGAGGCATCGGTATGCACTTGTGAAGGATGTGACTTGTCGTACTTATCATTCTATTGCATAGGACTTCTACAATGGAAGCAGGGCCGTCCGAAGAGGGGGGGCGAGCGTGGCAATCGCCCCGGGCGCCATGAAATGAGGGGGCGCGCCCCTCTTTCGACGACATTCACACGAAATGAGGATCGTATAAAATGCCCTGATTGCATAAAATTAGGGGCACCTTGCAGCGCCCCCTCATTTTGTGTATCATAGATACAATGTCATAGACACACAAAATGGAGAATCATTTCAATGATTCTCTACATTTTTCCTACTATACGAAAATGTTCCTCAAGTCTCCAAAACAATCGTTTCCTTTGTATAATTGAAGCAGATACAATTTCTGAGAATATAGCTGATTAGAATAAAACAAAAGGAACTTTGTCTAGTTCTCACCAAATTTGCTCGAATTTTGCGCCTGCGTGTAGTGACGTAACCAGAAAAGCGTTTTAAGGGGGCAACATTGAAAAAAAAAATTTTTTTTTTTTTGATCGGATAGGATAAAGATCGAAAGGTGTCCAGTCAAACTATTGAAACTTTTAGTTTTTAAAACGCAATTTTAGCCTTAAAAACGAGATTATTGGCCAAGTTTACTGACGTAAATGTAAGGGAGGGAGCTCAGGGATTGCTTCCGATCGATCATTTTTTTTAATAGATTTGAAATCAATTCTTCTCCCCCTGCAAGTTTTCGAATTGAAGTTTTAAAAATCCAACTTTAGACAAATTTTAAAGATTTTATGTATAGGAGGATCTGGAGCATTTCCCAGGAAAATTGTTCAAAATTATAGTCCAAAAAATGTAAGCAGCGTTTTACATTCAGGGGCTATTCCACTTAAATTTTTTGTAAGTGTCGTTTAAAAAACCCATTGCTTGTGAGATTAAAGAAAGGCAGCATGGGGACCCTTGCACGAATATTTTCTTAAACTCAAGTCTTAAAACGCAATTTGTAAGGCTATATTTTGTAATATTAGGGTCAGTGATTTTTCGAAATTAGAGCTCCAAAAACGCAATTCTGAACGATTTTCGATGTTGTTGAGTATTTGTGGGCTTCTCCCTAAAACTTACAAATATTTGATGCAAAAGAATAACATCCTTGTTTTTAACATATATGAAAGCTGGTATTAAGTCGGTACATGTAAAACCAAAAGAACTCTTTAAAAGAATCATTGGATGAGTCCAGATCGAAATTTAATTTTGATATAATTTTACTTCGATAAATACATTTTCTATTTTTATCAGCAAATTATTTATTCGTGCTCTTTTTTTGATCAATATGAATAACCAATTCAGTTTTAATTGTTTGTTTTTTATCTAGTAGGATGACATTTTGCTACATAAATATTTGGATTATTAACATTTTTGTTTTTTGAGAAGTTTTTGTGGCATTAACAAATATTAGAAACATATCTATTTTTTGTATTTTTATTTGTATAATGAATAGCCCTCTGATTGTTTTTTTCATTAATATATAAAAAAATCAAGTGTGATGCGTTCACGCCTATTATGCACTGATGTTATAACTAACTTGATTTTTCTGTGTGTATAGGGGGGAGCGCCAGGAAACTTTCGCCCCTAGAACCGTCAGCTCCTCGGGCGACCCTGAATGGAAGTAGCTATTTTTCTCAGATATTCGGAGAAAAAGTTCTCTGTTCTTCTGCCTGTAGGTGCCCCATCATCATCTGATGGAGACATTTAAGAAGTTGCACCCTACTAACAGTTTGAAATAGTCAACTTGATAATGCTTCCGTAGTACTGATAATTTTCTTTTTACTTAAAAAAGGTACACTATCCCTTAAACAGTTGTTTCTTAAATATTTAGCTAATGTGTATTTAGTAGTTTGGAATATGGTAAAGTAATAGAGATAAAGAGAGCTAATGTTACACATCAGAATCAGGTGTTAAGCAAGCGTAATCTTTTTTCGTATATCACTAAACCATACATTACGAACTAAATAAAATTTTTTAATGGAAAACAAAAGCAATATTTTATATTATAGTCGGCCTACAAATGCATGACGGTTTTGATTGACTGTGTTTTAAAAACATCTTCACAACAAATAATTTTCAGTAACTAATTATGAAACAAATGTTTATTTTAAAAAATACAGTGACGGATTTCATGCTAACCTTGCCGTTTAAGTTCGTTTACAGTAATTGGTACGCTCAGCGTTGCAAAAAAAAAAAAAAAATCAGTTCTTTTATGCACAAAATAAAGTGATAACTTTTGTTTTCTTGAAAAATAGTGAAAATAGTTTGATCGAAACATTGATTATCTTTCTACAACCCTTCATGTACTTATGGTCAGCACAAAAATGATAATACTTGTCATATATTCCGCTCACGTCATTTGGTTACCTAAAAATAGAAGAAAAAATGGAATCAGCTGTCAATTGTATGAGTAGTTATATAAGCTTGTTCAAAAATACTTTCTTAAGTACAAGGTGGGGTAGCATCCGTTTTTCAAAACTTAATAAAATCCATTGTATGAATCTGAAAATATTTATTAGTTTTTTATAATGTAGGCGCATATCTGAAGTTTTGTTTTATTTAGGTTTGAAGATCAAATCAGATAGGTGATGTCCTCCATTCTTCGTACACTAAGCCCATTTCTGGCGTTTTTCATGACTCTCGCTTGCATAGCAGGCGTTATGTCGGCAATTTCTCCCTGGGTGTTGGTTTTCAAATCTTGTAAGGTCCTTGGACGGTTCCCATAAACACGAGACTCGACAAGATTTGAAAACCAACATCCACGAAGAAATTGCCGACATAAAGCCTGCTATGCTAACGAGAGTCATGACAAACGTCAGAAATCGGTTTAATCAGTTTATGGAAAATGAGGGACGTCACCTACCTGATTTGATCTTCAAAACTAAGTAAAACAAAACTTTAGATAAGCGACCGCATTATAAAAAACAGGTAAAGATTTTCTGATTCATACAATGGTTTTTATTGAGTTGTTTAGAAAAAAAGTTATGCTGCCTCACACAGTGCAATGGAGAAATATAGCTGCATCTAATAATACAACACTCTTCTCGAATAAAATATTTTGCTCAAAGTGTTAATGAACATCTTTTGTTAACTTAGTACTTCCTAAATCTGGTAAATCTTTGGAGAAACCCGACGGAAAGCACCAGGAGGTTTATTGTTCACAATAAACCTAACAGTTTTGGTGTGAGTATGTAGTGTTTCTTTGTACTCCGGGGGAACATTTTTTGTGTGTTCGAATCGTCCATGAAACATATAACGTTGTTGAGTTTAAACAAAAAGAAACTGCAATCAGTATTTTCCTGAATAATT
Source organism: Uloborus diversus (assembly GCF_026930045.1). NCBI lineage: Eukaryota > Metazoa > Arthropoda > Arachnida > Araneae > Uloboridae > Uloborus > Uloborus diversus. Next base: position 189,181,984 of record NC_072731.1, on the reverse strand, counting down.
TTATTGTTTCATGTACAAAGGTATATTTGTATAATTATATTTTATTAAGTAACTATTTTTTGAAATTTGATTCGTTTAATAAATGAGAACTTTTTAAGCTAATTTGGAAATTCTGCATTTTTAACTTGCTTTTCCTGAAGTAAAACAAGTTGATTTGTGGATCACATGACTGACTTCCTTCTGTACTAATTTAATGATAATAGTACCTTAGAGTAAGCAAGGAAACACTTAAAACATTTTCACCCCTAGTTCGTCTAGAACCGATGCAAAAAAAGCGTTTTACAGCGATTAATTTTTCCAATATCGATAATTTTAACGGGATTCAATGGATGACTCTAACAATCGCCAATAGATTGAGATTGAAACCAAATTCTAAAAATAATGTTTTTCGCCACATTTGTCACCAACTTGGCGATAAATCACCAAGTTGGTGACAAAACTTGGCGATATAAGCCAAGTGTTTGTCAAATTATAACATCACTTGAGTTTGCATTAATATTAACGCTGTTTTTTCCCCAAAAAAAGCGTGAAAACCCTTTTTGCACATCCGAATACGACCAAAAAGGGAGGCGCACAACTAGATCCCACTAGATGTCTACAATCTACATATGAAATGTCAACTTTCTACGACAAAACGTTTTTGATTTATGCGAGATACTTATATACACACGTACATACATTCACACATACAGATTTCAAGAGAAAACTCGTGGTAATTCAGTCGGAGATGGTCAAAATGGACATTTCAGGTGTCCATACATTCTTACGCCCATAAGCACGAGTGTTAGGGTTGAAAAACTCACTTAACATTCATTCAGGGATGAATAAAATGAAAAATTAGGCCGAAATTTGAGGGAAATATTTTCTCGAATACAATACTTTCTTTACTATGTAAAAGGAAGTAAAAATTAAGAATAGAAAGAAAACAGGGAAAGAGTTGGGGCAGTCGGGGCTACCCCCTATTGTTGGAATAGGGGGCATGTTGAACCGGTCACAATAAGTTTAATGCAATTATTATTTTTTTTATTTAAATTTATGAACAACTAAAAGCACCTGTAGTCTTACAAATCATTTGTTACGAAATTGCATGGTGCAGTTACATTAAACAAATTTTATTGCTGAAATAAATTTTATAGTTTTTTTCCCCATTGCTAAGTAATTTTTCAAAAATTAGCACCTATATTTTTTAAAGTGGTTTTTATGAATAATGGAGTAATGAATTGTACTCCTCTCCTAAAGTAAGTTCTTTTAGTACAAAATTACAAGCGGGTTTTCTTATTTTTTAACGTAAAGAAAACAGCATTTTTTGAACCAAGAATCTAGGGTACGTTGGTCCACTTTTAGAAAACCCACAAAAAGTGAAAACTTTTAGAAGGATTACAGAAGCAAAATTCTAGTTCTAAGGGCATCAGTGAAGTTGATGAAGACCCTAGTTGTGCTGATTCTTGAGAAAATATAAGATGGTTCTGAACAAAAATAGCGCAAAAGCAGAAGTTGGTCAATTTAATGTTTTAATATGTTAACTTGATCTTTTTTCAATGTTAAACACGAAAGAACAAAAGTTAGTTGCAAACATTGGCTCATTTTATATTATTATACTATATATATAACTATTCATTATTAAAATTGTTACAGAAATTGTTTTCATAATTCGGACCAACATACCCGGCCCGAGGCACATTGGTCCACTTCATAAAGGTTTGTTAAAAAATTTATGTAAAAATTTAAATTTTCGAAAATATCTGGGATAATGAAAAATATTTCATGAAATTAATGACAAAAAATTAAATTGATCATTTACTGTTTTCATGAAATAAAAACGAAAAGTCGAAGTTTAGACTAACGTTCCTCAATTCCCCCTGTAATAAAAAAAATCCTTTAAACTACTCCACCAAAAAATAAAAATTAAAAAAAACGTTAGAAACGATAAAGGTCAGAACTTAAATACGTCAACAAATAATTGTAAAATAGTGAAAAAAAGGCTTAGAGGGAGAGGAAAAGCTAATGACTTTTACGACTTTTTTTTTTTTTTAAACTTTTGAAAGATCTCCATCAGATTTTGAATAGTTACTTCGATAAAAGAGTCAAGAAACTAGTTGAATAGTCTTTCCCGCAAAGCTTAAGCTTTGCGGGAAAATTGAACCCATTGTGATTCCAAATCAAAAAGCGGACTTAAGTTGCTGACAAATATCACCAAAAACCAACTTTTGGCGTAGAATAAAACTTACGGAAATGTATTTTTTGCATCTATAATTGTTTCTTTCATAGGCGAAAGATAGATAAAGAGACAAAACAATAAGTGCAGTTAGTAAGGTAACATGTGCATATGATTTGTTAAAATCAAATACTTTAACTCTGAAACCAAATATCGCGTACACTGTTAAAACTACAGGATGCATTCGGCACCTTTCAGGGGAGAAACGCTTGTTCACCAGCGGCACCCAATACGGAGCCGAAATCGCACCTCTAAATAGGGTGAAAAACAGGCACCTTTTAAAAACTAGACAGCCGGAGTGAAAAAAAGGATCCTTCGGAGAGAGAAATGGCACCCTTACTATAGATCCTCCTCCCCCCTCCCCCGTATTGTGTGCGTTTTTAAATACAGTTGTGTACCTTTTTTTTTTTTTAGTTTTGTTTTGGTTTATGATATTCTACGTTTTTGACATTTTTCACATTGAACTCGGTATTGGAAATGATTAAAACATGTAATTACAGCATTTGATCATATTTCAGAGTTTTCAACATAGTTAAGAAGTGCTCATAGCGTTAATTCATCTGATCGTGCTCTAACTCAGTGTTTCTCAACCTCTTTTGACCCACGGGCGCGGTAAAAACAAATGAAAAACATTTGCGGACCGGTGAAATCTTTATCGTTTTCTTAAAGAATCATAAAATAAATAATATGAATAATAACTCTGGGGTCGTTAAAAAACATGTGAAAAAATTCAGGGTTCTGATGTTTTTTTTTTTTTTTTTTTTTAACAAAAAGTAATGTTAAAAATTAATAAAACAATAAATATCTACCCCTTCACTTGTATCAAAGATCTGTCACAAATACGTTATAATTTAAAGACAAGTAATTATTTAAAACATGTGAGAAATTATACATTTACTAAAACTTGACGTATTCCGAAAATGAAGCATAGCTGTACTTATGGATTATTTAAATGATGAGCCAAAAATATTCAGGGATATTACAATTACGGAAAAACAAAATCGTTTCATAAACGTTAATCAAGAGTAACAAAAGAAACTGCACATAAAGTTTTTCAACAGTTAAATAAAAAACCAAAAGAAAGTTCTAACGCTTTCGAGGACTGCTAACAGGAAATGATTCTAACACTTGAATGAAAAAGCAAAAAAAAAGAAAAAAAGAGCTAGACTGAGAGAGATTTTTTTTTTCGCTATCTTTATGTTATAATCTACGAAGCACAAGAAACATTTTTATTAAGGTTCTTTTGGTGACTAATAAAAGCTGCTTATCGAGTATTCAAGAAAATAATGACAGATATTTTTAGTAGCGTTTTGAATGATGGAAATTTCACGATAGTAACAGTAAACGAGAACTAGAAGACTAACGGTTACTGTGAAAAGCAATAAATGCACTTTTAAACACTTAACTATGTTTGAAAGCCCTAAAAGCTACAAAGTGATCAAAAGCTGTACTTACTTGTAATTTCGGATAATTAATCCTAGAAAAGTTGGGTTTTAATCCAATAGTGTACTTCATTCAATGTGAAAGACACACAAACGCAATCATCATTTGTCCGCCATATTGAGGTGGTTGAATGTATGTCTAAGGCAAAAAGCGCATGCGCAATGAGTCTTTCTGCGATTGCATGATGTTCTGGCTCCTCTGCTCTATTTTCTAGCCTGTGATGCACCTTCAGGCACTATGCTTTCACCTTAGAGGGAATATTTTCACTCGTCTGGAACCCCTGCTTTTAACAGTGTACCATTAAACCATACTTTTTTAAAATGAATAAACTAAAGTTTTTGAAAATGACTTTTTTTCTTTAAGACATTACTACATAACGTACCCTCGGCGGAAGAATTCAGGTCGCATTACTTAGTACTGATAGGAACTAGATGTCTCTAATATGTTTGAAACTTTATTGAGTGAAAAAAAGAGCTTAATTTGAAAGAAATCAAGCATGATTTTAATAACTACAATTCAAACCCAATTAAAGTGGCTAGATAAATGTGTTTTAAAGAGTAAAAGTTTTTCATCTTTTTATGAAATCATATTATTTAGAATAGAATTCAAGACCTATCTTTATGCAACATAATTCACAATTTTTTAACGGAACCTAAAAGAAAAAATGTGATACATTTCCCAAAAAATGCAAAATAATTCTGGTAATTACAGAATGACTATTTAGTTTTCAATACCTTAGATGCCTTTGGAACTCTTGTTGTGTAGATATCTTCGCCTGACATACAGATATAAGCCATAAAACACAGAAGAAACCAAACATATGACTGCTACAACTCTGAAAGCATTTCTGCCTCCGTATGCGTTCATTATGAATGCACTAATCATACTTCCAGAAACTTTACCTGAAATATTGAATGTAAATAAAAGTATTAAAACTACATAAAAGTATACATTTTCTAACTTTTTGCAATCAGAGCCATCTCAAAGGTCGCTCGTCAGTTAAGCACCTTTCACGGGAGAACAGTTATTGCAAAATTGAATTGGTTAGTAACCACTCTAAAATGGTGTATCGGTAATGAACGAACAGGTTTTTAAAAAAAAGACTCCTTCAAGTGAACGATGCAGTACGCTATCCTAAAAAAATGAACCACCATTCATTTAATCTGTGAATGGTTTGGAATTCGGTAAATTGTGAATTCTAAATTAAATATTTTTCGATTAAATTTTCATTGGCATATTTTCTTACTTTTGGTAATTTTAATCGATTTTTCATAAAAGAATATTACTGATACAACGAAATATTTTCAATGCAGGTGAATAACTTTTGCAAAAAAAACTTTTGAAAATGAACGAGTTCAAAGTAAAAATGAGCGAGTAAAAAATGAATATTCCTCTGAGGAACGGATCATTTAAAGGACGACAATTCCTTTGCCTAATGACTATTTAGAACGCCCATAATAATCAAACCTGACCCAACGGAAAGCAAATATTATGTTCTGTTTGTGCAGCATTTTCGAATAATTGTAAAAAAAAAATGTTATAAACCAACTCTCACACGAAGTATCAACACTATTCGAGTCACTTAAAATCTGTTCTAAGTTACAGACGTTTTTAAGTGTTAGCTGCTTTCACAAAACACACGTATATGGTACGGAAATTGCCACTACCATACTACATTATACGGCCACTCCATATACTATAACGCATCTAACGAAAAATAGCGATATTGCCTAAATAAACTCTTCGAAAAGGAGCCTTGCAATTGAAAAGTTTTTCAACTTACCTATACTGTAGTGAATGCCTCCAGCTGTTGCAATTACTGTAGCTGTCATCCCTTCAGGGGCAATATCATGAGAATTCTGGATCACTGCCACCCATAACAGGTGATAAGTTAAAATGCATGTAGCTTCTAACAGTAAAGATAACCAAGGGTTATATAAAACTGAGTACCCAATTGCACTTATTACATATCCAATGAGTCCTAAAAGAAATATGTTCGTTGGTCCAATCTTCTCCACCCACCATTTGGAGGTCAACAGAAACGGCAGTCCATACAAACCAGCCACAGCTGGCAGCAAGCCCATTAAAACGCTTGAAGCTTTCAAGTCTTCTAAATACCAAAACATGTAAATCTTTGTAAATCCCCAAGAACTACCTAAAATGAAGACAACTATCGCAAATGAAACGATATCAGGATTTTTGGCCATGCCAAGTGTTTTCTTCCACATTTGTTCTCCCGGTGCTTTAATTACCACTTCAAGTTTGCAAGCCGCCATTAATGTGACTAGAAGCATTGTGAGAAATAAGTAAAACGCAGAATAATAATTCTTCTCTTCTCCAACGCTTGTTGTTGCTTTTACGATGTAACCACCAAGAGAAGAAAACACTAAGACACCAAAAATAGCGAAAAATCGTTCTCTTCCATAATGTGAGCCATGTTCTTTTACTAAAGTCATGGAAGTGACATCCAAGAATCTATAACAGTTAGAGAAAAATGTATAAAAGATAACGAGATTGATGTAATACACCACGAGAAGATTTGTCCGGTAACTGCGAATGTTGGAACACTCTTCAAAAGATAATACAGTGCAGTTAATTTCACAGTTAATTTTATCATGATCATTGCAACTAGTGTATGATATGTTATTAAATAAAACTGCGTTTAAATAATGGTAGCCGACACTTTCAGACTTTTGAGAAGCATTGACATTTGCCACTAAAGAGAAGTTCATGTAACTTGCACTTGATAGTAATTCACATATTAAGTTACTTCCTGTACACTTCTGAGTCACATTTTTCGAACACTGAGCATTGCAGAGATCTAGATGTAAATTGTTTGCAGTGAAACTTCTCGCAAAAGTTGTTTCCAGCCTGTAAAAAGATTCTGAACAGCTCATTTTGATGGAATGGGAATCATTGCAGTCTCCATTTAATCGTGGAAGTGTAATCAAGATTCCCACAGTTAATATTGCAAGGAGAATATTTCCAATAAGAACAGGTTTTGATCGTCCTATTTTATCTGCTATAATTCCGGCTACAACTGGTCCACAAGTTTGAACAAATGGAGTTATAATGTACAGTACTGAGACTTCTGATAGAGTCATTCCTCTTTGCTTCAAAAAGACTATGAGAAAAGAACCCATGACTGACCCACCTGAAAAAGGAATATATGATATAAACTGCAAAATAACACGAAAACTTTAATGAGTAAGAAATTCGTTTAAAAATAGTTTTTGAAAATTGGTCTGGCAGAATATTTTGAGTCATTTTATTACATTTTAAAATAACAATTTTGAAACTCTATCAGGTTAATAACGCACCGGATCACAAATTTGTTGCAGCAAGGGTATGTCCATAAATGATGTCATACATTTTTCCCTCCCAGTGAGGGATTGACGCTAAAGTGAGAGTATAATGCTATTTAAAAAATGTTTTATCTTTCAGGACCAATATTTTTTTCACTAAGCTTATATATCTATGTCTATGAAAAACAGTTTCATCTAATTCCATTCACTTTAGATTTTCTAAACTTAATAAACTCAAAATGACTGTTTTATGAGAATGCCCCTTATATTAACTTGTTACAATATGAAGGAATCAAGTTATAAGAAAAAAACATTTAATTGTAAGAAAATGTAATACTTTTTAAGTATATCACTTTGGTAAATTTACTTTTTGACCAATCTATACATTTTGTCTCATTGAGTTAAATTACTTTACTGAATGATTTTATCTTTTTTTTTTGTTGTTGTTGTTTGTCTGTGTGTAACCAGGGCTGTAGAGTCAGAGTCAGAGTCGAAGAATTGGAATCGAACTGATTTTGGAGTAAAGGAGTCGAAGTCGTTCGAAAACATGCCGACTCCGACTCCAGGTTTTTTTTTCTTTAATTTTCACTGACTCTTCTTGCCTTTTTTAAGAAACTGGCTACCAATTAATTTGATTACATCTATAAAGGCCTACTAATAATTTAATATTGAAATTAAATGAAGTTTATTGTTTTTTTGTCCATAACTTTTCTCTAAAGAAAAAATATGGTTCAGCAAAGGTTTGGGACCTAAGTTAGATCACTCCAATCATTTAAACGAAAAAAAAAAACATAAAAATCGTTTCACCAAGTGAGACGCTATGAATTTACAAACAACAAAGCGCGAGTATGAAAGTTGAAGAGTTCCCTCAATTTTTCCAAAATCCCTCATACCCTGACTTGAAGACCATTAAATAACCGGGAGAAGTATACCGTTTCAAACAGAAAATGAATTTTCCTAATCAGTTCAGGCGTCTTCTAATATAATTCGGGGAACATAGTACATAAAAAAATTCCAACGAGGTCTGTTAATTAGTATTGCCATAACTGTAAATGAAACTGACGGCTTCATGAAATATTAAATCTAGAAGCTAGAATACTTGTCAAACTTCAGTAATCGGACACCAGTTACGATATACAGTCAAACCTCGTTATCGCGACACCCGGATTTCACGACACTCCGGATGTCACGTCACTTTTTCAAAGTCCCGAACCTATGCCACATAATTTTAACGTTAAGTAGCTCCGGATTTTACGACAGTCTTTTTGGTGCACCTCCGGTTACGACGACACTTCGAACAGCGCCGACTGGATCAAATATTTCTTTGCAATTGTTAACTTTTCTGTAAAATAATGAAAACATCAGGAAATGTTTGTTGTAGGAACTTCGGACTCTGCAAGAGATTTGACCAGGCATGACACCTCAAGAATGGGGAGGGGGGGGGGGCAAGTAGATAAGTTCTGAAAGGTACAGGTTTCATACTTTGACAAGAGGGACAATAGAAAGGAATTCAAAGCAGGTGGAGAGTCTTGAATTAGTTTCTTTCTTGCTGATACTTTCGTGGAAAAGAGGAGTGTTAAAAATGCTATAGAAAAGTTATTTAGTTAGAAAAGTTTTTAGTTACACAAAAAATAATAATAATAAGTGAAGATTTCTTTAAGAAATAAATATTTTTTTTATATCTACCAATAATTCAAATTTACATTAGTTAAATCTAATTTAAAATGTATATATACATACTACTATTTTCTTCATTAAATCTAATTTTAATGTTAACAAATGTATAATTATGAATTTTTAAATATTCCGGTTATGACGTCGCTCCGGCTATGACGACACTTTGTTGACAGTCCCAAAGGTGTCGTGATAACGAGGTTCGACTGTATTTTTTAAAGAACATAAATTTAATCGTCGGAGAGGGCAAGGGGGATTTTTGTCTACAGTTCACCTTGAATTGAACACAAAATATATTTCAAAACTGAAATATTATAAAAAAAATTAATGACTAAATGAAGTTATTTATTAGCAAAAAATTTAATTTAATTCTGATGTTTATGCGTTATAACAATGTTATTGGTGAATTTAAGCATTTTACGCTTAGAAAGTTTCTTGTAAACCGAGAAATATTGAACATATAAGTGTTTTATGTTTGCAGTTATAACCTCCCCTGCCTCCCTGCAGCATTTTTGGGGGTAGCAACATCCAAATTCGTTTCAATCGTGCCAATACCTTTCTGAAAAACTAACTCTCATAATTATATGACAAAAATTGAATGGAAACCCACTTGCCCCCCAACGCAGTTATAACCGCCCCTCCCCCTGCACCTTTTTCGGGGTCGGCAACATCCAAATTCGGTTTTCTTGTACCAATAATTTTCAGAAAAACTAACTGCCATAATTGTATCACACAAATTGAACGGAACAGCACTCCCCCCCCCCAGCGCTTTTATCACTGCCCCCTTGCCCCCCTGCACCATTTTCGGGGTTGGCAACGTGCAAATTCGTTTTCCACGGACACCTAACTTTCTGAAAAACTAACTCCCATAATTGTATCACAAAAATTGAATGGAAAACCACTTGCCCCCCAGCAAACTTATAATTTTTCCCCCTTCTGCCCCCTGCAGCATTTTCAGGGGTAGCAGCATCCAAATTTGTTTTTCTCGCCCCAGTACCTTTCAGAAAAACTAACTCCCATAATTTTTATCACAAAAATTGAACGAAAATGCCACTTGCCCCCCAGCGCACTTATAACCGCCCCCTCTGCCTCCCTGCACCATTTTCGGGGGTGCCAACATCCAAATTCGTTTTCCTCGTGCCAATACCTTTCAGAAACACTAACTCCCATAATTGTGTCACAAAATGCGCACGGAAAACCATTTGCTCCCAGACTATGTGGACAGTTCGTGGATTCTGCTGATATATAAATGGGACAACCTGGTAGCATTGTGAAGGCTACGCAGAGCCTAATCACAGAATTCTGATGCTGCCAGGATGGATTTTCCCTATTTATAGACGTGTACTTTGCACTTAAGAAATAGGACTGTACTAGTCGACCCGTGCGGAACTCCGCACTGTGCTTCGAATCGTTTCATAAGTCATTTCGCTCTTTAGAAATTTCAAAGAAAGAACATAATGAAGAATAGCCGAAAAAAGTGAACGGGAAAAAGTAAGCGCACAAGAGAAGGCATGTAATTTGAAGTAATCAGTAACAAAACCTCGTTAAATATAACGTTGTGATAATTTGATCATCGCTCACCTTTTGGTTGTACGTATTTTCAATGCAAACATAAATATCATTAAAAGTGTGGCTGAGTGACAGTGAAAAAGCAGTAATTGTACATGTGAAAAAACAGGTTGTGGCAAATACAGTCCTGCTCAAGTGAGCATCTGACGGGAAAAAAAGAAACATTAAAGAAATATTTATTGGCGCGGATTCGAACTGGCGCCATTCTTTTTACAGCACGACACTCCAACAAAGCTAGCAATTGCGACTTCCTTTTCGAATACTATTCATTGAAGAAATGCGTAGTAAAAAACAGCAAAAAAAGCTTTTTGCCGAAAAGAAAATACGATTCATGCGTCTATGTTTTGTCATTAGCCAGCATGATACGATTTAAAATTATTCGTAAAGCATGGAATCTGATTAAGGAATGAGTAAGATCACATTTCTTACTAATGAAGTTAATAATAAATTTTAATGTTTTATATCGTATTCGAATAAAAAATTAAAGGTTCACTGGGTGAAACTCATAGTTTCAATTTGGGGTAGTATTTTTTCATTTGTACAAAAGGTCGAACAATGCTTTTAGAAAAATCTACATTTCAGCATACAATGAAAATGTTTTTCTGCACAAAAATATTCCCTTGAGGTAAATTTGATACTTTTTTTTATGCTAAAGGAGTGGAAACACCAAGTAGCATTTCCATTGCATTTATTTTACTACATGTGTTATCTGTTGTATGTTATGAGTACATGTAATGCGTAATATTAATCTAAATTTGCTATTATGTCGGAGAGCCCGAGCTTGCCCAAAGTTCAGTTAGTTTATAGCCGAACGCTCTACCGAAAAAAACTTATCAATTAAACCGAACAACTAAGTCCAGTGCTGTTAAGCTTTATTAAAATATAAACACACACACACAGGCTTTTTTTTTTTTTTTTTTTGCCGAAAGCGACGTAAAAAATGGAAAACTGCATTAGAACTTTCCTTTAAAAAATGCATAAGAACTACAGGCAGCATCAAGGTTTTGAAACAGCAAGAGGCGATTTCGAAAACTTGAATTTTCGACCGTAAGTCTTTTTTTCGTCATTGGCCAGCCTGATAAGTTTTAAAATGAGAGGGGATTAATATATAAGGTAAGATATTGAAGAAAAATGTTTTTATTTTTGAAAATTTTTACAATTTGTTATCGCAGGCTGCTTAAACCGTTATAACTTAGATGGCAGCACGTGTTCACCATTTAACAGCACGGTTAAAATACAAAATAAATTGAACTATGCTTTCGAATGTAGTAAAAATGTGATAAGCTATTTGTTTTTTAGCAAAAAGAAGAAAAAATATATATTTTACCCTTCAAATTGAGGTAGTATTTTATTTATTTGTACAAAGAGTCAAAAACTCATTAGAAGAATATATATTTCAATATACGATTTATTATTTTTTTTCTGAACAAAAAACAATTCTATTGTAGTCTGAAATCTTAAACCTGTTACTTATATTTTCGCTTACATTATGCTTTAATTTTCTTTCCAGAGCCAAAGCTTCAAAAAAAAAAAAAAAACACGTGCAATTTCGAACTAATTTAGCACAAAATCACTGAATGTTTTCAAATCAGCAAGAAGCATTTCCTTCTCATTTATTCTATTCCCTCATAGTTGTTATCCATTTAATTCAGTGTTCATGTAATGCGCGATGTTTCTCTAATTTTTTTGTTGCAGATTGTTCGAACGTGGACCCGAACACGTAATCTCCTGGTTACGAAGAGAACGCTCTGCCGATCAAGCTACTCAGCTCTGTCGGTCATAGCGCAAATTAAAGTTATAAGTTTGACCGAAAACCTTATTCTGGTTCTTTAAAACAGGTTTTTCGGCTAAAAGAAACAATTTTCAGACCTTGGGTCTATTTTTCGTCAGTAGCCAGCACCATAAGCTATAAAATAAGCCGTAAATCAAAGAAATTGATCAAGAATTGAGGGAAATTTGGCGTAGAAACCAAAAACAGGCTACAGAAATAATATATAAGGATTGTAGGGAAGTATTGAAGAGTTCGCTGCCTACTCACCTGATTCTCAATGGCCTGGCATTTGACAAATAATAAAACACAAAAATTTTCTTATTCAGAAATGCAACAACGATTTCAAATTGAAAACAAAGAAGAAGAATATTTACCTCCATAATAGATGAAAAGAGCCAATTTGAGGGAGATCAGTGGCTTGTAGATTCTTATTTTCCAATCCTTGTATATCTTGATTGTAACCGTTCGTTCATCCTGTAAAAATGCATTTTCAATGAGAAATTCATCAAAAAATTAAATTGGAATAAAATAACAATTTGTTTTTCTTTTCTGCCTCTAAAAATGCATTGAAATAAAAAGTGACTGATAGCAAACGAAAGCATTTGCTACTAAAACCCTTTTCCAAGGGATCATTTCCGTAAAAACCATATATATAAATTTTATGCTGTGATTCTAAAGAGGAAACCACATAAATTGTGTATCAAGAAAAAAAATTGACAGGTAGCAACCGAAAGAGCATAGTGCACCTTTTCTTTTCTTATAAATTGTTTTTTTTTCTGGCCGATATAAAGACATAAGGTCTTAATTTCTGCAGAAATTTTCGGAAGGAAACTTCGTTGGAATTTTTTTTATTACACGAAGAGGCCTGGTTAGGAAAATTATGTTTCTATTTGAAACGGTGCACTTCCTCGGTGGTCTAATGGTCATTAAGCTTTGGTCGGATAAGGGATCTTGGAGAAATGAAGGCCTTACACCTTACATTTTGAAAAACATTCTTATTTCGTCAGGAATTAGATTATTTTTAACCCCTTACGTGAAATTATCAATTTCTCCCATTTTATTAACATATCTATTTTCTAAAGAGCACCAATTTAAATTATAATGAAAATCAATTTGCACTTACCTTATTTTTCATAACTACATGATCAGAGGAAACGTTTTTCATTTCATGACTTGATAGAGAATTCATTGTCATACACTCATTTGATGTTTGTCCTTTTGCCTCTTCATTACTTTCGGAATTTTCAGAATTCATAATGATATCAGTGAATGGAATAACAAGCCAGAACTCGGCTTCTTTTACAGAACGAAGCAATCACTGAAAATAAAGAAGTGTTTTTGAGATGAATTTCGAATGCCCGTTTACATATCTTCAATCTAATTCAAGTACAGTAAAATTAGGCCAAAACATGGCCAAACCTAAACATCCAAAAAAAAAAAGTTTAAACCTGTTCCAAATTACTTCTTACCCTACCAGCAAGAAGGGGTAAAACGTCCCAGCATTTTGTGAGTCGGGTTTGGGGAAAGAGGGGAGGGGGAATAATCCTCTTTTTTTAAGAAAAATAATTTCTTGAAAAAATTTTCTCAAAAATCGCAGAAACCACTCTACAATTGTGAAACAAAAACTCAAAAAGGCTAATTAACAGGGATGCACAGGCGGAGGGGGGCTGGGGTTCCATGGCGCAGATTGCGTCATTAGAATTTTTAAGGCAGTTTTTTTCCAGGAGTATTTCTTTCTTTTTTGACGGCTTTTATTATGGAACAGTACTCCGTAACATTTGAAGGGTGCGCCATCGCTTTTTAGCGGAGGGTGTGGAGTGTGGAGGCTGTAATTTGCATTCGAAAATCAATGACTGCAGTGAAGCTCACGAAAAACATGCACTGATTTTTAACATTTCCGAAGTACAAAATGCCACACAATAATAAAGTAATGTCAGAAGGCTTATCCTAAAATGATTTAAGCGAGCTCAATAATCTAAAACTAGGGATATCTAAAACTAAATTCCAGTGCAGCCCAAAAAAAAAGTCAAAATTGACTAAAGTTTCACTCCTTCTTCTTAATTAATATACTTCAACTTTTTTACAATCTTTTGCCATCACCGTAAGGGGGGATAAACCGAAATCTCTTATATTGAGACGAACAATGCTGCGATTCTGCACCCTCTAAGTCGGTAGGGGTTCTCTTTTGCAAACACCAAGCTGCCTCTCTTTTTCGCAGTGGGTTATGTGAATTATGATTCGCATACATACTTGCAACTGTCTGAAACTTTTGAGTACATTTTGCGATAAAAAAATTTGATAAAGGTGTTACATCAGGCTAACCAACGATTTAACACAGTGACAAATTTTGGGGGTCCAGAACCTGTAGTGATTCAACGAGTAGAACAAGTCTAGATGAGAGCAATGAGCAATACAACAGTAGAATGCTAAATATGTACACGTTTTTGTCTCTCAGTTTGGAGATCACAATCCGTTTCTAAAGTCACCAGGAGTTTTTTTCCTCTCTACGGGTATTGACTCAAGTTGGTAGTGGTATTGCTCGCTAATAATAAAATGAGTTTTGATGAGGCCTTTAACGCTGAGGCAGTAACATAAAAGGATATTGAAGGCAAAACATGTAGTGGCATTTCTTTGTAAAGGAAATATGCAGTTAAGTCTCTAGCTTCTGTTACGAGAGTAGGATGTATTCCATCTGTAAGGATGTGTAAACACAAACCTTCTGATACATCGAATGGTATGTATAGTAAGGATGGAATACCAAATTCTAAAAACTTCCAATACTGAGTTATGCGCTGATCCTCCATCAGTATTTGAATATGTTTCATGAGGAAAGAAATCCTGAATCGTGTTATTTCCTGAAGCAAAAGATCCATCCACCGTCACAAAAAAAACAGCTGATGTCATATATGTTATAGGTGGAAAATACCTCGGTAATGATCTGCAAGCTTCAAGGAAATATGCCAGCAATGCAGTGTATATATGTTACTTGTAAGTATAAGAAAACTACTGTCATTTTTGATCGGTATGAAGAAGGAGAAAGCACCAAAGAATATCATCCGCGTCCTATTTGCAACAGCCAAGCCTTCTGCCTTCTGCTCTAGAAGACTTTCTGTGCCTCATATTTTATTCTTGCTCTGAGGGGTTCATTGGATTTAGTGAATGTTTGAAAAGTCTGAAAGTGGACTGAACTGCTCAACTATATGCACAAACTGTGTTCGACATAGCTTCAACAATAACGATTTTGCCGAGGATCTGGATCATAAAAAGATCTTGATGACGAAGACTTTTTGTTACAAGTTTAAGAGAGAAATCATTTGAAAACTCCAGTTCTGACGGAGAGTTTATCTCAATCTGACGACGTATTTGAGGCATGCATGTATATATAACGTAAATTAAAAATTTTGATTTTTCATTCTGCAAAAAAGTATTATAGTATTAGGGGAAAAAACAGTTCAGCGTAATTTTTCTGAACATTTAATCAAATGTTTCACCAGAGAGGGGGAAAGTGTAAACTTTAAGTGTATTATTTCGTTTTGGGTGCTGAGCTACTGTTCTTGTGGGATGGACATTCCTAATTTAATGCATTTTAAATTTGCATGAAATTATATTTCTACTTGAAATAGAAAAAATTAGGAGGTGGATTCGGGTATAATTTTATTTGGGGGGGGGGGGGGTGCTGTAGCTTTGGGAAGAGGAGCGCCATCGCTCTTGGAGGAGGGACACACTTGATTTCTAACTTTAACTTTGCATGAAATAATGTTTCCCCTCAAAATGTAAGTAGGGAGGATTCGAGGGTACAGCTTCGTTTTACGGTGAGAGCGGGGCTCTGTAGCATTAGCGGGTTGTGTCATCCCTCTTGGGAGGTAAACACCTTTAATTTAATGCTTTTAAATTTAGTAGGACATTTTTTCCCACTTGAAATGCACTCTAAACATTCCAAAAAAATATCAAAACAGCAATTTTTAGATGCCCCCCCCCCCCATTCCGAAATCCGACGCACAATGGGGTGGAACTTTTTACCTGTTCTTATTTGGAGGGTAATAACAATTTGCAACTGGGTTAAACTTGGTGGGTTGTGTCATCCCTCTTAAGGGGTAAACACCTTTAATTTAATGCTTTTAAATTCAGTAGGACATTTTTTTTTCCCACTTGAAATGCACTCTAAAAATTCCGAAAAAATACCCAAATAGCAATTTTTAGATACCCTCCATTCCGAAACCCGACGCACAATGGGGTGGGACGTTTTACCTGTTCTTATTGGGAGGGTAGTAAACAATTCGCAACTGATTTAAACTTCTTTTTTTTTTTTTTTTTTTTGCAAGTTTGGGTCCGACCCCTATTTTTATTGTATTAAATGTTCTGGTTCGAATCCTAAAATTTATAACGATAATTCATATTAAATCAATATTTATATTTTGTCTTTTAGCAACAAAAACGTATTAAATATTTCAATTTCTGGATTTAATTTGTTTATATAAACCATAGACATCGTTTAAACTATTTTTTTCATATCATTTACTCTTTAGTTTTTTGAGTAATCCGTTAGTTGTCTCATAAAATTTATGGCAGGCAACTGGAAAATGGAGTCGTTGTAATTATGGAAATGAAGTAGCCATTATTGAATATTGCAGTTTAAAAATTAAAAAAACGGTCTTGGAATACGCATCGCCATGGATACACAGCTAGGGATGCAAGCACACTGAAAAAAATGTGTAGGAGTTTAGATACCAAAAGATGGGCAGTTGAATTGCGTCCTTATAGAAACCTTTTGAAGAATTGTGGGTAAACGAAGCAACTTTGAATCACTTAAGAAATGAAATTCATAAATCAAAAGGAAAACATTTTCTCAGTTTTGTATTAGCCTAAGAAATTTTGTGTCAGCATGTTTATAAGCATAATGATATATATAATCATACCACCCTAGGGTATCCATACTCAGACATTGGTATCAGTGAATACTACAAAAAAAAAAAAAAAAAATAGGATTAGTTAAATTGGAACTTTGGAAAATTACTGCAAACGCACGTTTACAAGTATACAATGAAGGTTTGTGCACCTCCACGTTCTCTCTCTCTCTCTCTCTCTCTGTGTGTGTGTGTGAAATTTGTGTTTATTCTTCTTCTTTGTTCAGAAATCGCGAATTCCTCATAATCCTTACTTGACTAAAGTTGATGCTTCTATGATTTTTCAGTTAATCATGACAACAAGAATAAGTTTAGCTCGTTGTTTTATTTTTTTATTACGAGGACAAGTTTTCGTAACTCATGGTTACAAATCGTTTGCGTTCAATCAAGGCTGCTTTTTTTTAAGCGTAAAATTTAACTCAGCGAACTCCGCTATCCACTGGCCTCCGTGAACGGGACCACTCTTAGGCGGTGGCGTCTATGCCCCACATACACACATGCCTATGGGTGTGTACAGAAATTTGGGGCCCGCCACAAATGACTTTTCCGAGCCCCCCCCCCCCCATATTATTTACCCCAATATTTCACCCCTAGTCTTAAAAATAAATGGCCCCCTTCAGCCTCGGGTCCGGGCCAACAGGTGTCCCTCCCCCCCCCCCCCCTGTGCAAGCCCCTGCCCACCCACGCGCGCGTGCACACACAAATGCCTACACACATGCACATGCCTACACACACACGCGCGCGCGCGCGCGACTACATGCAGACACACACACTTGCACACACATGCGCACACACAACCACACATGATTACACACACACATGGTTACACGCACACACAAGCTTACACACACACTTTTGGGATCTACACACTTCTACACACACACGCCCACATAGACACGCCTACACACACGCGTTCGTGATTGCGGAAAACATAAATTGAATTTAAGTTGTAAAAATGCAAATTTTCTTTTTTGAACTAATGGAGGTTCTTTGGTAAATCGGATGACTTCGGACTAATTCAAATAATCAGAAAATACGTATTTTAAAATATTTAACTCAGCTTTACATAATTATTAATTGCTATCTTTTTTGGTTTTAACGGACTTCTATCTTTCGTAATGTTTTTAAAGAAGTTTTCAATTACTCAATGTTTTTCTTTCCAAAACGTTCTTGTCGATTGATTGAATCTAAAGATGGTGTTAACAAGCGATTGTATACAACCCGTACAGTATTACGTCAAATGCCGTCGAAAATCAACTGGACTCTTTCAAATCTAATCCTCCTTATTAAATTTACTCGCCCAGATGACAACGGAAGGTTCGTCATGTCAATGACTGCAAATATTTCCAGCAAAAATATCTTCCATATACCAGTGCCTATGGTACAGAATTACAGTAATCAATAACAGTGCTGCTTTTCAATGTTCAACGATAGAACAATATTACTAAAGTAGAGTAAATTTAGTAAAAAAATAAAGTTTTATTTTATTAAAGGTCAGGGGCGGCATTTCAGTATTTCATTTGGGGGGTCGAGTTTCTTAAATATGAATTATATCTCAGTATGGAACAAAACACATATTGGCTAACAGCAAATAATCATGAAATGGGTTTAGAATTAATAAAATTAGTGTTCAAAAACAATTTAAAATTTTATGTTAAAATTTGTAATTCATTTTATAATACAATGTTATGATGCCGAGTATCTTGATACTACAGTTTTCATCTTTTAATAAAATTTTAAAGCTTGATTCTTAAAATACAGACTAACTGGAAATCTTGTTCCTAATCCAACAATGCCCAGTCATGCTCTTTTTTCAGTAAGTTTTTTTTTCCCGCATTGAGCTTCGAAAATAATTCTCTAACCTCTTGAGACACGAAAATGAATTTTCTCTACTAGCTGAACTGATTGGAATAGTTGAAAAATAACTGAAATAACAAAGTTACGTATGAAAACACACCTTTCACATCTTGCGCTTCAAAATCATCCAGGTAACTTTAAAAATTGTGATGTTCTTTATTTTTCACCATTGAATAGTCCAGTCTCTAAACAATTCTTCTTTCCTCATGCTATAAATTTTACTCAAAATTGAAATACTTTATTCATTGTTTTCAATATCTAATCCAGATAATATAGAGCCAACAGTACAGAAATATAACAGAGATAACAATACAGGAAAATATTTATCCTCAAATCTTGTGTTAATTTCATCAGAAACTGAATCTATTCCTTTTTACAGTATGTTAAATCAATGTTTGACTTTACATAGTCATGTGCATTTTGGTCACCTCTTTTAAATTCATTTGAATATTCTTTGCACTTCTTTAAAATAGTCTTGGAGTAAGAATTTTTTTGAAAAGATCCACGCTTGGTTTAAATATATATCTAAGCGAAATTTATTAATAGTCTCAATTGCAGCTTGAACTAAAAAAGCTTGAACAGTCTAAAAATTAAGGTTAGCTGGTTGAAGAAAGCGTTGTTCAAAAATCGCTCCTCAATACAAACAAAGCGAATAAAAATTCAAACAAAGATATTTTAAAGGACATTAGCTTTTTAACTTTTGAAAGAGTCGTTTTCTAAAATCTCCGTTTTGAAATTATCGTGAAGTGATTTTATAGTTTAAAAGACCATCTTGTGGGGGGGGGGGGGTTGTCTCTTGAAGACCCTCTTGTGTCATTTCGGGATTGCGTAGTTAAAGTGAATAAGAAGATATTTGTTGATGTAAAATATTTTTTTCAAAAATAGTATGTATTTTTAAGAAGTATCTATGAAAGCATACTATGCATTGAGTAGTTGAAATGTGTTTCTAGCGGAAGAAAGTGATGAACACTAAATAATTAAACACACTTAAAATATGACCGTAACAATGAACGGCATTTTCTTGTGAAAATCATGCAGCTACACCACTGCACGGCCTCTCCTAAGCATCGATCTCATAACTATCGTTACGGAGCACACAAGAATGAAATATTTAGCCTATATGAGGAAATTACATCTTTGGTTAAAATTAACCGTGATTCTTCATTTTTTTTTTTTTTTTTTTATGTTCTGAAACAGCCAGTAAAGGGGCTTGATGAATTTCTAATATTTCATTCAAAAAACAACACTTGCTCATGTCTGGAATTGTGTCGAGTTTCAGTAACCATTACGGAGAACCAGCAAGATTACTTCTTCATAAGCATTGATTAGTGATTTGCGTAAATTGAATTTGCTCATTTTTTTATCATTCCTCTCAAACAATTTGGGGGTGTGATTGCCCCCTCTTGACCCCCCTATTTGCCGCCCCTGTTAAAGGTGATAAAACATTTTTTAGACTAGAGCAAAAAAATAACAATGTCTTGAACAAAAATTACATGCGTTGTTTTGCTTGTGAGGAACTTACAATCATCCGTAATAATAATTACTTTTAAAAATCAAAGTGTGGAAAAGAGTTCTAGAAATTTTAAACTTTAAAAATTAAAAAAATTCTACCCTCATTATCAATATCTATATACACTTTTAAATGTAAATACCGACTGAACTCATTGTTTTCATTTTTTAACAGATACAAATTAAATCATGTTTTTAAAGAAACAAAAAACTTTGTTTCTAATTGGTGAAATCGAATGCTACCTTTTACAAGAGTGTTCCTTTCAAGAAAAGCATGAGATTTTTTTTAAATGTTTCCATTTAAGTTTTATTAAATATGTAACTGGATTTACTGTAGGAAGAAGGAATTCTTTGTGCTCTGAAATAAGTTTCTCTGATCAAAATGATCACCCGACATTAAAACGTTAAGTGCCTATTAAAAACTGCATCTGATTATCATTTTCACTAATAAATGATGTTATTTAATTCTAAAAGAAATTCGGTTAAATCAATTGTTATTAATAAAAATGTTACGCCACGATGCTATGACATTATCATAAAATGCAGTCATCATATTAAACTAATGTTGCTTATTAACTTTGGAATGTCAACTTTCATAGCTGCTTTTAAAATTATGTTTTGGGGGGAAAAAAGTCTTCCTACTTTTTAAGTGTAGCTACACGTTTTTAGTCACATTCTCTAAATCCTCGTGTAAATTCATTTTGGTTTTTGTAAAAATTCGATTTTTTTTTTTTTTTTTTTTTTGTAATTACTTCACAGTTTTCTTAACAAATCGAGTAGTTTCAACTAAAATAACTTATGAATAAACTCTTTATATCTCTTTGATGTTCATGAACAAAAGTATAAACTAAAATTTCATATTTAAATTATCATACAATATTAATATTTAAATTATTATTATTGTTTTTAGGTATAAATAAGTTTAAATATTAGTGTAAGCAGCACTTTAGCATGATATGTTTTGTAATTAGTTTATACCCTGCATTCTAAAAGGTCTTTTATAAAGCACAGTGCACATGTTTTGTCACCCTAATAATGATGGAACGTCATTTTCTTTTGCGAAACTTTTTCCATCAATTGAATCGAACTTATATTTTTTTAGAAAAAAATCACAATCAATTCAAACATAAAACATTATTATTGTCATTAATTAATCTATTCAAAACACTAATTGGTAACTTCACTGTCAAAAGCAATCACAACATGTGTATTAGCACGGTTTTTTAACAAAAACTCTGAATGATTTTTCTTCATGCTTACCTAAGTATTGCACCCTCATCTTGCTCGAGCTTTACAAATCGGCAGTATTCTCAAAATTCATTGTAAGGTCACTTCACATTGTTTTATTAGAGAAATGATTCAGTTTTAGTAATTAACGTTGTTCTTGAACTATAGCTTCTAAAATAATTTCCACTAAAATGAAGCACAAATATGAATCTATATGCATGAATAACGATTACATCAAATTTCATTACTCCTATCTACTTATATTTTGCACACTTCTCTTATTCATTTAACCATCCATTTCTTCGTCGCAAGCTCTATTGGTACAGTTAGAAAACTGTTGTTTCACAAAATTTGCAGAGCTAAAAAAAACCCACGCACTGTCCACAAACCACAGAATAAACTTTATTCTTCATGTAACACTTCCTCGATTCTCAACAGCTACTCGTTTTCTTGAATTTGTTATTCTCGAATGTGATCAAAGTCAATTTCTTTAGAATCAGCCGACGTATAAACTGTCATAAGTGACCACTTCCAGCTGTTAGGAGCATTTATAGGAACATTTTCAATTTTCGGGGTTGGATGTGTTGCTCTTCACATGTTGCGCCGATCAACAACACCCTTTTGCGATGTGACATGCAGAGAAAAATTTAAGCATAAGTAAGAATAAGAACGTTTTGTTGAAAAACAATTAACCAACTTCAAAACCGGTTTTGACAAAAGAGATCTTATTACCACTAGCATAGTTTTAAATAGCGCTGAGAAATAAGATATGGAGAACTGAAGAGTTTCTTTCGGATACGAATAAAATTTCAAACTTAGAAAGAAAGGACATTGAAAATCAGCGAAAAAAAATGTTTACATGCTCTCTCGGTGGCACGCTCAACATTATTCCAGTGTTTACCTCGTATATATGAAAGTATTTTAGTCGAAACACTCTTTTAGCATTTTTTCATTCGAACAAGCGGCTTCAGACTAAAATTGATATATCTAAGTTTTTTTTTTTTTTTTTTACATTTATCTAGAGGTAAAATTTGCTATTGTAAATTTTTTTTCATAATGATATATAGGTGCAGGATTATATGCAGAAAACAAAACTAAATTACAATACTGAAAACATGTTTGATAGCTTTTAGACTTAATTCCTTAAAATTTTAGAAATTACGTCTTCAGCAGTTCGAAGAATTAACTGAAAAATAATGTTAGCAAGACAATGCTTTTTTTTTTTTTTTTTTTGGTTTACTTAAAATCTTGTATCCAAATGACAATATTCTTTATTCAAATCTGAAGTATGTCAACGGCACAAATTTATTTGAGTGCCAATGAAGGCTAAAGTTTTGCTACAAACATCAAATAAATGATTTAGATTGACAAAAATTGCTGCGTATTAAATTATCAAAGCGCTAATTCCTAGCATTTTCACCCACGTATTATAATAGAATGAATTCAATTCATTTACAGAAAAATCTGTAAAGAACTGTTGATAAAACGTATGATTTTTACGCACTCTTAATTGGCAGTCTGATATAAGGAAATGCGAAAATCTGAAACCTAGGTTGTTAAATTTTTTATATAAATAATGTAGAAAATCATGCGAGAAACCTATGTGCGAAATAATTTTAGAAACATAATAACATGAGATGCAGTGAGAGCAAAGGGATGCAAGTGTCAAAATTCAAAATCTGGAAATATCCGGTACAAATGGTAGGTGAAACTACTCCCTGTCTTGGAGCAAGAGATAGTACTAGTAGCCCTGGTGCGCGCTTCTATACAGCATGATTTAGAAAACAATATCAATGAAAGTCTACCTAAGACCGGAACTATAAAAGCGTTTTAGCCAAAACTTGATAATGTCCACTTACATCCCTTTGCTTCTCACTACCTCATGTAGCAAAAATATAACCACCTACCATTCCGACATCTAATCCGTAGAACCGTACAGTAATTTCACACTGTAACCATCCATAGAAGTTGCTGTAAAAGGAAGACTTGGTCTACCAAACGAACATGAGTCTTAATAAGGTTATTAAGTTACTTTGTTTACAGATCTTTTATTCTCAAAGATACGGAGGATCTTTAAAGCTGCAAGACATCGATAAGAATGTTTGGAACTCGGAACGAAAATATTCCATAATTGCAAAAAACAGATTAATACAAGATAGATTTCAGATTTTGTTGAGAGAAGAATTTTAGGGAAAAAAATCATTACATAAATAATAAATATGTAATCACTAGAAACATTTTAATGGTGAATCTGAATGGTTTTTGCTTTAACCAATCCATTTTTCTGTTTTGTTATTAAAAAAGGGGTTATTTTTTTAAATATATTTAATCTTTGGAATGTTATTTTTCTGTTTCTTTTAAATCGTGTATTTAAAAATAATCTTTTATTGAGCAGCTTTAATCACATTTGAACACTGGAAGCATTGCCACTATGTTACATTGCAAATCCATGAAAAAATATGGAAAGGTACACCTACATTTTCAAAAATTGACACTTCACTTTATTTCATATTTTGAGGCAAATGTAAAAGTCTGTTATTTTTTTACAGCACCGAGAAGGGAAATAAAATCAAATGCAATATTTTCCTTTTCTAGATCGAGGTGTCTCAACATGCTCCACGGAATCAATCTTGGGCAGTGATGAAAAGATTTTTTTTTTAAGGGGGGGGGGGGGGGTAGTTATGAGCCTTGGAAGAGAGGCTTCCGCTGCACTATTTCAAACCGGTGAAATTCTTCACTTGAAAGGAACACATGCCATGAAATTTAACAAAATCTACACTGCAAAAAAATTTCAGGAATGAAAACTAGTAAGCAACTTTTGTGCCTAATTTCTGTTAGTAAAATATCTGTATTAAACAGAAGTTTTTTTACAGAACAGAAGAGTCAGTAACTTTCCCGAAATTAACCCGGAGTCTTTCAGAAGAATTCGGAATCCTTCCCATTAATATGCTGTCACTTTTCTGTGATGAATCAGGAACTTTCCTTTAAAACTTAGCAAAGTTCATGAACGTATATGCCGGAGCCGAAGCTAAGGCAGATTTACATGCAAATGCCGAACCGCCTATTTACCTCAATTCTCACAAAGCTGCAGCATCCAGAGACTGCATTTCGCTCTCGTTTGGAAATCAGGCAATTAATAGAGAACATATCATAACTGTTGGCAAAACACCACCAAAACAAGAATCCCGCATTCATGAAACTGTTGCAATGCTGGAAACTTTTCACAAAAATACTTATTTTTCACTGGAAACTGGAGGAAACCCGTGAAACCTCTGAACAAGTTAAGTGACCTGGTTAGCCGTTACCTGGGAATTATCTGTGTCGTTTCAGAATATTCTTGCAGTGTATCACATATTTATAAACGACAAAAGTTATGCACCTTAAAAAACATACAGTGACTCTCAAAAGTGTTCGTACACTATGAAATTTTTTAGTAAAACCAAAATAACGTGAAACTGAATTCGAATATGAAGTCCAATATTTTTTCACATCATTCCTATGTCATTCTAAACAAAATCCAGTAGTTTTTTCAAAATATTGACGGATCTTTTTTTTTTTTTTTTTTTTTTTGAAAAGGGCCAAAACGAAGAGACAGAAAAAAAAAATACGCCACAAAAGTTATCGTACACTCAAATATTTTCGAATAAATTCATGATTTTAACTATCATATATCGTTTTTTTTTTATTATTTTTGCATTGTGTTGACCCTTAAAAGTCACTTGGCTTTAATTTTTTTTTATTTATTCCCTAATATTTTGCTTATTACTTTAAAATGGCCGATACTTGTAAAAAACAACAAACGCCATTCGAAATTTAAATTTTTTTCTTGTAGTAATGGTGAATTGGTTTGAAATGTCTTTAAACTAGTTAATTTATTCTATTTTGTAGTAAAGTGCTTGATAAAATGCTTTAAAGAAAAGAATCGTACCGAAGCAAGGTAAAAAAAGGTCAACTGGCAAAGTTAACAAAGCGTGATCGGATTTACAGTTGAAAAATTTATGAAAAATACACATTTGAGTACATGAAATTCACCACGAACTCAGTCATTCCAGAGGAGGGACCGCAGTTTCGTGCTTATTAGCACTCATCAGCCCGGCATAGGAAGAGACTGAGCTGGAGGTGGAAAACTTCTTAAGGAAGCCAAAAGTGCCAAACAAACTGGTAGCTAATACAAGAATTAACACTGCCCAGACAAGTGACCGAAGCAATGGTTCGTTTCAACTCGAAGATTGAAGGCAAGGCATGGTAATTTCAGTAAGTTACCGCCCTATAGCCAGGGCTAAGGCAGAAATACATGAAATACACCGCCAGCTCAGTCAACTCCAGCCGAGGACTAACA
The DNA here is from genome assembly GCF_026930045.1 of Uloborus diversus. Lineage (NCBI taxonomy): Eukaryota > Metazoa > Arthropoda > Arachnida > Araneae > Uloboridae > Uloborus > Uloborus diversus. The sequence goes on along the minus strand of NC_072731.1, from coordinate 189,156,171 downwards.
TGAAATTCACCGTTAACTCAGACATTCCAGCCGAGGACTGCAGTTTCATGCTTATTAGCACTCATCAGCCCGGCATAGGAAGTGGCTGGGTTGGAGGTGGGAAACCTCTTAAGGAAGCCAAGAGTGCCAAACAAACTGGTAGCAAATACAGAATTAGCACTGCCCAGACAAGTGACTGAAGCAATGGTTCGGTTAAACTCGCAGATTGAAGGCAAAGCATATGCTGTTTATTTAAATATTTTAATAAACAATTTTAAACTCTTTGCCAAAAATTTGGCTATCGGAAACAACTTTATTTTTTTATCAAGATAGCGATAAGAAGCACACAGTTTTAAACGTTTACGTCTAGTACCTCGAAAGTTGTCCTAAAAAGTTTAGAAAATATCCACTCAATCTCCAGAGATTTGAAATTAATGTAACATTTTTAAAGGTAACTTTAGGTTAGATTACGAAAATACGGTTTTTGAACGAAAAGATAGCTAGAAACATTAAGGTTCAAAGGGTGGTTGAACATTTACTCAGAAATTAACCAAAAGAAGAAAGAAAAAACACTGAAATATATTCCCAGACGTTTAAAAGCTGTTGTTGATACTGTATGATATTCTACTAAATAATAACTTAATAAAAAGTTAGATTATTCAACAATATATAGACATTTTTTAGAGTGAAGATAAGTAGATAGTAAGATAAAATTTCCGTCACTTTTTTGGTTTTTGATTTAAAAAAAATTAAGTTTTAATATTTTATTAAAATTTTAATATAATTTTGTTGAAAATTGATCATAGATCTTGTAATTGAATATCTATTCCGAAATATTAATTCTAACCAATGGATAGGGACCTATTTCATTAAAAGTCTAAGTCGTAGGTGTACGAACACTTTTGGGAGCCATTGTACATATACGCACAAGGACATGCATTCACATTCCAAAGCATAATAATTTGCGTAAGCTAAATTGCAATACTTTAATGTTTTTCTTGATATTTTATAAAACACTAGCAGTATCCGCACAGTGATGCCCGTGCTAAAAATTTAAAGGAAGTTCCTTGAATAAAAAAGATTGACCCCCCCCCCCCCCCCGATGTAAAATGACCATTTTTCTTTAACTAAAATGCGTACACAGCTTTTCAAAATAACATATAATAGTAATTGAAATAGGAGATATGTTCCATGGGGCCTGTTAGCACTTACACAAAACATGTTGTCTCTAGGTGGCGCTATTACACAAAATATTTGTAATCTAAAAATTTAAGAAACCATTTTTCAACCATAATTTTACTGTTTTACTCATTTTTTCGTTGAAAAATATATTAATACGTTTTAAATTACTTACTTTTACTTAGTAATTTTGTAACAAAAAGAAAATCTAAAATTGTATCAATTCGCAACTCCAGAGCTCGAATACGCTACCTTGCGGTGATTCATAAAATTGCCGAAAAAGGTAAAACATTGCGTTCCACGTGTACCATTTTGGGCAAAACAAGCAGTTTGTTATGTGTAATTTTTTTATTTGCGTGATTCATCACTTGGAATCGTCAGCCGCAACAGCGTAACATCAAAAATATCTGCTAAAAAACTGTGAGTACACATTTAATTCATCTTGCTCTGAGTGGATTTGAATAAATATTAATTTTTCATTTCAAAGTGGACTCAATAACATTGGCTGGAAACTAGAGCCATGCTGAAAAATTACTGCTTTTTCCTTGACCTAAATCCAAATAATTGATTTAAATAACCTTTACTACAGCATCTAATTGAAATGGACAGTATGCAAGTAAATATTCTTGAAAATATTTATCACAGAACAAATTGAAAAATCCAAAAAGAACGTTTAGAATTTTAACAATAAAAATAAAAGCTTGGAATTTTTATTTCTAAAATATTGCGCTAAGTTTACTTCATTGTTAAGCAAAAGTTGCCATCGGTGGAAGAGTTTCGCCAAAAATTTGTTGGTTTATTGTTTTAGTATTGTGTGAAAGAATAATGTATCTGACAAGATTTCGCTTATCAGTTAAATCATTTCCATGACGAATGGATTAAATGCATGATGATTTAAAGCAGAGAGAACTGCCACTACACATATCTGAGAACATTTTTTAGATGATTTACACAGCATAGCATGACAGAATTTTATCACTTAGTTGAGAAATAGAAACATATGAACAAACAATAAGTAATTAAAATAAACCCGATTCGAAGAAATAACTCAATTACACAAATAAAACAATTTGCGCCAGCTAAACAAAACAATGAAATATCATCTTCCTCTTTTGATATTCAATCATATAGTCATAGTGCATTAAATATTACTCTTGACAGTCTTACGGTCACGTATGTGCACTATGTGACAAAAATGTAATCAAATGCCGGAAATATGTCACGAAACTGGACATAATAAAAGTACCAATGTATGGAAAACAACAGTACAAAATGAAAATGTTGTTCGAAGTGAACCAAAAATTTATGAATATCGAATTCAACATCGTAAAAATGGCTGTTTCAGAACAACTTACTGTACGCTTTGCATTAATTTCTTACTTTCGTAATACTTTTTGGTTTCTCATATATTTCTACATGGATCAGAATAACCAAAAGACTTTAAAAAATATTTTTAAAAGACTGAAGAACAAAAAAAAATCATACATACAAATAAAAATTTCTGTCATTTACTAAGAAGCAATTTATACGTTACGGCGTGCGTTTGTTTTACCTTTTTCATCCGCCATTAGACAATGGCTGCAGCGATCCCTATAGTTTGTTGGAGTTGCGAATCCGCATTTCTGCATGATCTTAAGATTTCGTTTATTACACTAGATCCAGCGCGGATACTACATTGTTAAGTACAAAAAATTAGAAAGCACTTTACTTCACAAAAAAGGTATTGATGGATCACCGGATAGCAATAATTGACCTACACAATCTTAAGACATATTAGCAGACGATAAATTAAAAATTAAAAAGCATATTTCACTTTCATATCACGATGTTTTATCTTTTCTTTTTTTAATAATAAATTGCGTTTTGATTACAGACGATATTTTGTTTTCATTTTTAGTCTACTCTCCCGTTAAAGTAAAATAAAACAAATAAAGACATGAAAGGTGGTTTAATGAGTTAAGGTTAATGTATCGTAAAAATATTGCTTAGTACAAAAAAAAGTCAAAAATAGATAAAATAATTAAATAAATATTAAAAAATTAACAATTCGAAAGTAGGGTATTGAGGTGGGGAAAATGTGTGTCTGTCGCTCGACCCCAGGGGTGCCAATAAAGAAGGATTATGGCGCAAGTTGCGCCATCAAAGTTTGGGGGGGGGGGATTTTTATTTCCCAGAAGTTTTTTTATTTTTTTTTAGAACATAAAATTTTCGATTTGTGGAAGGAAAAAAATATTTAAACTTATCAACAAGAAATACGTGCATAAATAACACCTTTTTGACGTATACTCATTCCAAAATTTATTAGCCGTGTCTCATCTTCTTTATCTTCTTTACTAGTAATAAAACTGAAAGTCTTTCTGTCCGGAGGATGTCTGGATGTCTGTAGGATGTCTGGATTTCTGTGACGCGCATAGCGCCTATACCGTTCGGCCGATTTTCATGAAATTTGGCACAAAGCTAGTTTGTAGCATGGGGGTGTGCACCTCGAAGCGATTTTTCGAAAATTCGATGTGGTTCTTTTTTTATTCTAATTTTAAGAACAAAAATATCATAAAATGGACGAAGGAATTTCGAAATTATCATAACGTGGAACTGTAACATGAGCCCAAGCCAATTGGCGAGATACGAAATTATCATAACGTGGAACCGTAACATGGGTACAAAACAATTGGCCTCACTTGACCTAAGTTGATGTTGCTCTGACTTTTCAGATTGCCATGACGGCGAGAATAAGCTAATTCGTTGTTTTAATATTTATTAAGAGGATAAAGTTTCGTCCCCCAAGTCACAAATCTTTTACGTTCATTCAAGGCTTAACTTATGCACGTTTTACTTTTAAAAAAAGAAAAAGAGGAGAATTTCCTAAATGATGTTTTTCCTGAAAAATTACGTTTTTTCAGGAAAAACATCAACATAGATGAACTTAAAAAGTAAAACTTTATACAAATACAAAATTTCAGATTACTAATTCTCATCATTTAAGATTGATAAGAAATAAAAATACAAAACGTCATACGCAATAAATAATATTTATAATAAGTGTACTGGTGAATATCCGCCATAGAATCTTTATCTTTACCACCGCATCCTAATCATCATTTATTTTTTATGGATATGGCTTGCATTACCTCTTCCAGAAAATCAGCAGTCATGATATGATGGGTGCGAGTTTCTTGGCCATTTCCATTTCATTTATAGAAACAAGAAACTCAAAGAAAAGCACGACAAAAGACTTACTGGCCGATAAAAACGTCACTTAAAGCAAGAATACAAAAAATAAAATGATTCGGGAACTAATTGGAAGTGAAACATTTCGAAACCGTATGTGAAATGAGGAATATAATCGCATATGCGTGATTCATAATATAAGATTCATCGTAGACATCCACAATAACTGACACCGTCATTCAGCGATATTTTTTTTACTTGAATAATTTGTTCGTTAGATTTTCAACAATTAAAAGAAACTTAACATTAACCTCTAGGGGGAGTGGGATTTTTTTTTTTTTTTTTTTTTGCTGTGGGGGAGGATTTGTATTTTTTTCCTAAATGTAAAAACGCTTTAATTTGATTATTTGTCTTCTGTTGGCGAGCGTCATTTTTGAGTAAAGAGTGCGAGGTTTTCATTTTACTCTTATCGCAATGCGTATTTTGATGAAATTCTGCTGTTGTTTTTTTTGTGTGTGGGGGGGGGGGAGAGCGGGTATTTACTACATTTTGTTCTAATTGTAATGAGTAAATTCATTTACTTTTTCGTTTTCTGTGTAAGGGGACTGAGATTTACACTTTATTCTAACAGTAAGGCACATTTTAGTCATTTTTTTTCCTATGGGGAGGAGCCTCTTTTTTTGTCCAAATTGTAGTGCTCTTCTATCTTTAACGCTTTTTTATTAGAGGCAGGCGACTTTAAGGAACAGGTGTCATTTATTTTTATTGCTTCATGGCATCACGATAGGAGCTGAAAGTAAAGGGTGGGACGCATTTTAGTTAAAAAAAGTTTGTTTCTTTTTTATTTAGTTATTTATTTTTAGCTTTAGAAAAGAGGGGAATTTCTATCAGCTCCGGAATTCTTTTGAATTTTTACCACTGGCCTTGCCGTGCGGGCTTTAAACTAAAATACACCTTGCAAAGTAAAAAAAATGAAAATCTCTATCTTCCACAGAGAAAGAAAAGAAGTAAATAATGTTACTAACAACAATATTAACTAAATGCAAATCCCGTTATCACCCCCCCCCCCCTTAAGAAAAGCACAATTGGACTGAAATGTGCATTGCATTATCAACAAAAAGAAAACCTTGCACGCTTTACATTAGAACATAATGAAAATTGCGCTTCCCCCATTCAGAAAAAAAAAATAATTAAAATGTATGTTGTGATTGCAAATATTTTTCTTTTTACTTCAAAGAGGTTTATTTTTGATTTGATATAAATGTTTTAAGTATTAAAATGGCATATTTGAACGAAATTAGAGGTAAGGCACATAAGAGAAAATATGAATATATGCATTTTGTTTTGTTTTTTCATTTGATATGACTCGACTAGTTAAAATATAACATTCTTATGAAGCATAGAACTTTATAATGGCTATTTTAATTGAACTGAAATTCGGTAATCATTTGTTTTAACTAGCTTGAGACTGTTTGAAGACTTTGTCGATGTGAAATAAATGCATAGACGAGTATCTTGATCCGTTATATCTACCTATATAACCTAAATAGTTTAATTTACGTAGACCACAATGTCAAGTTATGTGACATAATCCTGTTCTATTTATTTCTTTAACCTTTTTTTTTTTTTTTTTTTTTTGTAATTTGAAACCAACGATGGACACAAAAACAGCCTTTTATGTTTTCAACGTCCCTCATCTGCATTAAAATTCTACTTTACTTCTTTTCAAGAGCATAGTTTTCACAATAAATAATCTTCACTTTCTTGTGGAAAAAAAAGATACTTTTATTTCAACTAAAACACCAAAGGATTTCACGTCAGCATCGTAGTTAATGTTACATTACAAGAGTTACCATTTTTCTTTTCAGGTAAGACAAAGAAAACGTTTTGATTCAAACACATTTTCTTCACTTTTCCTTTCCTGATCCCTGATATGCGCTAGTAGTGATAATCCCAGCACTGACAACACTTGTCTCATCTTTCTCGGGTGTAGTGCGGAAATCTGAAAAGATAATAAGAAAATGTGTGAGCATAAAACGTAACTCAAGTCCATACTTATCACGAGCATTTTTGAAGTGAAAATGTTCATGCGAGAGCTTTGAAATTCTGATCGGCAAACTTTTGTGAGATGGAAGTGACAGCTGTTTTTTGTGTGAAGAAGAATCGCACATGCGTTCTTGTTGATTTCATTCTTTCTCGTTTCCCGTAGTTGCGTATACTGTGTTCAGTATAGCTGTTGGTTATCAACAGAGCATCCATTGAAATATATGTGTACTGTCCGCCTCTGAGAAGTTGAGCTATGGCCCTTGCTCAAGTCCATTTCTTTCAAGGGAGAGCAATCAGTAAGAAGAGGAATTGTTGGGCGCAGAGTTGAGCTACCATTAAGCCTTTTGAACTTCAGCCGTTTTACCTCATCCCTGTTTCAACAAATGGAGTCGTTTAACCGGCCGGCCAGGCGGACAGTTAACCAACGCATTTCGAGTATTGTTTAGCGTTCTTGTTGTTTAAAATATATTTTTCTTCATTAAAATACACAATTTTGTTCTGAATATGCTTGAAATATCTTAGCCGGAGCTCGATCCGATGAGTTCGAAGCTTAGCGCACTGCTGATTAAGCCACAATGATTGTAAGTCAGATTGCGCTGTGCGACAATACTACTATGTGTATAAAAACGATATTTTCTCTTTTCAAAAGCGAAGAAGATGATGCAAAGTGACATAATTTTATGTAAACAAATGAATGATAAGCCCAATTTCTGCAATTAAAAAGTTATTGATGAATAATTAAAATGTATCCTTGTAATACAAAAGTTTCACTTCTATCTAGTGTCTTTACGATACACCCTATTATTTAAGTTAATTTTTTCACTTAAAAGGGCTTAACATTTGAGTTTCCAAGAGCATGAATCCCAAATAGGCTTAATGCATCATTTTGATCACCAGCACAAAAAGTCCCAATAAACATATATCGTACTATCAAAAACCCCTTTCCACTTCTTAACATGGATAAAACCTCCCTGATCATAATTCAAGCTCTCGAACCTTTTCATTTGAATAACAAAAGTGTAAATTCCGACTTTTGAAAATGATCGTTACGTGTCTAATCTATCACTCTATTGTAGTCTTGGTAGGAATATTTCAATCATGTTACACAACACTGCTTATGTTCCAACTATCCATACTTGCAAATGAATTGCAAAAAGTTGTTTGGCAAAACCCTAAAATGGCTTAAATAAATGGATCTCAAATTCAATGAAAATTACAGTGTCTGATATTTTGTAAATTGCTAGAATTTCAAGAATTTTCTGAAGCATTAAATTCAAATTTTTCAAAACCTGGCTAAGGGCATGTGCATGTAAGTATTTAATACTGTTTACCATTCCTTATGATAATCTTTAAAAGTCAATTTTTCTAAAAAGATGCTATACCAGGGAGCTCCGCCCCTAACTCGCTTTGCTCATAAGTTCATCAACACCTTCTACTCTCTGCTTGCCGCCTACGGCGGCTCTCTCATCAACCTTTCATTCTGTGGTGTACTTCAGTGGCGTTTCCTCCTCCTTGCTACCTTCAGTGGCTATGACTTCGCAGTAAGTAACGAAAACTTAACGTTTCGTATCAACTTAAAATTCGTTGACAAAAAAAATGCCAATTGACATTTTAATTAATGTCTCAGCTAACTAAAGTTGTTCAAAGATGGGTAAAAGCGAAATATGTTCCTCGTAAAATTTAGAATATTTCGGTACTTTGTTCGTCTTTCAACAAGTTGGAGCTTCAGCCTTCAGGCAGGCAGACAGACGCGAAAAATATTTTAATAATATATACTAGCCGCTTGCGATGGCTTGGAGTAAACCGCCTTCGGTAATGTCTTAGGGACGATTCATTAATTACGTAAGGGCATAGATCTTTAAAAGGGATAGATAGGCCTTCCTCCTACAGCGCAGCGTATTTCGCCCGGAGAAAGTGGGATCATCATGATTCTGCCGAGAATCACGTGATCAAGGGACATCGTGTCTCCCTCTTCTCGGGCAGCAATGATATAACAATGCGAAGCGTCGTTAAAAGTCTAGGATTGTCTGAAGATTTTCATTATACTTATGTGAGAAATCTCTATATGTGTGAATCTGAGATTTTCTAGCGAAAGAGGGTTTGATGAATTTTATTAGAAAATAAAGACATAGTGAGTAACAGAAATCTTTCTTTTTGTTAAAGGCAAAAAAAGTCCCCATGCTGAGTCGAAATTAAGAATATTTTAAGCAATTTACTATAGATACCGAGCATTATATTAAATTACTAAAAACAAGCTATGGAAAATTAATTATGGTACGTCCACGAAAAACTGGATTTTTAGGTTTCCTAATTTCTATGAAAAGTGTGCTGGGAACATATGAAAAGTATGTAGGTGCCCGAATTCCAGTTATAAACTGCGTAATGACTTATAAGCTTACTCAGGATCACCTTGAAACTTTTTCCAGTAAGATCAGGTTGTGAGGGGGGATTCAACAATAATCGTCGGATAATTTCGAAGTGGAAAAAAAAAAATGATTCTTCATTCGTACGGAAATTAAAGAGTCCAGTTCTTCAAATTGCGCTCGCTGATTTTGACAATCTTCAAATGATAAGATTAAATTTTAAGCGTAACAAAAATGCTTTGAAAGAAATCCTTTTCTTCCGATTCCTTTGACGACGATTTGGAAAATTCAGAAATCATCTCAATTAACATGACGCAGTATATTAATGATGTTTCTGACTACGCTGGATTTTTTGTCCGGCAAGTGCTGCTGTCCGGAACTGCGACGACTGCAACGCAGACTTAACTACAAAAAATAAAAAAATAGACCTAATAAAATTTAAGAATTTTGGGACACATTCAAGTATGATAACTTATTGCAAGATTGCAGCCATTGACCACAAAAATATAATGTTACTCATGAGACCACAAGAGTTATGCGAAAAATTTTAAATTCCGTTTTTCTAAGTTTAAATAAGCATATGTTGGAAACAGAAGCAGCAGATTTTCTCGTTAAAAAGTTTATAAAATTAATCGTTACTAAATATTTAAGCGTTAGAATGTATCGCGCAGTCAATTCAAACAATGAAAATAATTCACAAAGACCAATAAGTAGGAAAGTAACAAAATTAATATTGTTAAGGGACAATAATCACTAGTTTTCTTCACCCTCGAGTTTAAATTGTCAAAATTATCATAGTCTGTGGGACGAAAAAAAAAGAAGAAAAGAAAAATTGGGGAGGGGCGGAAGTCAAATGACCATTCATGAGTTTATAATTGCAAATAATTTATTTTCTGAGTACTTAAGAAAAAACACTGAAGTTGCTTAAAAATTAGGAACAAACCAAAGTTATTGGTTTGGCTAATATAGTGTTGGTGCGAAATGCATGCGAATATTAGAATATTATTTAATTGAGTTGATATTCGATACTATTTACATTTGTATTTCTAATTGGTTCATGGTTTTAGATCGGGTTTTATGTTAAATTGTTGCACTGGCTTCAAAAGTTGTGGGGAAAGCACGCATTGAAACTATTTATCTGTATTTGAAAAATTTGATTGAAATAAAAGAAAATTTATATGGTCAATTTTTGTTTAAGATTTTTGAAGACGTCTTTTTCTACTCAGTATTTAAAGCACTTGAAAAACTGTTTAAATAGCTTGTGCGCCTGCTTCAAAAGTTATGATGCGAAAATATCTAATGGACCATTCCATGAAAAAGCTGTCATTTTGTCCCGCATTTCATTAAAAAGTAATAACTTAAAAAGGTAACAAAAAACATTTTTTGTAAAAGTACAACAAATACATTTGCGATTTCTTAATGAAAAAAAAATGTTACCTTTTTTAATTATTACTTTTAGTGAAAAATATGAGGTGTTACGTGAGGGACAGAGTGTTCCGTTTTTCTTTAATAATGGGTAAAATGCTTTAATTTAACCCATGCTTAAAGCATTCAACAAATGGGTTAAATGCTTTAATTTCCTTTAATTGTGCAAATGATCGCGGCGCAAAGTGATTATCTTCGATAAGGGAAACAGTTTCTTGTGAGGGGAGTCCCTTGATCACGCGATGTCCAACGGGGGATGTTGACGCGCGCTCTGAGGAGAAAAGTGGGGAGAATGCACATCTATTCTATTTTAAGATCTATGCGTAAGGGTCCCGAGAGGGAGTGGGTGGAAAAATCTTTACATACCCTTACTTGGGGGGGAGGGGTCAGACTCAGTCTTATGTAATATTTTCCGATATTTTATGTTAGAAATTGAGCGGTCAAGTGGTTTGATAGAAATCTTATTTCATTTGCTTGGTAAAAAACGTATTAGGATGAGCTGTTCTTTAATTGTTTCGCAAAGAATAACTAGTGTAAAATATATTAAAAGAATCGCACTATGTATGGCATGTCTTATTTTTAGTTAGTATCGCATCACATACGAAATATATTTGTTAAAAAACATTCAGTCTAGATTCCTTTTAGTAAATATTTATTTACACAAAAAGGTTTTTCAAGAAAATTTAATAATGGTAGTGAATTTAAACGCGATTCCAGTGATGTAAGATTCGTTATTTTACGAATTTGAAAAACGAAATGGAATCTTACGTAAGATTGGGGGGGGGGCGAAAAATCCTACTTACACTTACATGGGGGAGGGAGGTCAAAAATTGCCGAAATCATCTTTACGTAATTAATGAATGGCCCTTTAGGGACTCCTTTTCCTTCTCGCCGCGTTGCATAAAAGGTGCGCTTCGAATTTAACCCGCTTTCGTTCGAACCAGTGGAATCATTGGCAAGATAACAGCTGCTTAGTGAGATTTCGGAAGGGCAAAAAGGCCCGAGAATTGGAGATTTATTAACTTATCCGCTAAATAAAGTCGTAAGAAAAAGAGTCCAGGCGATTCAGGTACCCGGTTCCAGCCTCAATTTCAAGCCGTTCTAAAGGTTACAGACACACAGACATACTTCCCAGATTTTAATATTTCAGAGATTACCCTACAATAAAGGAATTCAGCAATTACAAAAAAAAAAAAACATTTAATTTGTGTTCTCAATTACCTGCGATGCTTTTGTCATTCTTCTTGAGAAATCTTTTCCTGGCACAAAGAAATAAACCATAGAACACAGACGAAACCAAACAAATAACTGCTAAAACCCTGAAAGCAACTCTGCCTCCATAAACATTCATGATGAGTCCACTAATAACACTTGCAGAAACTTTACCTACAGTATTGAATGAAAATAAACGTTAATAAGATACGACATTCACTTTCATAACTTGGCCCGTCATATCATAATTTTCGAGGGGGGGGGAGAAGGAAGGCAGGACAACGACTATATAATTAATGCATATTAGAACGGAAATGTAAATATATTAATTTAGCATAGCTTCCCCTATCCCTCGATCACCTCCGCTTATGATGGGCCTGTTATAACATATTAAGAATATAAATAAGCTTTTGTAACATTCTGTAATCAAAACCATTTCTTAGGTCACGCGTATTTTTTTCCGAGAGGAAGGAATAATTTGGATCGGGAAACTTTCGACAGACTAGATACCCGAGATAATCGGACCCTGTAAGTAAAATATTTTTCCTCGACGCAAAAACCTATATGCTCGCTTTCTGTATCCGTAATCGCGAGGGAAGCGTAATAAAAAATTCCAAGAAACAAAAAGCTTGGAGCCTCCGTGGCTCTGTTATAGAAGCTTCGTCTTCTAAGCCGGAGGTCGTTGGTTCGATATCCGCCTTTGCCCTGGGTCGTATTTCCTTCTCTTGTAAATCTTACCTGTGCGGGAACGGAGGAATTTAGCTTGGCACGAAGTCCTCTATGTATGTGTAGATGTTTAGCTTCTAAATAAATAAATAATAAAAAGCCTCCTCTGCGGAAGTAAGCTTTCTTATTACTAAGAACAGTTGAATACCCAACATACCAGCCCTTGCGTACCAGGCCGAATCAAAAAAAAAAAAAAAACTTATCTGGAAAATTCGAAATTTCACGTTGATATAACAACTTGCCTCTATATCCCTAAATGTACCACAAAAACATCTACTCAACAAAAAATATATAAGTATTTAGGTATCCAACACAAGGCTTATAATTTTCTTCAAAAAATTTGATTTTTTCTTCTATATATTTATTTATTTATTTATTATTACAGAAAACTAAGAAAATATCAACTTCAAAAATTATTGTTGAGCACATTTTCAAATCAACGGTTACAAACAAGCAATAAAAAAGTAATGCATTGAAAATGAAAAATTTAATCTAAACTTGAAGAAATTTATATGCTTGTAAACTATATGGGAGGCTTAAATATTGCATGAAAGCAAAAACTTCCATTTAACACTAATTACGAGTACATACTTTGCTGGGGACACGTAAATATTTTTTAATGCGAATAAATGATTTGAAGGTAAAATGGTACAATGAGAGACTATAAGAACATCGTTTTATCTACTTGAAATTCCGATTTCAAGGAATATATATATATATATATATATATATATATATATATATATATATATATATATATATATATATATATATATATATTCGGCTTAGTACACAAGTACTGGTGCACACTTTAAGACGCAAGCCGGCATGGGTTGCCGTTATTCAAATTTCATGAAAATTTGTTTTGATTTTTATATAGTACATAAAAAAACGAGCTAATGTGTCTATTACGTGACTTCCTTTTGCGCCAATTTAATGATATTAGTGCCTTGGAGTAAGCAAGGAAACACTAAATATTTTGACTCCTAGTTCGTTGCCAACCGAAGTAAAAAAATGCTTTTCAGAGATTTATTTCCCCATTAAGATGTTAATGTGATTTAATGAGCAACTCTCTAAATATCATCAATAGTAGCCGAATTAAAACCAGATTTTAACGAGCTGATATGTGCATCACATTGCTTCCTTTTATGCCAATGTAATGATAATAGTACCTTGGAGTGAGGAAAAAACACTTTAAATATTTTTACCTGAAGTTTGTTGCGAACTGAAGCAAAAAAAAAACGTATTATACCGATTAATTTTCCAAATATTGGACATTTTCATGTGATTCAATGGTTAACTCTCTAAATATCGCCAATAGAGGCCAAAATAAAACCAGATTTTTAAAAGAAACCGCCAAATTTGTAACCAAGTTGGCAAAAAAATTGGCGACCAAAAGCTTGGCGATATATTGCCAAGTGTTTGTCGAATTATAACACCACTTGAGTTTGCATTGAAATTAACAATGATCTCCCCCCAAAAAGGTGTAAAAGACCTCCTTTGGAACATCCGAAAGCGATATTTTGGGTGTCTATACGTTCTTAGGCAGATATCCACGTGTGGTCGGGTTGAAAAAAAAACTCAGTTTACGTTCGGGGGCGAGCGAAATGCAAATTAAGACCGATTTCTGGGTGAAAATTGTTTCGAGAATACAATACTTCCCTTACTACGTAAAAGGAAGTAAAAAGGGTACCGACATAAAAATTGACTCCCTCTGGTGAGGTATTAGGCGTCAAATTGCTCAAAGAGCAATAGCGAACAGTACCTGTAGTAGTGCCATTGGAAAGATAGGATGCCAAATCCTCAGTGCGCAATCTTATTCCAGACCGAAAATATACTATAACATTTAAGGCATCGCTTTAGGAGAAAATTATGTGAGATATATACCAAAGATGATTTCAAACTGATGCGACACGTGTAAGAAACATCAAATTTCAAAATGCTTATACTCACCTGCACCGTAGTGAATGCTACCGGCAGTTGAAATCACTGTAGCTGTCATACCTTCTGGTGCTATATCATAGCTATTCTGTAACACTGCTACCCATAGCAGGTGATAAGTTAAGATGCATGTAACTTCTAACAACAAAGATAACCACGGGTTATACAAAAAGGAGTACCCAATACCACTTATTACATATCCAATGAGTCCTAAAAGAAAAATATTCGTTGGTCCAATCTTCTCCACCCACCATTTGGAGGTCAACAAAAATGGTAATCCATACAAACCTCCCGCAGCGGGTAGCAAGCCCATCAAGACACTTGAGGCTTTCAAGTCTTCTAAATACCAGTACACGTAGGTCTTTGTAAACATAAAAGAACTACCTAAAACAAAGACAACAGTTGCAAATGAAGCGATATCAGGATTTTTAGCCATGCCAAGAGTTTTCTTCCACATGTGTTCTCCTGGCGATTTAATTTGAACTTCGAGTTTGTAAACCGCCATAAGAATGACTAAGAGCATAGCTAGGAAGAGGTAAAAAGCAGAGTCAAAATTCTTCTCTTCTCCGGCATTAGTTGTTGCTTTTACAATGAAGCCACCAAGAGGTGAAGTTACTAAAATACCAAAAATAGCGAAAAAACGTTCTCTTCCGTACTGTGAATCATGTTCTTTCGCTAACGTCATGGCAGTTACATCCAGAAATCTGTAGCAGTTAGAAATAAATGTGTAATACAGTATGAGATTTATGAAGTATACCACGAGAATCTTTTTCCGGTAACTCTGTTCAGAGAAACACTCTTCCGTAGATATTAAAGTGCAATTGAAGTCACAGTCAATTTTATCATAAATATTGCAACTAGTGTATGATACGTTGTTAAAAGATATTGTACTTAAATAATGGTAGGAATTACTTTCAGAATTGTGAGAAACATTCACATTTGCTACCACAGAGAAGTTCGTGTTGCTTGCACTCCCCCTCAACAGTAATTCACAGAATAAGTTACTTCCTGTGCACTTCTGAGTCCCATTTTCTGTGCACTGCGCATTGCAGTGATGAAGCTGCCATTTGTTCGTGGCAAAACTACTAGCAGAAGTTGTTTCCATCCTGTAAGAGGATTGTTCACAGCTCATTTTGATTCTATGATAATCACTACAGTTTCCTTTCAATTGTGGCAGTAGTGGCAAGATTCCCACTGTTATCATTACGCTTAAAATCGTCCCTGCGAGAACCGGCTTTGACCGTCCAGTTTTGTCCGCTATGATCCCTGACACAACTGATCCACAAGACTGAATCACTGGAGTGATGAGGAGGAGGATTGCCACTTCTGGCAGAGTCATTCCCCTTTGCTTCAAAAAGACTATGACAAAAGAGTGCATGAATGACCCGCCTGAAAGAGAAATAGAAATGAACCAGAAAGATGACCAAAAACTTGAGTTCTCAATTAATTAAATGTTTCTATTCAAATTGTTCTCAGATTGATTTTAATTAGCTTAAATTTTTGCATACAATTTGTGGTGATTAACGTAAAGTCAAACTAAGTTTGTAAGTCGCCAAAAAAGGGCTACTTCAGTGCAGATTGATAAAGTCCGGAATAAATTAAGTAGGTTGGCTCTAGTTTAGACAGATTAAATTTAGTCACAATAAATTTAATTATATTTAAATAAATATAGATTGATCAATCTATTATTTTTTCAGATTAAAATTGTTTTGAATTAATGAATGAATGAGTGGGTGAATGAGTAAATGAATGAATAAATGAATGCGTAATGTGTATAATAAATGAAGGAATGGATGAAATTACGAATTAATGAATGAATAAATAATGTAAAAATGAACGAAGAATCAAATAAATAAATCAACAAATAAAAGATTGGTTGTCCAACTAATTAAAGTTATTAATTGACTGATTGATTTATTGATTGAATATATAAATAAATGAAAAAAAGGACCTAATGAATTAGTGATTAAATGAATGAGTAAAACATTGGATTTTAAGTCAAAAGAATATTTACCCCCATAATAGAGAAAAAGAGCCAATTTGAGTGGAATTAAAGGCTTATAGATTCTTATATTCCAATTCCTGCATATCTTGATTTTGATTGTTCGTTTTTCCTGAAAAGATATATTTGCCATGATAAATTCCTGAAAAAAATTAAGTCTGGGAGAAAGTTAAGAAAAAAAAAACAATACCTGAAACAAAGTGATAACAACAGCATTAATAAAGCACAAATGTTGCAAAATTATTACATGCACTTGCTTTGAGGTTGCAAGAAACTCTTTTTCAAGCAGATGACATGAGCTTATGAATGAAAGAACATCCGACAAAATTAAAGAAAAGCAACAAAGAGAAGCATGTGTCGGATGTGAAGTTTGAACCCAACTAAGAACACTGAAATACTATAACCCAAGCAATACTCAAAACTGAAATACTACAGTGCTGGCCAAATTATTAGACTAAAAAGTTTTTTTTTTTTTTGTACACTATTTTTACTAAAATACTATTTATTTTATCGTTAAAGTACATTACATACTGTACACTGATTATTACGTTATTTTAACATAATTTAATATTTGCAGGTGGCAGCACTGTCTGCTTTGTTTGTATTCTTTGTCTATCTACCTACCAGGAACATAACCTCAATCAGCTTAAACAGTTCACCCGTTCTTTTTATTAGTGTGTTCTGTTATATTTAAAGTTAGTTTTAGGTAATTAATGAGTATGTGTATCTGAGTATATATAATAGTGAGCATAAACAATTCTTTACCTCTTTTTTTAAAGTTAAGAAATGGTGTAAACCTAGTGAAAAGTATGCCGAAAAGACTTAAAATGCTTATAAAGAACAAGGGAATGCATACTAAATATTAGATAATTATTTCACTGTTCGTTAATGTGTCTATAGTTATGTAATCAATAAAGAATTTGCTTTTAAAACAGACTTAGTCTAATAATTTGGCCAGCATTGTATAAATCCTGTAATTAACTTTTTGAAACATATACGACGTGTTTGGGTAAAAATTGAGTTTGGTATTTTTAACCCTAGAAATGAAATTCTATAGTTTCACTGTTCAATAACTATTTTAAAAACAGCAATGACTTATTCTCTTTTTTGAATTCATGTATTACATACCTTATCTTGAATGATTTTGTTATCAGCTGCGTGTGCTTTTATTTCATGCGTTGATAGAGAATTCATTGCGACAAACTGATTTGATGCTTGTACTTCCTTTTCTCCATTACTTCTGATTTCTGAATTCATTTTTAAAGCGATGAATGAAACAGGAGCCAAAAATCAGCAGCAAAGAGCGAAACAAACACTGAAAGTAAATTAAAAATATGCCTTAAAATGGTTTTTATACATTAATATAGCACTATTACTTTTACTTTTAAAATACATGTTCAGACGCAGTTCATAAGCAGTACTGTTACTATAAATGTAACTTATGTATGGAATCAAAGCTAAAATTCTGTAAAGGTCTGAATTTTTTATGCTGATTTTTGTGAAATAAATGCAAAGTTTACTTTGAAGTGGCTTGAAATATGGCAGGATAAACACAAAAATCATTAAAATTTCTGAATTTTAAAACCTGAATGAAGTGATTCTGTAATGACAAAATATTAAAAACTAACCTTTGCTAATAATTTTTAATGGATTATAGGAGCATTTACTTCAAAACTAGCTCAATCCATGTTTATTCAAAAAACGTTTTCCCTTTACTATAATTTGATACTTCTTTGTAGATACTATCACACCACAAACAGTTTGACACAAATACCCCTCGAAAACCGCTGCTGGAAACCCATTTCATTTTAAAACCAGCTCAATCCATGCTTCTACCGTATGGGGACTGTGGAAACGAACGGGTAAGGAAAACAACATTAGTAAAACTGCCCGAACCAACTTACACGTTTAATACCAACACACGTTACATTCGATTTTATATACAGGGGCGGACTGGCTGACTTTGGCCCAGTGGGCAAAAGAATGTTTTGGCCCACATCTGTAAATTAAAAAAGTTAAATTAACCAGTACCGGATCTCCATTTTTCCGAGTCGAGCAAAGACTCGGAAAACTACCACTAGTTTCTATTTTCCTTTAAGTTTCTAAATCAAGTTAAAAAGTTCTAAAAAAAGAAAATTGTGAAACGTAAAATAAAGCTACCATTGACACATTTTTTATGTGCCTTTAAAGAAGGATACTAATGGTTATAAGTTTAATAAGGCACATCTTTAGGTTTCTATACTGACAACATAAGAATTACACAAGGAAAGGGTAACACGATCAAGTTACACGATCAGGTAAATTCCCTCGGAAATTTTCCGAAATTCGTTGATCTATGTAAGCATAAGGAGAAAAGAATAGGGACGAGGGGTTCTAGTTCCCTTCAAAACGATATTTTCAAAGTTGATGTCAAAAACCGCATATTTACAATTTTCGGTAAAATTGAGGAGAGGTAAAAGAAGAGGTTCCCCACGATTTGTTTTCTTAACTTTTTTTTTCAACATAGAAGTCTATTTTTGTCTATCTTTGTTTACAATAGAATGTCGGGGGCTTTTCCCAAAAATTCTACGAAATGGGAAGTTTTAGAAATGCAGTTTTAGGTTACGCTTGGAAAAAATTAAAAGAACTGGGAAGCATCGGGAGCTCTCTACGAAACCGTTTCGACATTGAACTATTAAAAAACGCAAAACAATCATTGGTCACGTTTAAGAGAAGAGGAGGCTTAGTGATCTCATTTGGAAGCATTTAAAAACTGAAGTAAACTCTACCCAATTTCAAAACTACATTTAGTTTCTACAGAGAATCGGCGACTCTCCTTTGGAATTTTTCTTCACTGAAAATTTAAAAATATAATCTTATAATATGTTTGAAAACCTCAAAAGAAAAGGGGACAGGTTTCCCGAGTGTTTCCCCCAAGATTTTTTAGGAGGGCACCGTGCTCATCCGCTTTTAAGCTAATCTTTGACCCTTAACTTGGTCAACCACTCTTACCCCCTTAAAAGTTTAAACAAAACTTTCCAAAAGCGAAAGGTAAAGCTTCACACAAACCTGTCCCGGAAACGTCACTCTCTCGTTTCAATAACTTATCCACAAGAATCTGATTAGAATATATCAGAATCTTTTTCGTATCACCTTTAAAATTAAACATCAAAAGCTTTTCAATATTTTAAAAATGATTACTATCGAAAATGCTTAAACTTCGTATGTACCTAGAAAACCAAAAAGTAAAAGAAGCACATTTTGTGTTTTACAAAACTTCTCTTAAAAAGTACCCTTTTATCTGAAAGCACACTGCCCTTTTTTAGTCCGGGGGAAACACTGGTTCCTCCTGGGCATTATTTTCTGAAACTGAAACAAATTTTAGGTGCAGAAAAAAGGGTTACAGAGCTCTCTCACGAAAATTTCAAAAAGTGAAATTTTAAGCTATTTTTAGTGACTTTAAGGGAATGGCGAAGGTTCAATGGAGAAGGTTCATTTTTCGATATTTGAATCTGAAAATCACAATTGAGGGCTTTGATGCAAAAGTCCAGACTCACTCATTTTCGGTAAGACCATCAAATAACATCAGTGCCCGGCAGAAAGGCCATTAAATTAATATCTTTCCCACATTATTTACTAGAGAGCAGAGGTCTGATCTTACATTTGTGTCCCGTTGTTGCACCAGTAAGAACTTCTATATTCCCCACACGCAAAAATGAATTTAAAAAAAAGTTTGGGCTAAACTGGTTGCTTTCATTGAAGGCCTCAATTGAAGGCTTAAGATTATCGTTGGTGATTTTAGGACTACAAAGGGTCCTCATACCTGAAATACCTTACGAAATCTGGCCCTGATTACTAATAATATGTTGCTCAAAATAAATAAATAAAATAAACCTTGCCCCCCCCCCTTGGAATTCGATCCTAAATCCTCCTATGTTCAGGAGCTCTCTCTTCTAAGTCGAAATACTGTCCCGTTTCAGATTCAGTTTATCGTAATCCAGACTTACTTTCCCGTTCTGAAATGAAAATATTTGTATAGCGATAATTTACAACAGACCAATGAAATATATTGACAACTGACAGCATTTAGTTGAATCTATAACAACCAGTGAATACCAGGGGCGTGCACAGAAATTTTGGGGCCCGTCACAAATGACTTTTACGGGACCCCCTCTATTTTGTTTACCCCTACGGAACCGGGCCAACAGGTGTCCATTCTCCCTCCCCCATCTCCCCCTCGTGCATGCTCCTGCTCATGTATCAACACCCCAAAGCATGGCCCATGCATTTATAGCAGGGCTGGGGCAGTTTTGTCTAACGGTGCAAATCCCTTCAATTTTTGTTAACAGACGTAAAAATACAAGTTTTTAACGCTCTTTTTTCATCCCGGGCCCTTTTTCAGGCCTCGTCAGAACCCAATTTCTCTGGCCTTCTCCGGTTTCCTTAATATGGGAGCCATGGCCCCAAGGGTGTGCACAGAAATTTTCGGGCCCGTCACAAATGACTTTTACGCCCCCCCCCCATATTGTTTTACACTATGTCCCTACATGCATTTCACCCCTAATTCAAAAATCTTCGACCTCTTTCAGGCTCGGGCGCGGGCCAACAAGTGCTTATTCTCCCCTCCCCCCCCCCCTGTGCACGCCCCTGAATGGCCCCCAGAGCTCTAAAAACTAGAGAGAAAGTTGATAAGAGAGGAAAGCATTCGTACGTGTGAACTTCGGCTATTTACTTTGGTCTCTGCTTAGGATGGGGGGGGGGAGGGGGAGAGAAACCTGTTTCCAAACGCTGTTTTCACATAGAGTAAACGAATTACAAGTTTTTTTTTAATGACATTTTTAAAATGTTAGGTCTGAATTTAAATGTATTAAGTTCAATAAAAAAAAATTGCTTGAAGTGCCCACTCAGCGGTTGGCCCAGTCGGGGATCCCCGACTAGCCGACCTGGCCAGTCCGCTCCTGTATATATATATATATATATATATATATATATATATATATATATATATATATATATATATATATATATATATATATATATATATATATATATATATATATATATATATATATATATATATATATATATATATATATATATATATATATATATATATATATATATATATATATTCCAATATTTCCCTATTATTGGTATGAAATCCAAAACACGTTTCTTCAAACATTTTAAAAACGTTATTTTAACAAATACTGCGCGTTTGAATTCTTCAATTCACAAGTCGAACTGCATCATGCTGCCGACACTCGCTGGTGAGATATTTACTTTATCTACCAGTTTTTTGGCACTCTCAGCTTGAATGAGATTAGGTGCGGATGCAAAAGGAGGGTCATGGGCGTCATCTTATCTCCAGCTAGGTTATTCATTGTTCTAGGCTGGTGAATTCTAACAAGAATGAAACCGCAGTCTCTGGGTGTGATAACTAGGCTGTCTAGTAAATTTCACATAAAAATTTGCTTGTTGAATAGATTGTATCTTTTTTATTAATTTATTTTGTTTTGAAAGAAATTCAAAATTTTGTTTGATGTCCAAAAATAACTACGGAAGTAACTCTTGCTGACGTGATAAGTATTATGAATGATATGACTTACCTCAGTGCTATTCTTAAAGAGTGCTGTATATACAAATAAATCATCTAAATGTTTTATTACATATTAGTGATGTTCATAAAAGTTTGCAAACCAATAAAAAAAAAGTTAGTTAAGGGTAACTAAACAATCTATTTGGCATACTGCTTTTAGAAAAACGTTGCGCAATATGCATTTACGTAATACTACGCACCAGGAAAAAGCATTAAAATTTTGAAATCGAGTAGAAAAAACATTAAATCACAACCATATAATAAAATATTAAAAACCTTTATCATAATAAACATAATAAAACTTTTAAAATAAATATTTAAATTGTTTTACTTTCTTTAAATTAATTGAAAATTTCCGGAAATTATCAAGATTTCCTTCCCAAAAATTCCAGTTTATTCCTGGGAATAAACCAGGGTTATTTCCTTCCATTACAACAACTCACAGGCCAGAAGAATTGGACTTTTGCATTCGAATGTTTTGTAATGTTGATACTATATGGCTGCTTATGTGTATGCCGCTTTTAGTACTGTTTCAGTAGTATTTATATAAACAGTACAAAAATGATTTAAAACTTTCTTTCTTTAGTTTGTTAAATTTTGTGAAGTGCACAAGAAATGTAATGTTGCGTTTGCATACACCGCACCTCACCACTTGTCGTTGCAAAAAAAACATTTGCAAGTTAAGGGTCTAAAAAATAAAAATAAAAAAAAATAGCTAAGCATTCGAAACACACAATTTGAATTAATAAATAAAACATAAAATGTAGTGTATAAAATATACTTGAAACTTCACATATTTTAAAACTGGTGTTTTTGTAAAGCAAACAATACCAATTTTTAAAATGCATCTCTTATTTATTTATCAATTTTTTTACATTTTTGTAATCAGGTCCAGGAAATATCCTAATGATTTTTCTGACTGCCTAATCACATTACTTACTAAAAACAGTTCAAGAAGTTATTTCACTGGCGACATTTCAAGCATTAATGGGTCAAAACGTTTTACTAATGCTATTGAGTAGCCCGGAACGCTCCATATGCATTACAAATACTCGTATATTATTACAAATACTCGTATATTATTCATCATACTTTAAAATTACTTTAATAAATTAATAAATATGCAAATTACTTTTATGTCAATAATGAATTAAAGAAGCTCTCAATTTGTAATGTGTACCAATTATTTTGTTCAAAAATGTAAGCAAGGGTGCTTCAGTGCGTGAAAAACAGCAACTTTGACAATGACGGATATTGACATAGGAAGTCACTTTTTGGTAGAAGTTATTTACTGTGCATACTTACCTCGACTTACCTGAGTTCTCGCACAACAAATATCTCATCATCTTTGATATCCTTTGTAGATTAGGATCCGCAAAGCTTGTCATTTAAATTTCTGGTACGATTAATAAACTTAAAAGGAAACTAAATATACGAATCAACTATTTTCTACTAGCAATCCTTTGAATCACGTCAGATACCCAATTTTCTGCACAGCATGACGCAGAAACTGTAGCGGCTTAAGTTCATCCATTGACACTGTCCGAACCAGGAATATGTCTAAATTCTCTAGCAGGAAATTCCAGTTTTTCAGTCAGGAAATGTGAAAATCTCCACCAAGGAGAGAGTTCTCAATTATTTGATCCCCAATCCTCCGAAGATGAGGTCAACTGAATTAAGATTGGAAGGAACGTTTCCATTGGTATTCATGAGTTAAATACGGGATACGGGCGACCTTGCTTGATACGACCGCTTGAAAAGTGACATCCTGATTCAGTTTAGGAGCAAAATTAAATAATATGAATGCTATGAGGTGTATTATTTTTAAAAAGTACATAGTATTCCAACTCTGAAGATATTTCATCAGCTTACAAATCTGCTCCTTGAAAATATATCAAATAATATGACCGCTGTATATTACTATATTTGGTGCGGTACATTAAAAAAACATAGAACCTACTACGCTGAGTGATAAGTTTGCTTTGCTTTATTTTCACAGCAAAAAGTGCAATAATTTTAATCACGTGGCTCGTCCCTGAAAGTTTTTCAGTTTTACAAAGCAATTTTGAGTTGTATCTTTCATTAAATCCTGCATTACTTGTATATGGGACTTTGAATAGATAATTTATGTTATTAATCTTTTGATTGGAAATTTTTATGAACGAAATGGCATCAAAATGCAAAGAAGTAAGACAGATAGCGAGTGCAAAACTTTGCAAACTCAAAGAACAGAGTTCTATGTTACTGTATCTACATTTGAGTTCAGCAGTTCTGGTCTTAAATTCACATTTTTACTCATTAATTATGGGAATTATTGAATGTGATAAATGAGAAGCAGAAGCATAGTTGAGTTTTCTTTTTCCTTTTTTTTCTTTGAATTCTAAACAAAAACGTTTTTTTTTTTCTTAGCCTCCTCTTCAGGATTTAACTTGAATATAAACGGTTAACTTTTTACTTTATTCATTACTTCATAAAAATCGCAATACGCTGTTGCATGCATTGTTTTTGAGTGTATATGTTCATTATGAAAGAAATAGCTGTTGTTCATCCCTTCTGTATTCGTATGAAACAGCAGTTAGTTAACCTTCACACTTTGAGGTACGGTTGCATCGTTTGAAGCCATTTTCCTTTGTTACTAATATTTTTCAGCCAACTAACAGTTTCTTCGAGATTGGGGTTGTTTCCTTCAGTCAAAACTAGTACTTTTTGTCACTGAAATTGATAGAATAAGCAAAAAAATAACATGGACCCAGAAAATACTGTCTTTTTCCCAACAGTTATTTTGTAATTACTTTTTTAAAATGTCCGATTTTTCAATTAAGGCGTGGTCTTGATGATGTCACAAATGATGCTCTTAGGCGCATCTTTCTACCACGTTTCCACGTAATGATACTCAAGAAGCGAATTAAATATTGCGCTCTCCGCTTGCTATCAACCATATCGTTGCCAATACACGTGAGTAAAGATGCGAATTAAATATTTTGCTCCGTGAATGGCAACACTGAAGGGCATTTCATCATTCGTGAAGTCATCGGCAGAAGCGTTAAACAATAAAAGCGCACCGATTTAAGTAATTTTTCAAAAATATTAAACTTAAACAAATTATTTAAAAAATGGTCAGACCCTATGTTTTTAAGCATGCTCTTTCAGAAAAAAATACTTTTAAAATTTTGGAAACGACCCCATTGGTTGAAAAAAAATTACAGATTGGAGACCTCAAACGAAGCCGCGGTGCTTCAAAGTGTTAAAAAATCTAGCAAAGGGGGTTAAAAACTTTTGGATATTCTTTGTAGAACATGTGAAAGAAAATATTGTGCTTCAGAACGAAATTTTGAACGTTTAAATTCTGCGATATTTTTTTTCAATGGAAGAAATTTCAATATTAGTCTCACAACAGGCAACTAGCTGATTCTATTGATGTCCATTGTTCAGGTAATTTTTAATTCCATCCTTTTTTCCCTTAATTTTAGTAAGCCATTTTCCATTTAAAAAAATCATGAGTTTTTTTTTACAAATCAACTGGTTGATGAGAACCAATTCGAGTCAAGAATTTAATTTTAAAACATTATGGCAAATAATAGTAACGTAATATTTACCATAATTTCACTCTATCACAAGAGCACTAATAGCATTTCTTCATTCAAATTTATTCATTGCCTTTCGAAGGTTAGCACTTTTTGCTTTCCGTAGTTTGGAATTTATTACTTCCTGAAATTTACAAGGGTAAATTTGACCACAATTGAGAGCATTGTTTTAGGATTTCAGAAACAATCCTTTCAAACTGCCACGCAATATTTCATACTCAACAAAAAATAAAGAGAAATCTTCTTTGTCGAACCCAGCAAAAGAAAAAAGATAATAACTTTTTCCTTACAAGTCTACAAAGTCGATTCATATTCGCTTCAAAGATATGAAAAAAAAAAAACTGAAAATAAATAATGCAACCACTTGCCTGTGTTTTCGCCGACGGTATTAATATTCGCAGATTTCAACATGTGAATCGCACGTTTTGGGATTTTGAGGTGACCAACTTAAGAAAGAGTTGAAAAGCAAATAACTTTACCACTTCATTTGAATCTAGCTGTGCTTGAATTTCATTCATTTTAAGTCGCGTATAAAAATCCAGCGGATATCTAGAACAGATCTTAGTGCAAAAGAGACGTATGTGGAGCACACATAATGCTCAAAAGGTGGCTTTTCATTGTGATGTTTGTCAACAAGTGTCTATTCTCTATCGATTCCGTACCTGTCCCGGGAGAGAAAATGATGTCAGTACCAGTAGATCCCGAAGCTGCTTTCGACTCAGAGCCAGCGGATCCTTATATCTTTGGATACCATTCTGATGATGGCAAAGGCGGCACACAAGAACGACATGAAGAATCCAATGGAAGTGGTGTCATTACCGGCAGTTACAGTTATAAAGATGCGCTTGGAATATACAGGACTGTTAATTATACAGCAGATGACAGCGGATTTCGTGTTTTCGTCAAGTCCAACGAGCCTGGCTTAGTGACTCAAAGAACTGGTGACGCAGTTTTCGTCATAGAAGCTCCTCCACCTGGTGCTTTTGGTTCAACTTTAGCTGTGTCTGAAATGTCAAAGCCTTAATTTTTGAACAAAAATGTGAGAGAATGCGTGGAACGATGCCATTGCCAAGTTTTATCGGTTTATAATTTCACCAAAATCCTTTTAAAAATATTTTTGTGATGCTGCTACGCTATCGTTACAGATCTTCTATCTTCTGGTATTATCATTGGATCAATATAACTTCTTTTGAATCTTTCAAACTTCCTCTAATTCATTGATATGTTGGAGTTAAATAGCTTTCACATTTTAATCGTTTGCAATGTCACGAAACAAGTTTCTTCTACTTCTGGTGAAAGTTTTTCGTTGTACGTTTTTCACTTGTTGGTGGCTTCGGTTTCATTTTAGCTCCTACAACATTCTCTTTGTTAATACCAACTGGAAAAACTTGTTAGAACATTAAACAAGGTCAAATTTCAATGTGTTATAACTGTCCAAACCAATAACATATGTTTCATTTCTGCCAATTTTGTTATAAAATTGACATCACTTTGTTATTTTGAATCAACTTTATCCGTGACTAAACTATGAAAAATTGAAAAACTTGGGAATATTTAGAACCGCTAATGTTATTTTAATTACAATGAAACAAAAAACTTCATTCACTCATTCGGCAGTAAGCTTCAACTTTACAGTTGAGCTTTACAAAAATCTAGTTAGATGTAAAAACGCAACAGAATCAAGTTAAAGAAGCACTTTCAAAAATACATTGAGCTGTGCTAGTATGAAATAAGCGTTTTTGTTCAGATTTCTGAAGTTATATGAGCACGAATACCCTGTATTAATACTGTAACTGAATATGAGTGTGTGAGTTTAATTTTTATTTTTTCCAGTTCACACTATCAGGGAAAAACTGAACTTCTTTAGCTCCAAGCTAAGGTTTCCTATTTTACATTTGCAAATGAAATGTGAACTTTAATCAACTTATAAATAAATTTGAAAAGAGCAAAATGTTCAACATAGAAAGCTACACAGTGAGTTTTCTTCAACCAAAGACATTTTTACTAATACTATTTTCTATAAAAAAATTTACACCACGGAAAGCGTCACTCAATGTTTGAGAAAACTATTGGAAAAGAAACCTTTTCAAATTAGTAATTGCAATCATAATTTGAAGTTAGTAACGTTATTTATAATTATAAAAGTGCTATGTTACTATAGGTTTCATTAATAGTATGGCCGCAGATTTTCAATTCTGTTTTATTTATTTCTTTTCAATATTTTTGTCCTCGTTCTATGTTAAAAAAGGTGGTCTCAAAACTTAATATTTAAAGGAGGCATCTGAAATGCAAGTTATTAAAGCTCTGCTCTTAAATTGACTATACTTCAAGGTATAACGAATAATATGCGAGTATGGTTTTCTTAGACAGAGTAAAAGTGTCATAAAAAACAATTTCAAAAATTCTTATAGAGTTGTATAAAAATGTTAATACATTACATTAAAATTACGATATGCAAATGATTGAATATTATTTAATTCTTCTCGTGAAACTTGACCAAAACAACTTGTTATAATCTCATATTCATTACAGTTTTTATTAAGGGTTTATTTTTTTAATTAAAAACTTATACTTATTTTAAAACTTTAGCTTTGTACTTTGAAAATTTTTAAGAACTTATGCTGTCTTTTTACCTAACGTTTCGTAAAAAGAGCCACTTTTTTTTTCTACTAACATGCTAAATTGCTATCGCAATTCGGATTACGAAAACATCTTTTGAATGCAACTTGCCAGCATTCAAATTAAAAAGGGCCCGAAGGATCCATTGCCTGATGCAGATGTTTTTTTTTTTTTTATCGGCACTAAAAATGAATTTTACGTCACTATATTAATAAAAGTCTTATTTATAACTCAGCTTCATTTTCAAAATTTTGATGAGTTTGTTCTTCCATTTAATGACTATTTCGCTCGTTGTTTTAAGTGTTTTATTACCGTAATGTTTGCCATATTTATATTTTTACTTACATTTGTCGCAATTTATATTTCTTGCCTGGATTTCTCTTTTTCTCTTAGTGTGTTTTAAAAAGTCATAATTTGACGCTCATTTCTTATTCGCCGTAAATCAATTAATGAAAACAATTGCGTTACTTCGTTCATTTTGCTGCTTTAAAAAACAAGCATTTATTTACTTTTTTTCTAAATGATAAACTCTTAAAAAATCTTGAATTTGTAATGAAATAATGCAATTACATTTCTGTCTTTTTTTTTTCTTTTTCTTTTTTTTTTTTTTTTTGAAAGCAGTAGTGCATTTTTAAACTTTCTCTCAGAATATAAAGTCAAAGTTTACATGATTTTTTTTCTTTTTTGTTGATGTGTTTTATTGATATGGATTCTTGACGCAAGAAAAGATTTTTCAAATTTTATATTTGAGACAGTGAGAAGCAAAGAAATGTAAGTGGACATTTTTAAGTTTTGAGTAAAATGCGTTTAAAGTTCTGGTCCAAGATAGGCTTTCATTGAAAAGTTTTTCTAAATCATGCTCTATATCAGAACCTACCAGGGCTATTAGTGCTATCTTTTGCACCCAAACAGAGGAGAGGATCACCTACCATTTATGCTGGTTATCTCCAAATTTTCAATTTGGACTTTTACGTCTCTTTGCTTCTCACGGCCTCATTTGTTTTTGAAGGGCATTATTGTTATAATAGTTATTAAAATACAAATAAACCACTGTATTGAATTGAATATTTCGGAACCAGCACTTGAGTGCACATGAGAAATAACTAATTATTGTTTTTTATTAAGATGTTTATAAAAAAAGTACTTTCCAGCGATAAGGACATCATCTAAAGAGGTCCTGCAAATGTATTCTATATACAACTTAAGATACTATTGATTTAATTGCAGCACTTTAACCTATCTTTTTTTGTTGCATGAAATGAAACATTTTCACGATTGTTAAAGCAAAAGATAAATTTTTAAAAAAGTATGCCGCAATGAATGCTAAATAAATATTTAGAAAACTTCGAGGTTTTCAAAAATGAACCGTCTGTCAAGCTTACAAACTGGATTTAGACGCAGGAGATACGCTATTGTATAAAAGGTAAACTTTTGCCTATAATATCTTTTCGCCAAAAAAAAATGAATTCTGATTCCTCCCCATGCTTGAGGAGAAAACAATATTCCCTGAAAAAGTTAAATTACGCACACAAAAAACTTGAGGACTGTCCCGATGGGGTCGTTTCCAAAATTTTAAAAGTACGTATATTAATGTTCAGAAAAATAGTACAAAGTTAAAATGTCGTTCGAAATGAACCAAAAATTTATGAATATCGAATTTAACATCATGAAAATGGTTGCCTGAGAACATTTTACTATGTGCTTTGCATTTTCTTTTTTATTTCTCATCTCTTTCTGCATGGGTTAGAATAACTAAAAGATTTTAAAAAATTATTTCAAAAGAATGACGAACAAACAAATCATCCATGCGAACAAAAATTTCTGTCATTTACTAAAGCTTAGAAGCAATTTATACGTTACGGCGTGTGATTGTTTTACCTTTTTCATCCGCCATTGGACAGTGGTTGCAGTGCCCTCTATAATTTGTTGGAGTTGCGAATTAAAATCACGAGAAAAACGCAGATGATAGTCTATTACGATTTATCTTATTGTAGTATTAATAAAGCTATTTTTATTCGCAAATTAAAAAAAAAAAAATCAGCATCTCTTGGAGAGATTGGAGCGAAAATTGAACGAATGCTTGTTTGCATATAGGTCCCCATTTATTCCAAATTTTATCCAGAACGTAGCATTACTTTTTGAGATATAGCACTCGCAACGAAAAAGAAAGAACGTTCGATTGCACCAGCCCCTTTTCAGCTATTGACGCCAAAATAAAATCAGCTCTTGTACCCTCTAAGGGCTATTTTTCGATACATTTTTGTTTGATTCCGTTCATATTTCTTGAGACATAACAGTCACAAGTGACGACAAAAACGTTCTATAGCTCAGTCCCTGTTTGCGCTATTAACACCAAAATTGAATCAGCACCTGTATATGTTAAGGGCAACATATGGACCAAATTTTGTTTGATTCTGCCAGTTACTTCCTGGAAAATAGCAGGCACGCACAACTCAAGAAACGTTCCATTGCTCCACCCGCTTGGAGGAATTCGCGCCAAAAAGCAATGGGCAGAAGTTCACATAGGGGCACCAAATTTCGTTAGATTTCAAGCGGTAGGTTTTTCTGAAGAGCGGCCACAAAAAATCGATCACACACACACACAGACAGACATTTTCCAAAAATGATCGAAATGGACTCAGTACTCCTCAAAACGTTCGAATTCGTCAAAATTCGAAACTCGAAATTTGCACGAAACCAATACTTTCTTCTATATATTAGATATAGAAGAAAGTAAAAAACATCCAAGAACCAAGAATATATGACAATTCAAACAATTTGCAAAATTTCGATCTATCAACTTATCCCAGCTCCTCACTTTGTTCTGCAGTTTTTTAAAGAACTTTGATTTCTCAAAGTGCATCATTTTCTTCAACTTTGAACTTTTATCTTTATCTTTTCTTTACTAATAATAAAGCTGAAAGTATCTCTGTCAGGATCTCTGTGATGCGCATAGCGCCTCGACCGTTCTGCCGATTGTCATGAAATTTGGCACAAAGTTAGTTTGTAGCATGGAGGTGTGCACCTCGAAGCGATTTTTCAAAAATTCGATGTGGTTCTTTTTCTATTCCAATTTTAAGAACAAAATTATCATAAGATGGACGAGTAAATTACGAAATTATCATAACGTGGAACCGTAAATTGAGCACAAGCTAATTGGCGAGATACGAAATTATCATAACGTGGAACTGTAACATGGTAAAATTAAAGTATTGTGCATAGAGTAAAATTAGCATAATGGGAGGGAGGAAAGGCGACAAAACTAACATGGTGCACGCTTTGTCTTTCGGTGGCCCTGTTTATACAAAACTATGCTTTATGATTCTTCAGTTAGAAAAAAAACACACATAAATAAATAGGAGAGCTTTATTAGAACACCCCATAGGATAGGGTTCACCGAAACATTCCCATATGTATTTTTTTTTTTTTTTAATGAAAAATATTGTGCTGAAAATCATTGCTAAATGGAAAAAAATGTATGGGTCGCCGAAATAAATTTGAAATAGAGAGAAAAAAATAATAATAACAGTTAAATGCAAAGAGAGACTCAAAGTATTGTAATGAATACTCACATCAAAAGTTCAAAATTTTTTAATGTAAAAATCGTAAGTAAATCATAGCTTGATCAAGAGATGCAGGTTACATATCTTTACTAATAATAAAGCCGAAAGTCTCTCTGTCGGGATCTTTGTCTGTCAGGATCTCTGTGACGCGCATAGCGCCTAGACCGTTAGGCCGATTTTCATGAAATTTTGCACAAAGTTAGTTTGTAGCATGAGGGTGTGCACCTCGAAGCGATTTTTCGAAAATTCAATGTCGTTCTTTTTCTAGTCCAATTTTAAGAACAAAAATATCATAAGATGGACGAGTAAGTTACGAAATTATCATAACGTGGAACCGTAACATGGGTACAAGTCAATTGGCGAGAAAATTCACCACATTATTTGTAAATATACAGGCGAACCAAAAGACCTTTTAATTTATCTATTACGGGACGGGCAAAGCCGTGCGGGTACCACTAGTAATTAATGAAGTCTCACATTCATAAATTCATTTTCTTAAGAAAATACATCATGTATTTTCCTCTTTCTCTCGTCTTGTTTTAGCGAAATAATAAAGTCTGGTGTGAAAAAAATAAAAAAATACAAAAACTAACAAACTAAGATAAAAGTAAAAAGTGTTACATGCGTATTAAACAATATTCATATTCATTAGGACTCGACCGATGCATCGGCGCCGATGGTTCAAAAATTTAGCAATCGGCATCGGCATCGGCGGCCGATGCTAACTTGCAGGAAACATCGGCCCATCGGCCTTAAAAAGATCGAAAAGCCGATGGAATTGGCCGATGTTTTCGAACAAAAAAAAAGACCTTTGCTGTTTTACTTTTTAATGCAAAGTAAAGGGAGGTATTGTTTTCATATACAATTGTTTACTTAAACTTCAGTATGAATTTCTATTTTAGTCACCCCAGAGAGAGTTTTTAATACTACATTCAGGTACCATACAAGTTAATTATTGCGTTGTTTCTTGCGGCTGGATGTACGTATGTATATCTTATAAGTCATAACTCAAAAATTGTAAGCTGTAGAAGGTTAAAATTTAGCATGTGGGGAGTGCGTACGTTCCAGTTGTGCACTTCCCTTCTTGTTTTCGATCGGGTGTTCTAAAAAGCCTATGTACTCATTTTTTTTTTTTTTTTTTTTTTTTTTTTTTTGTGGCTCTTAATTACTTATTTCAATACAAAACTAATATAGCGTCCCAGAATGACGATCATTTGGTGATATATTGCCGAATTAGAGACCATGGAAACAAATATGAGATGGCGAAACCGTTTTTTGTGTAATTTTGTTAGATTAGCGTTGAACCGACGGTAATTTTTAGAACACTTGCGTGCCCCCCTCCCTGTATTTCTGAAATTAAACTCTAATTGCATTTCCGAGTTGTTTAAAACTAACACCATTCACAAAATTAGATTTTTTTTTTTTTTTAACTTAATCTATTGTTTAGGAAGAATTTAGAGCATTAATGTAAGAAATTGATTAAAGACGTTTTGAATGGTGACATAATTTGGAAATCGAAGGGACTTTTGAATTTTTTCTTCGGAAGTGCTGAAGTCGACTCAGAAACTCTTCCGAGGCGTTGACGGTAGCGGTTCTGTAGTATACAAATGAGGCCGAAGTTGGGAGCGAAGTTGAATGTTGTGAGTTACTCCAAAATCAGCGGTTGACCCCCCCCCCCCCCCCCCCCCCCGCCCCTTCCTCGTCAAGCATTTCTTAAATATTTAGCGATTATTTATTTTGCTCAAGAAATGTCATTTTGCGTATTTCTCATTCTTGTTTCACCTTGATTTCGTAAACGTAATGCGCCATCTTTTTTGCATCATTTATAGCAATCGATTTTTTTCTATTGTAAGTAACTATTTTTATCTATTTTTATAAAATCAATGAACAAGTTATTTTCGTTTTCATCATATTTTTAATTATATGTTATAGAAAAGTTTCAAGGATTTTCTATTAAGCAATTTTTTAAATTTCATCAAATTACTGTTAAATTGAAAAATTTAATTTGAACTTGTTTGTAGTGCTTCATAAAAGATTTTAAACAATCAAATTGTTCAATATTATGTGTGCAAACATCAGATCAAGTAGTGTATGTATTCAGTTATTATCAACTTGGAGTAAATATCGAGTTTGTTTATTGTAGCTGCGTTTTAAGAACCTCACTCTTTTCATGGCTATTTCTTTTTTCAGAAAAATTTGTGTCACTCTTATAGCTTTTATGAAAAATGCAAATTTTTCTATTCATAAATTTTAAATAAGTATAAAAATATTCCTATTATGATTAAATATTGTAATTTATCTGTTACCTTTTTTGTTTAATTTGATGACTAAAAAATGTCTACGTGCAATCTTTCCACTTTAATTGCGTAATTTGTTGACGGTGTCATATTTTTATTCTTAATTTTTTGTTTTTTTTTTTTTTTTTGAATGATTGAACAACATAATTTAAAGTTTTTTAACTATGTTAGTGTACATAATCCATACACTATTACAATATTGCTGAAATATGTTCAATTTAAAAAAGCAAATCAGTTGGTTATTAAACAGTGTCTTTGTTTTTCTGCCATTTTCTTTCTTTCTTTCTTTCTTTTTTTTTGTCTGTTGTTCTTTCTCTATCATTATACAACAGTCAAAACAGAGAAGCATAACTACATCCTATATAGTTTGTACATAGTACGATCCAAAATTTCGGGGACAAGCTGTATAAAACTTTACCCAGAATAGTTCACATTACCGAAGCAGATCCATCTTCAAAGGGTCACCTTGAGGGACTATGTACTTCTGCCAGTGTTCATATAACTTTTGGACACACTTCTGGAAGCTTTTTTCGCAACCTACTATGATGCTGCTTTATCTTCTCCTGACGGACGTAAGCGGCGTCCATGCAAATGTTTTTTTGCTGGGAACAGGTAAGAGCCACGCGGAGCTAAGTCCGACGAAACGTTATGTTATTTGTTTGTCATATCAGAGCATTGATCAATAAAACCGTACACCCTCAACATACAAGTCGCCTTCATCCCCACGATAAAGTTAAAGCAGCAGTGCAAGAGGCCTTACAGGAGGTTGCGAAAAATGGCTGCCAGGAGTGCTTCTAAAAGCTATACAAACGTTGGCAGAAGTGCGTAGTCGTTCAAGGTGATTATTTTGTAGATAGATGTGCTTTGGTAATGTGAACTATTCAGGGTAAGGTTTTATACTGCTTGTCCTCGAAGTTTTAGATCATACTACGTATGTATGAGTTTTCAACTTACTATTTCATAACGTTTCTGAGTGACGCAAGTTTACGCGGATGAAGACATCACAAGAGAACTTGCGATAATTAACTTAGGAGGTGTTCAAAATGGATATTTTAGTCATCTATATGTTCTTAGGTACATATGCGTGTACAGATGTCCCGAAAAAACTTGTGAAGTTCAAATTAGATGATCGTAAAATAGAAATTAGGTCGAAATTTAATTTTTTTTTTTTTTTTTGATTACAAGTCCTTATTTGTAGAAAGGAAGTAAAGTGAAATGAATAAATGATCCTTTAAATCCCTGACAATCTTATCAATTCATTTCCGATAGATTTTTTTTTTTTTTTTTTTTTTTTTTTGCCATCGGCCAACGGCACGGCCATTTGGAGAAAAACAATCGGCTATCGGCCATCGGCCATCTTTGAACAATCGGCCAACAATCGGCATCGGCCCATCGGCCAAAAAAATGCCATCGGTCGAGCCCTAATATTCATAGTCATCAAATACATCCTCCATGGAAATTGTTTTTTTTTTCTATCCTTCTCTTGTCTAGTTTTGTGTATCAAGTTTGATGTACATATTAGTATGACTATGTTCCAAAATTGCACTGAATAATCACCTTGATATTTGTTATTTCTTCCAACAATATTAAAATTTTCCCTTTATACTCAAATTTAGTTCTGCCGACAAGCGTTACTTTGCAATGTTCTCTTGAACAATGAACTTTCAATTGAAGGCTCACCTATAAATTTTAGCATGAAATTTGTTAAAAACAATTATAATTCATGTTCGATTTCCTTGGAACCTTGGAACAAATTTTATCTGATTCAGAAATGTCAGGCGTTTCTATGGATATTTTGTGCTAATTTGTGTGAGCATTGTTTCGTCCCCAGTTTAGAGGATTTATGCAAAAATGTTGATTTTTAAGGGTAAAATTTGAAAATAGAAAATTGCATTGTTATCGGCTCTGAGGTCGCACGTACCAAATTGCAGAGGAATCCGATCAGTTACATGTACCAAATTGCAAAAGAATCCAATCACAGCAAGCCCCCCCCCCCCCCCACCCTCTTCTCCCCTTCCCCTTGGAAAATTTCGAAATGATGGGCCTGCTTGTGCCAAAATTAAGAACAAAAGGGATCTATAGGAATGTCAGAGTTGCATCCTTGTAGGGTACGGTAGGAACGAGCTTGAAACTTTTCGTTAGCTGCTGCCATCTAACAAACATTTACGTAACGAAAGCAATAATATATGCTGCTGAAATAAATGCTCCAAAGCGCATATTGAAGTTTGAATAGTAAGAGTTGAATAATAATATTAAATAAAATGTAAAAAAAAAAAAAACATTTAATGCTAATGTAATTTAACAATAATAACCATAACATAAATTATAAGTAATAATATAATGCAATTTAATAATAATAACAATAACAATAATGATGTAATTTAATAATAATAATAAATGGTAATATAATTTTTAAAAAATAATAGTAGCAATTCAATTTGATATTAATGTGATTTGGCAATAATAATCAAAACAGTAGTAACATAAATCAATCATATTAACAGTAATAATAACAGTATAATTGAACAATGATAATCCCTATACTATCATAATTTTATAATGATAACGAAAATACAAATTAAATATAATAAAATTTAGCATTTGAAATAATATATTTAACAATAATAGCAATATAATATAAGAATAATAACAAAAAAAAATTAAAAATTAATTAAGTAATTTAACAATAATACTTATCAAACGAACAACATGTTTTGACAATAATAATAACAATATTATTTCACTAAAGTAATATAATTCATCAAAAATAATAATAAAGCCTCAAATTCAGTATCCTCGGAAGCGTCTGAATTTCGGAACGTTTCTGTATTTTGTGTCACATTCCCTTTTAAATGCTTACGAGGCAAAAGAAAACAATCGTAATTTTTGTGCATGAGCCGTAGACTAAGCTGATTCCTGACCTTCCAAAAAAAAACAATCAAATTTGCGAATAAAATGAGGAGAAATCAAAAAACGAAATTGTGTGCGAAAAACTGTGCACAAGCGAAATTTAATGGCGTTCATACTTTTTATTCCAAGTTCTATGTAGTTTTATTTACGGAAAATATTCTGCTTAAATTTTGAAAAATCATGTAGTGAATTTAATTATTGAATACTGATTTCTTAAACCGACAAAATGGTGAAAATAAATGGAAATAAAGGAATGGAAGAATGCTTAATTACTTTGCAAAATACGGTTAGTGCACCAAATAAGGACATAAGGTTCGTGGCCTATTCGGTCATTTATGATTTTACTGAATTCAGCTTTAGCACCAGGCTCGTATCTGCGTACCCGCAGACCCCTCAGTACGGAGGGGGGCACGTCCTTATTATGTGGCCCACCGACCCAAGAAATAGAAAGAAAAAAGAAAAAAACTAGCACAAAGACTTATGAACGTTGTAAATGTACACTGCTGGCCGCTGGGGAGAGGTCCTAAAGATTTTATTGCAGGGGGGCCCAAAATTTATAGATCCGACCCTGTTTAGTACATCCAACAGCTAATTTATAAAAAATAAGGAAACATCTTTCCAACTGACAGTACAAATTTCAGTAATATTTTACAGTATTTTAACGAAGAAAGGCGGTGTGGTCATTTTAGCAACTTAAGCATAGCTTGCATCCCTAATAAGGCCAAGTCTGTGCAAGGATTACCTCACGCAAGGTTAAAGACAAGGAATCCCAAAAAAATACTATCAAACAATGAAAAACTGAAAAAAAATAAATTAGTATCAATATAAAACATATTAAACTATTGAGAGTAAGTTAAAACCTTTGTGCTGAAAAGTAAAATAAGAAACAACAACGTCAAAAAGCCCAAATTGCAGATTACTGCAGACACATGTTTCGGCGTTACAAGGAACGCTTTTTTCAATGCAAAATAAATAAGCTTATGGATGAAAAGACATTCGACAAAAGGGTCAGATGCCTTTTCATTATTGGTATTTATTTATTGGTCTGTCTTTCCTAAATATTTTTTTATCAGCCTTCACGTTTCCATTTCTTGTTATATATATATTTTGCATCTTTTGCTGTTTCCCCAACATTTTTCTGTTTCTCTTGTATCATGTTTATTCAGCCTTTCGCTAAATCTAACAGCTGAAGCGTTACAAATTCTTTCTTACATGAAATTTATTGCTAATTTATTGATTAGCGGTTTCATTTTGACATATTGGGCTACAATCTAAATATTATTAAATTATTAACTAACAGGAAAACATGACAGTACACAACCACCATTTTTCTTTTGCGTTTCGTCAACTACATAAATTAGGCTTCAAGAACAATATGCAAGGTAGAATCCATATCAGTCCAGGTAGGGCAGAAGTTTTTGAATGTAAAAATGTTAAAATTCATGAAAAAGTAAAATAAGGCTAAAATTTGATTTTACCTCAAAAAATTGCTGGGCCGAGATAAAGCTTAAATTTTGAGATAATGGCGTCCTGGGTCGGGCATCATTTCTCACTTGTGATTTTCGACAAAAATGCTTAAGCTCTTTAAATGGAAAGGTGCAACATATTTTGTTGCGGTTTTGTTTTATTCAAAAGGTTTTTTCTTTCAAAAAGATGTGCACCATTTTAACATGCATGTTTAATTTTTCTTTAAACAGTATTTTGAAAAAAAAATTTTTTTTTTTTTTTTTGGATTTTTCTCAAAAATACCGATCGTATAATAAACTT
The DNA here is from genome assembly GCF_026930045.1 of Uloborus diversus. Taxonomy (NCBI): domain Eukaryota; kingdom Metazoa; phylum Arthropoda; class Arachnida; order Araneae; family Uloboridae; genus Uloborus; species Uloborus diversus. Next base: position 189,117,812 of record NC_072731.1, on the reverse strand, counting down.
TTTTTTTCTACTGATCCGTACCATCGAGCACGACATTCCGTGAAAAGGAGGGTTTCCACTTCTAAGTTTAACAGGTGTGACAGGCATTTGAAAAAAAATGAGAGTTTTTCAGGAACTATAAGTACAGTTAGACTTAAAAATTCAAAATTTTATGAACTAGCAAGTGGCCAGAGTACTAATTTATTTTAGATATATTGACTCATTTTCAATTTTAGTTGCCGCTTCATCCAGGAATTGTGTTTTGTATGAAAACAAGAACGCAGTCTTCCGCCAATGCGGAAACCATTCTCCGCACGCAACCTTTCAGCGTAGTGCCAAAAGATTAGTTTCACGTAGCTCCTACTTGCTTTCACTATTAAAAAAAAAAAATCCTAGATAAAGCGTCAATTAAAAATGTTTTAAAATAACTAAATTAAAAGTGTTCTTGGCACTAGCTGCAAAATAAAATTTTGACTTTTCAAATCTTCCTTTCAATATAAAGTTACTGAAAAATCCTCTAAAACCTTTAAGCAAAAATTAAATTTTTTTTAACACTTTGGAAGAAAAAATAAACACGTATTAAAATGATGCACATCTTTTTAAGCAGAAGGAAAAAACGTTTAAGTAAAATAAGCCGCAATAAGATATGTTGTATCGTTCCAAAGAAAAATAACTTTAAAGATCATGACGACGAGATCTTTAAAGTCGTCATAAAAATAAAGAAACAAATATACAGTAAAATAAGTTCAGGTAGTTTTGACATCATTTTCTGTAATAACGTTCGCTACAATGCAACATGGGGCGTAACAAACTGCTTGTTGATAATGCTTTACCATTAGTTAGGTTTTCTTGATGATGATGAGTCACGATCTTGCGAAAACAGCAAGATAAAAAAATCATCACCAAGTTGAAGATAAATTGCTCAGAATGGAGTCGCGAAACTTCTCCTATTCATTTTTGAAGACTTTTTGATGGGAAGTGTTTGGCGATTTTCTCTGATCATAGTAACCATTTGGAATAGTTTCTATTTTGATGAAAATTATCGACCGGGTAATATATGAGTTCTCTATTTCGATTTTATTTACATTTCGTTTTGCTTTTTACTGTTTTAACAATTCGTTATTTTAAAGCTAAGCATCTCCAAGACTAGGAGAAGAGTAAAACAACTTCTGTAGACTTATTTTGTTGAAAGTTTTAAAAGTAATAAATACAAATGTTTATATGATTTAATGTTGCGTCGCTTAAACATGTTTCAACAATTTAACAGTAAATAGTAATTATTATTTCTAGTACTTAGGGTGCAATATCTCCATTTTTGAAAATCATGCTGTTAGACAGTGGCTTTTATTGGACTTCCACCAACTGAATTGTTTTCTTTTAGCAATCAATGGTACCGAAAATAATTTTAAGCTGTAATTATAAGTCGAATGTCAAAGAAGATTATAATTCTAAACGCAGCACTTAAACGGTTTCCTATTAGACATTTCTTTATTCTAATTCAGCCATTTTTCGTCTCATTATGGTTTCATCCTTTTAGGAGAATTTTGTTTTTGACTATTTGTTATCAATGTTCGTCACATATCAATTCAAAAGTGGTATTTTTTTCTTTGACTAATTTTTCTTAAATTCTTAACTATAATACGTTGTTGAATAAATGATGGACATAATTGCATTTTAAAAGTGTACACCCCCATTTTTCAAATACCGTTTGAATAAAGATTGTTTTTTTTATATTATTATTTATTCATTTATTTAGTTTAAATTATTTGGCAGCACAAAAGCGTTTTAAAACTGCATAATGCAAGCATAACTTGCGTCAAAGGAACAACAGTTTTATAATAAATCTGATATTATTTGGGTTTGTACTGAAATGTTAACCAAAGGGGGGAAAAGGCAGTTATTTAGTGTTCGAGCACTTTTACAGCAGAGTTATGAAAACAATGTAGAACTAAATACAAGCGCTTTGTAACAGCTGCCAGCAAAAAGTGTAATATTGTAACTGAAATTCTGTTTCAAATTACAACGCAAAGAACTAGCGCACAGCATGTTTGATAGGCATGATGTTGCAGGATTTATGAATAACAATTTTGCGAAACAGAGATTATATGCTCACAAATATTGACATATTTTAAAGCTAGCTTAATGAATAAATGCATTATGAGTTTAAAATTGTAATTTTTCATTTTTTTTAACTTTAATGTAGAATTTTCGGCCTAATTTGCATTCAATACAAATCTTACAAAATAGTTTTCCACAGTTTATTAAAACGGTGTTTATTTTCTTACTTCACATTTCATTAAAATTTGCAAATGTGGTCTATTTTAAAAATATTAAAATTAAAAAGGTATATCGTCGCCTCAGAGCAACAGTAAGACATCTTCAAAGAAACAAAAATGAGTTTTTGGTCTTGTTAATATTACCAAATGTGCCTTAATTTAGTGGAGCGTTCGAAAAATTTCTATGTATTGAAATATTTTGTGTGCAACGCATAAATTTGTGCTCAGAAGTTCCAAAATTCATCTTAGTTTAGGGCAACACTAGGTTAAATCAGATATCCTTCTGTTTCAAAATATAAAATTTGCGAATGTTACTCTAACATATTATTGCACATGAACTTTAGTTTCTTTTTTTCATGGTTTAATAGTTTTTCTACACAGCAGGCAGGTGATCATTTTATTTTCAACTATAAAACGCTCTTAAAAGATGTCCTCCGAAGTTTTTCAGTGTTGTTCCTCTGCAAGGGCACCGATATGCAAAATTTTTAGGGGGGGGGGGTCGAAAATTTTTCCCATGGTTTAGCAGAATATTTCCCCCATGGAAACCGATTTCAGTACATATTACAGATATTAAAGTTTCACATTTTTAATGACTTATTCATTAATGGCTGGAAAATAAATTTTACACATTTTGCAAAGAAAAAAGCACTAAAAGCAAGGAAGTTCTCATTTCTAAGGGGGGGGGGGACTTGAGCCCCCTCTTGCCCCTTGTTCCTCTGTTAGGCATGGTAGTATGTTAATGCTGATCTGCAGTAGAAAAAATTATATTTCATTGAAATACTCTCGACCTTTAAAGCAAAGTATATTAAAGTTTATTTTCCATCTACAAATGATTGTTGCGTTCTAAAAATAGGAGTTTAGGGAAGGAAATAGAAGAAATTTAGTTCAATTATGGCATCATTATAGAGTTCTATACAGCCGTCGGAAGGCAAAGAACAGTATCTGCGAATTGCCATTGTTTTTTTTTTTTTTTTTTTGTTTTTTTGTCATCTATTGTACTTTAGCTTTATTGTACAAGCTTGCGAATTTGGTTCGCAATGCGAAATTTTGGTTGCGAATTCCACTAAAATCAAGCAGAGAAAAAAACGTCGAATTCTAACATTTCCCTGTTGCTAATATGAAATTCAAAACACGTTTCTGCTTTACCTTGCCACAGCAGTATAAAAATCTATATATTTTCTATGAGGAAGTTCTTTAGAAAAATTTTCTATAGTATTCTATGGACGGTTTTATAGAAGAAATTCTTTGGAAAAGTTTTCAACAGAATTCTATTTGCAATTTTATAGAAATGTACTAGCTGCGTCGCCCGGCTTTGCACGGTCTACCTCAAAAATAAAAGTTATGTCAAGTGACGCGTGTTCAACAATCAGGCTTCAATTACAGAAAAAAAAATACTGTAAAATGTCCCGTCAAAATAATCATTCTTAAAGAAAGAAAACGGAAAATCAAAAATTCCCAAATAAATTAAACGCAACACTCTATGAATACACCTAAAATCCTTAAAAAAAAAAAAAAAAAAAAAAAAAAAAAAAAAAAAAGAAGAAGAAGAAGAAGAAGCTAAATTGCCAAATGATAATCAAAAGGGGAAATTCTTACCTCGAAACAAAAACAAAATTTTATTTAATCACAGTCGAGAAAAAAAAAGTGGCAGCCTTCTGAATTGTTTTCACGCTAATTTAAAGTGAGAGCACGCAAACGATACATTTCCAACATAAAATTTCCGTTCATTAGGCTTAAAAATGCTTTTAAATTTTTTCCCAGTAATTTTACAGCCTCGGGGTTTTTTTTTTTTTTTTTCTTTAATTCAAAAGAAGTGAATGAACTTTATGGGTATTTTTCTCGGGCTTTCGAATGGCGCTAAATTTGAACTGATTGGATAACTATTTCGTGTAAAAAAAGCCATTCAATGCCATTTTCGGGCGCAAAAATTAACATTCGAACGGTTCGGTACTCTTTTGACTTTCGGAAAAACCCCCACATTCCCTCTCGGTTGCCCAAGTATCTTCCTGCCAAATTTGACCGAAATCCGACGTAAACTGCGGATTTGTATCGAGAACATACACACATATGTATATATACATACATATTCTTTGTTTTATTTATATAGATTCCTTTAATGATAGAAAAAAATATAAAGATTTTTATTTATTTTGTGTGTGTCTGTTTAGTAATACTGGTATCCCTCGTATAACGCAGTTAATTCGTTCCGTGTAGTATCGAAACCGTGTTATGCGAGACTTTTTTAAAAGTAACGTTTTTACTTATTTTCAATACTAATTGTGTATCTGCATGAGAAATATCAGGTTAAGATGTATCGTGTTATATCGAAACCGTGTTATACGAGATTTAGAAATAATGTAAATCAAGGGATGTGTACCGTGTTGAATCGAAACCAAATTTCATAAAAACAAAGTAAAGTATTAGAGTTATTATCAAAAATTAACGGAATGGGTTATTCCATAGAAATGTCAACCTCAACCTCAGAAATTTTTTTACCACAAAACCTTAATTGTGACCTATCATTTCATTCAGCATACTTTCTAGTACATAAATCCAGTAACAGTTCGCAAAAATTTCATTTGGTGTTTTACTTCGGGCTTTAAATGTGCGAGGTTGTAGAAAAGGCTTAGCATGTGCAAAAAACACCCGTCTACGTTTTCTTGTGTAATGTAAAATTTTTTGCAAATTTTTAAAAGAACTATGTTTATTCTAAATGATTAGATGTTGGCCCAATAAAATTGACAGTTCTTTTTGCATGCATTATAAGATAAGTATTTTAATTAGTTTGGTTATTTCACTGAAAATATTTACGTTACGTTAGTCACGAAAATGTACTATTTTCGGCTTAAAAACTAAACCAGATGATTGAACCAAACAGAACTTTTTATTTTCTTACATCTGTGTCATATCTACTTAAAAAGTGCAAAATATTTATTTTAGTATCAGTAGATATAAAGTAATTAGTGTGACTAACGTAACATTTGAGCTGTGACTAACGTAACAGTTTGCATGTGACTAACGTAACATTTTAAAAATGACTGCTAATATTTAAAACTTATTTAATTTAATGTACATTTTCATAAACAAATTTGAATATGTAGGCATTCTACATTGATTAAAAATATAACGGGTGAAAAATACCAGTAATATTACATTGTAGATCTTCTGTTTGCTTAGAAAATACTTTTTTTAAAGGTCTTTATGAAGATACTTCCAATTTAAAGAATTATTAAAAAAGAAAAAAGGTGAGTAAAGCAAAAGTAGTACTCTACTGAATGTGTATTTAACACAAGAATCCAAGCTTCAGAATTAAGATAATAGAAAAACAAAGTCTTAACAAAGAAGAACGTCTCTATATTTTAGAAAATACATCGCCACCTATTATTAAAATGAAGTAACTGCTGCTCATTGGAAAACATTTGAAGATGATACATTATACAGAGACAACAAGCACTGCTGCCATATATTTCAGAAAATGCAAGAATGATCATTTAGAAATTCAAACATTTGCGGTGATATCTGGAATTAAAATGCATTCTGCAAAAATGTTTGAATATTTTTTTTTTCAATATTACATTTTAATTCAAAAGGATGCACAACACTATTCGTTCGATGAATCAGTAAACCCTAAAAAATAATGTGCCATTGAAAAGTACTACGGAGTTTCTTATGACGATAACTAGTATATCAGCAGAATACTAGAATTCAGTGAAACTACCAACTTGCAAAAAGTTAATTTTTTAAAAGAGAGATATTTAGGATTTAATTAGCCCAAGAAGGATGTTATTCAGTTTGTAAAAGCAGTTTTTTTATTTGTTTATTTTTTTTTCGCACATTCAAATTGAGTTAATTGAACTGAATCCTTCTATTCAATTTCTTACACTAATATAGAAAAGAAGTAAAGAAAGAACCATAATACAACACAAAGAAGGTTCCTACAAAGTGTAAAAGTAATATAAGAGCAAGAAATTAATTATAAAAAGTTTTTTATATGCATTCATTACTTGTTATTCGATGGTTACGTTAGTCACGTTACGTTAGTCACATACAGTTTTTCGGAAAAGTACCATTTAGGGCCAAAAAAGATTCATCTGTAACAAATCTGTAGTACAATTTTAAAAATAGATTGTTTACCTCTTACAAATATATCGGCCAATTTTAAATGTCTGCGTAAGTTTCAGAAAAATTTGCCTCGTAACATAAGCATTGTTTCTCAGGGTTGCAAAAGTGTTACGTTAGTCACAATGAATTTTTTGGTGAAAAAACACCTGCCAGTGCTTATTTTGCTTCAAATTCTTGGTAGAAATGAAAAATAGTCACCTTGTACATTTTAAATATGCATATTAAACCAAAACACATTTATTTTTACTTTCGGTGTAAGTAAAAAGAGTTTGAAAATCAGCTGCGAATGTTACGTTAGTCACTATGGAATGACCCGAATGCATTAAACAAAAATGAAATTCCATCTTTTATAAATATAACATTCGTGTTGTATTAAAACCATGAAGCATTAAGTTCAAGTTTTGTACAGTGTAATATCGAAACCGTGTTGTAGAAGTACCGTGTTATACGAGGGACGCCTGTATCTAAGTTTGGGTGTACTTCCAATAAAAATGTTTAATAGCATTAGACTTTTTTAAATTTATAAACAACACCACAAAACAGCTTATTTTCAATCAACATTACTAATGAGTTGGAAGCAGCAAAACAACAGCTCTACATTTATCTTAGCCAGGGCTGCAGAGTCGGAGTCGGGCTGATTTTGTTATAAATGAGTGGAAGGTTTTTAAATTTAAAGACTCGGAGTCGCAGTTGGTCATTTTTTTCTCAAAGTCCGCAACTCTGCCTGTGCTGTCGGAGTCGGAGTCGAAGGATTTAAAATTTCGGAGTCGGAGTCCGTCATTTTCTCTCCGACTCCGCAATCCTTATCTTAACAGTGTCTTAAATGAAAATGATATTTGTCTTCAGAACCATTAAGAGCAACAATAGGACAAGTGAATTTAATTATTTTCCTGTAAGATTAATTAAATTTTTCTGTACATCCCTTAAAATGAACTAAAAAGCTAGGGGAGTTCCCAATTTTTTTTTAAAAAAATCAATGAAGTACAGCCTTAGATATTCAACATTGAAAAAAAAACATCATACATTCAAATGAATTTTACTAGAAACTCTCTTTTTGCACCTGTCCTACTCTTGCTCTGAGGCGACGATATATTTTATCGAAATTTAGAAAAACAGCCATTTTCTGTCCTCTCTTAAATCTTTTCGATTCAATTACATAATATTTTTCGAATAAATTTTTTTCGTGTTCATTAGCATACATTTTCTTACTGACTCATTAAGACTTTTTACCAAATGTATCGTTCATTGGGATAAAAGAACTCAGTAAGCATTTCAAAATCTCTTGCGTTAATTTGCGAGTTTTTTGCTTAATTTTCAGCGCGTTGTTGGGTTTAGAATCTCTCACTACGAAATATTGTTCTTCTATTTCATGATTTCCCAACCGGTGGTTCGCGAACCACTGGGGACTCGCGAGAAGTTTCAGGGGGTTCGCGAATAAAATATTGTAATGGCGGAGTTTTAACATGCCTGTTTCTGATGAAGTTCAAGTGGTTTCAAGCAAATTTTGCTCCTTTTTTATTTATTTGTCTCTCGCACATCCCACACTCTTATCATAAAATATTTGCATACTTTCTGACATATTTTACATTTAAATAATTTAGTCTGTCATTGCAAAGCGCCGGTTTTAGCGCATTCATTGAGAATGGTAGCCCTGAAGCCATGCCGAAAAGGCTCTACTTATGGGGGCCATCAGTGGCCAAACCGAAACCAGATTTAAAAATAAAAATTTAAAAAAAAATCGCCAAATTTGTCGTTAAGTTGGCTACAAAACTTGGCGACCAAAAGACTGGCGATATATCGCCAAGTGTCCGCCAAATTGTAACATCACTTGAGTTTACGTTGAAATTAACAATGATTTCAGATGAAATAATTTGAAAGCGTTCGTTTCCTCAGAAGCTTTTAATCAGAAAGATTGATTAAATTTGATGAAAACATTACATAGAGCTTATGCGAGCGTCTAAAATACTTTGATGTTTAGTTTCTTTACCATTAGTTTGAATCTGAGGAAGAGCTTTCGCTCTGCTCTTGTGTTGAGTCAAAAATGCATAGAAGTGAGATCACGCTGTTGTTTGTTGCTATAATTTTCTCACTACATATTCTACAATATACTTGGAGTTTTACTGTCGGAAAAGGAAAATAATAGCTAGCAACCCAAAAGTAAGACAGGAAGTATCAAAAATTAATTACAATAAAAAGTTTTCGTGTAATCAGTTTTGACAAAATTGTTTGATAATAACTCTTGCTACACGTTAGCCTGTTGATAAAAAATTGCTTATTGATAACGATATATCATCAGAAAGTCACGATCTAACGACTTCTTGCTACCCTACATAGAACGAGCTGATGTGTGCCTCACATGACTTTCTTTTACTCCAATTTAATGTCATTTTCCCATTATTAGTAATTTTAATGTGATTCAATAGTTTACTCTCTAAATATCACCAACAGTGGCCAAATCGAAACCAGATTTAAAAAAAAAAAAAATCGCCAAATTTGTCGTTAAGTTGGCTACAAAACTTAGCGACCAAAAGACTGGCGATATATCGCCAAGTGCTCGCCAAATTGTAACACCACTTGAGTTTACGTCGAAATTGACAATGATTTCCCCCCTAAAAAGGGGCAAAAGAGCCCCTTAAAAACACCCGAATGCAACAAAAGAGGAGGTGCACAACTAGTCCCCACTAGGAATCTACGTTTCTACGTACCAAATTTCAACTTTCTGGGACATACCGTTCTTGAGTTATGCGACATACATTACGCACATCCGCACATACATGCATACGTACATATAGACGTCACGAGAAAATTCGTTGTAACTAACTCGGGAATTGCCAAAATGGATATTTCGCGTGTCTATACGTTTTTAGGCATTTATCCACGTGTGGTCGAGTCGAAAAAAAACTACACATTCATTCGGGGGAGAGCAAAATGGAAATTAAGGTCGATTTTTGAGTGAAAATTTTTTCGCGAATACAATACTTCCTTTTTTGTAAAAGGAAGTAAAAATGGGGTTGACCTTAGTGTTCTGCATGGCCTCATTAGCTCACCCACGTTATTTGATTTTGAGATTCGGTGTGACGAACCAGAAAACGAAAATAACGAATCCGCTAAAGCACCTTCTCGTAACTTTGAGGTACGGTACAGTTAATCTTAAGTAAACTCTTATTAATCCACGTCCAAAAAAAAACGAACTTAACTTAATCCGACAGCCATTTAGATGTAGTGAAATGTGGGGCAAAGTGAAATAGGGAAATATTAACACTATTTTAAGCACCACCAAGTAGTTAGGAAAAAGTTACCTCTGAAGATCAAAGCATTTGTTAATACAAGCAATTTTTGAAAATTGACAATCATATTAAAATATTTTGTTTTAAGTCAAAAACGGTTTCCGTTATTTTAAAATGATAAAGTTTTCGTTATTAACATTTTTAACATTATTTGAGACCAACTAATATTCAGTGCAGTATTTATTTAATTAGTTTTTTTAATGCTTTGTCCAATTAGTCAAGTCAAGTGCATGTGGGGCAAAGTGAAATGGTTTATTTCGTATAATTATTGTATCATTTATTAAATAATTTACGAATTTATTTATTATTAATTAATTTTCCATCCCTTCATTTAATATTGCAAGCATTAATTCATTCATTATTTTATTCATTCATTTATGTTTTTATCATCTGTTTATTTATCCGTCTATATTTTCATTATCTCATTTACTTATTCATTATTTTAGTTACTCATTCATTTGATCAAAAGTATTTTTAATAACCAGATAAAAAATTATGTCATTCAAAAATGTTGTACTTACTTTTTACTTTGCCCCATTGGATAAAAAAGTAAGAATTTTCCTTTTTTTTTTTTTTTTTTTTTTGAATGTACAAATTGACTGCACCGCCCCCCCCCCAAAAAAAATAGCAATGATAATGTTTTAATGCAGGTGGTAAGTTTTCTTAACCATTGCCCTTTGCCCCATGTTCCCTGCTGGGCGACTCTCGAAAAAAATGTCCCGTGCGTGACGCTAAGTTTTTTTTTTTCTTCCAGCTAACCAAAGCCTTCAAAAAATAATGCTGTTGGGGAATAATACATGCTTTAATATACTATCAAAACATAACAGTTAATCCCATATTTAATTTTTAGTTACTTGAATAAAATAAAAAACTTAGCGTTACGCACGGGACGTTTTTTCGAGAATCGCCCCCATACATACAATAGATTTAATGCAATAATGTACTCGCATTTCTGTTGGCCGTATTTTGTATTTTTGTAATTTTCTCTTATGAAGTTTTATATTGCATTCTCTTGAATTCGAACTTTTACTGTGTATACTGTGTACAGTAAACAGAAGTTTGTTAAGCAATCACGATTGCTTATTGTTCTCATTTGACTGTTTTGATGTCCTCTCATTTTATTTTCCCACCGCCACCCTCCGCACCATCACCGTCGACCGGGTCCTCACGATGCTGCTCCTATAGCGAAAGCCGTCTCCAGGTTGTATCCGTGTCCTACACACACGCCCATACATACACAACTACACACACGCGCACATACACACAAACACACACATACACACAACTACCCACACATTCATGCCTGCACACAGACACAAGCACATATGCCTACACACATACACATACCTCCCCCCCCTACACACACATTCATATACACAACTACCCACACACTTATGCCAGCACACAGACACAAACACACATGCCTACACACACATACACATACGCCCTACGCACAAACACCCCCCCCCCCCACACACACAAACACACACGCCTACATACACACACTCGTGATTGCGAAAAACATAATTTGAATTCAAGATGTCAAAATTCAAATTAATTTTTTATGTACCTTGGCTCAATTTGTAGGTTCTTTTCGTTTAATCTGTAATCATGTTAACTCGGATGACCTGGATATCTTTATTACTCCTCATCCTTATTTTATTGAGGATTTGAGGTGTTTGCAGGCAATTGTATTTGAAAGCAGATATTTTGTTGAAAATTAAAAGTTCAGTATCAACGGAATTTTTTTCGGAATAAACAAAGCAAGTAAAGAAAATTGTGCTCATTTTAAAAACAAGAATTGGTTTGATCCCCACCCTTCAAATTTTTAAATCCCTAGCGTTCAAAATGTTCATTTCATTTTCTCATACTTTAATATGTCTCATTTTTTTTAATGATTTCTCCTTCTTCATTGAGCTTAAAAAAAAATTTCTTACAACAAAGAAAGAAAAGAAAGACAGTGACAACACTAAGAAAAATAAGAACTATGGTTTACTAAAAATCAAAGCACATTTCTTCAAATTCATGACACAACATCAAAATTTCCATCAGTTCAAAAACAAGCACTTTGTTGTAAAAAAAAAAGAATTCAGACATGAAACATTTTAAATCTACAATCACATTTAATGCACTACGACAATTAACATATTTTTATACAAACTGATTAATTTGCGTACAAAAATACAATGTATGAAAGTTTAAAAATATATTTACAAAAAATGTCCTTTTAGCAACTCAATTAGTTGTAAGCATAATTAGTTAATTATGATGATTATGATATTTTTTACAATGATAAATGATGTGATTGAAACCTTTTTTCGCCAAACAGTATTTACTCATGTAATTTGCATTTTTGTAAAATTCATCTTTTTATTTATTTATTTATTTATTTTATTTATTTATTTATTTTATTTATTTATTTATTTATTTTATTTAATTATTTATTTATTTTATTTATTTATTTATTTATTTTTATTTATTTATTTATTTTTTTTTTTTTGAGACATTTGTCTTATTTGGAAAGTTTTTATTATGTTTGATGAAACCGAAAATAAGGAAAAGGTAGAAAAGGACGTCATTGCACAGTTAACCAAAATTAAGAAATAATAATTTCGGAAATCATTCAAAATGAATTAATATTATTTTGGTTAAAGTTATCTTGCCACCTGTTATAACTTTAGAGCACGTGAGGAGTATGATGCAAAATAAATAACTTTAATTAAAAAATCAGAATCTGAAAAATAAAATTTCTGAATGTTTGAAAATCCATCTTCTTATTTCATAGTATCGCAAGATTTCTATAACTTATCAAATTGTATAGAATATTGCCATGTAGGGGATAAGTGATTTCAGCAACAACTTCAAATCAGCATTCAAAAGCAGCTTCCAAGAAATAGCTTCAGAATAATTGGATAATACAATTAGCTGTGTGCAGTGTTTCTAATTTGCTTTTCTAGCTGAAATGTAGAAAATTGATTTTTTAACTTTGTTAGTAAGATGCAACGATGGGACTTCTATAGCTTCTTTTGAAGTTAAATTCGCAAGTATGCTAAAAAATATATAGTTGCTCAAAGTTATCCCAAATATCTGTAGTTACAAAATAAGTAAATCAATTATTTATGTCTAACAAATCGGTCAAGAAATTAATTTTTTAAGTAATCTATTCATACAACATCTTTCATTTAAAAAAAAAAAAAGGAAACATCGTTCGGACAGCTACGCGCAGAAAAAAAAAATGCTGATTTTAAAAAATTCAAAACGATTTAAAAACATTAAAAATTTAATATTTCAAACGTTGTGAACTCATTTCAGTGAATTGATTCACATTTGATATCTATTCTAGAAACATAGTTGCACAGAGATTTTTCAGAGGATGGGATAAAATTCAGATTCAGTGGCAAAGTGATGCAACAGCAACTTGACTGTATTGTTACAAGTTATAACTACCAGGATTCGATTGTTTAGTTGCAAGCAATAACAATAAAAACTTTATTTTATTGGTATAAGTAATAACAATCAAAAATTGATTTTATTGTTACTAGTAAAAAAATATTGTTACACAGGAAAATATTGGTCACAAAAATGCATAGATGATAACATGTAGTTTTAAAGATAAACTTTACCTACCCTATTAATGTCTCCACGGGCTCTAAGGAATCACACTTTCTCTACTGGCCATGGACTGGGATTACTTTGACTCTCGAAAGAAACCAGAGAAGTAAGTCTACTTTTCTTTCATTCATTTGAAAACAAAATAAAGTTGCAATCTAATCATCAGTTGTTACGTAAACGTTGTAGTTTTTATGTGTATCAACAATTTCTCTTCCGACAGATAGCAACGACATCTAGTGTTAGATTTTTCGTATGCGTCTGCATTGGGTGATAGGTTTTAGATTTTTCTTTGTAATATATAAATATATATATATATATATATATATATATATATATATATATATATATATATATATATATATATATATATATACAGTAAACTCCAGATTGTCCGCGAGTCAATCAAATCATCAATCATTAACATGTATTTTCGCAGTAAAAAGTAAATAACAATAACTGTTTCTTGTTGAAAATTTGTAAATTTAAATCATATTTTGTTTTATTTATTAGTTTATTTTTTGAGCTTTCTTCATCGTATGTACACTTGTTCTTTATTGATGTTAAGTTCTGTTGTGCAAAAATACAAGCATTTTTCTGTACTGTATATATTTCCACTGTTTAAAAAAGGTATCATGCATCAATACAGCTAAGTTTTTGAGGAAGGACATTTTTTACCTTATTCCTCCCTCATTTTATCCTTTTTGGTGGTTTATCCGCGATTTTTATTATTAGCGACACATTCCATGGATAATCGGAAGTTTACTATATCTGATAAGAGATATTCGCGTCCCCCACGTTATAATAGCATTATTATAAATAAAGTTTGCGTAAAAATTATTTTAAGGACTAGAAAGTCGCCCGTCAAGGTATGACGGGTGAAAATTGCTTCTACATTGGAACGAAGCCATTGCCTGTTTGTTGATAATTTTGATAGTTGAGATTGTAACCCTAACTCCCTTGAATTAACCCTAAACTCCAGTAGGTAATGTTCATTAGTGACCATTTTTTCGTTTCTTCGTTCCCCTGAAATGACACAGTCTTATTGTAAAACAGTTAAGTTACCGGGTCGAGTTCAGCCTTTCCCTGCATGTTGAACATTACTAAAACATATTATCAAATCATCATGCGGTGGCGAGAATTTTATTGTTGAAACACGCGGGTTATACTCGATCATCGGACTTGGGAGGAGGAGAAAAGCTGGTAGAAATGTCAGCGGAAAAGTTTTTTAAAATCTTATTTTTATGTGGAATAATAAACAAAGAACAAAAACAAATAACAAGTAAAAATGGTGAAATTCACATAATTTTTTCTTCCACCATACCGGTATTAAATTTATTTGTAAACCTATTTTTGCAAAAAATAACATCAAACCTCTGCGGGATAGCAATTCTAGTTTTAGATGTGTATAATGTTTTCACTTTTTCAGGAAAAGTAGTTAAAATTTCCGTCGTGTAATCAACCAGAAGTCAATTTATCTGTGAAGACCAAAATAATGATAAAAAAAAAGCTCTCTAAATCAACGATTAATTCTAGTTACTTTTCTGAATACCATACTAGCTGCAGAAACACTTTTTGGGGAGAAATATGATGCTAATGGAGAGCTTTTGCCTTTAGTTCGAGCTACAAATGATTTGTAATCCCACGTAGTAAAGATGTGAAAAGTTTACCAAAGAACAGATCGTATAAAATATCATCTACTTTGACTTCATACATATTTAGCTTATGAAAAATATTAGTTTTCTATACAGTATGAGAAATGTATGTATGAGAAATATAGATATGTATAAGAAATAGTGTTGTACACACATTTCTCTATCGTACACCAAGCAAATGATCATATTTGGGTACAGTAGCTAATGCATACATTTCTAACGGTATTTCCAGGCACTGGACAGAAATTTCATTTTGTAGAAATACAGGCAGTGAAACTTATTAAAAAATTAAAATGCTCGCAGTTTTCATATTATCTGAAGTGCACCACGAACAGCAAAATACTATTTTTCTTTATGAAAAACCTGAAGGGAAACATGTCAGAGAACAGTTCATTGAATTTTTACACTTGAATTTTAAATACATAGTAAGATGTAAAATGTCAAGTATATGTGAGGCAGTGAGAAGCAAAGGGATGCAAGTGGACATTTTCAAGTTTTGAGTAAAACGCGTTTAAAGACAAGATCCTTGGTAGGCTTTCATTGAAATTTTTTTTATTAATCATGCTGTATAGCAGCAACTACCAGGGCTACTAGTACCATCTCTTGCTCCAAGACAAAGGAAAGGTTCACCTACCATGTGTACTGGTTATTTCCAAATTTACGATTTTGCCACTTACATCCCTTCGCTTCTCACTGCCTCATATATTTCGTCTCACTTCTAAATATTTAAAATACATTTGTTTAGGACAAAATATTGATGCTGTTCTGCTCAAAATTTCGTATTTTTTGTAGAGAGGTATTTTATTGAGCTACATTTACTTTTCATGAACTATACTAAAATAGTTTTACTATCACAATAGTTTAAATACTGTTCTGAGTATTTTATATAGAATACAATAAGCGATACATACTAATCACTTAATAATAGTTTGGTCACTAATCGCTTAATAATAATTGATTCATTTTCGTACTTGATGCTCAAAAATTGGTACAATGAAATATAAGAAATTTGAGGTCTTTAAAATCGCTGTTGATCATCAACTGCTTAAAATCGAAGGCTGGAGCTCCGAGCAGTATTATTAACAATACAAAATCCTTAGCGTTTATACTATTTTCCAAAATATCCCATGAGAGGATCAAATTTATCCGAGCTTTTTGAAACAGATATTTTAGTAATGTATGGAAATGATAGGAATGAAAATTCACAAACAAATATGATAAAACAATGAAGGAGAGAGTTGAGAAATTCAATGATACAGGTCTTTATGAAAATTTTTAGATTGAAAATGAATGAACAAACAAAAGTCATGAAATGAATAAATACCTTTGTGCAACAAAGTAACAACAGTGAAATACGTAATCAAGCACAAATCAGCAATTTCATTCTAAAGCTCACTCTTCGTTGCATTGGAAAAGGAGTTCTTGAAACTTCGAAACAAGTGTCAGCAATCAGTTTGGTATTATTTATGCTTCTTTACGTAATTTAATATTTTAATGAAAAGTCGTGAAATTCATTAGTAATAAACAAGTAACATATGAGCTTGTATTTCTGCTCATGTATTTAGAATTTCATGCAAAGTTTGTTTGTTTTTTTCAGCTACCTTTAATAAGTAAATAGCTTTTTAAGAAATCCATTTTAATAGATTTTTCATTCGTTTCACAAAACACCCTGCAAAATACAAAGACTTCATCTATGTTTGATTCCTGTTTTATTGCATGAACTTTATGAAGAATATGGACTCTTATATGTTAGCAGTTTTTCAGAAACAACATTTAAATAACGATTCTTTTGCTCAGTAACAGTAGTATTTTATGATGTATACTTCTGTTACTGACCAAAACGAATAAAATAAATATTTTTTCCGAAAATCTTCAAAATTTAATTGTATTTTTGTATGAATATAGTGTCCATGTTCTTCTTCAATTTCATGCTATGGAACAATAATCTAACTTATTAAGAATCTCTGTGGGGTATTTCGTGCAACAATGATAAGTATGTTACCATGGAATCACTCCTTTGTAGAATACGATTATGTATAATGGGCCGCAATATTTCGTGTAAAAGTAAAAAATATTTTGATCCAATATCGTTTGCAAGTGAAAGCTTGTTTATTAGTTTCACTGGAGAAATTTTCTGTAAGTTCACTATGTTGTGAACTAATCAAAAAGTTTAATTATAAGCTAAACAAAAATGATTGTTAATTGTATTTTCCAAAACATTGTTCTAACATTTTCGGAAATTTTATGCAGTTTATGAGCAGTTTCGTTTTTTGCTCACATCAAAAATAATTAAACAAAGCAACTTATTGCTATAGTCAGAACTGTATAGTTTCATTCAGTTGCAGTTTCATCAGACCCGGCTGTGAACAATGAAATCATTAGTTGACTACTCCTTTAAAGTCACAAATCACATAAATTGTGAAATTTTCTGTTTTCATTGTGTATTTACACAGAGAATAGTGTAAAGGTGCATTTCTTTTTTTAAAAAATGCAAATCCAAAGCGTTCTTATCCAACCATTCGCTTAATAAAAGTGAAAAGTACCACTAAATTTCAAAATACATAATTCCTTTTTTCTTATCACAAAAAAAAAAAAAAAAAAAAAAAAAAAAGAAATTAGTTAAAACTCTAAAATGAAAAAGGCTCGTAGAAAAGCATTTCTGAGAGAACTTTTCTTTCATCTTCTCTTTTTTGTTCTTTGAATAGCTCCCTCTTTTCGTCTCGCCGCATCAGTTAAAAGAAGCAGACTTTATATGGAGTAGAAAATAGCTCCATTTGATTTAAAGTGTGATAGCAACAACTAAGGAAGCGTTAATTCTCCAAATCTTAGACCTATTATCTTCGTTAAATTCTTCACTTAGCGGCGGACTGGTGGTTACTTGGCGAATTTTCAACGTCATCATCTTGATCAACTACAATTGGTTGGTGGGCTTTGGCGTCTCCATTGGGATAACGCTCACGAAGTGGGTACCACGAACCATTAAGTAAAGCTGAAAAAATGTAAAACAGTATATTAGAAAATGCACAAGGCACAGTACAAAACAAATTTATTTTCATATTTATTCCTCCAGTGAACAGAGCAAAAACGTAAATAGTATATTCGGAATGTTAAGGCAAGCAAGAATAGGCAAAATACAAACAATTTAAGAAAACACATTTTCATATTTGCATTCAGTGAACGGGGTATAAATGTATGTTAGGAAAATTAAGACGCGTAAGACTAGTTAAAGTACAAAACAAACTTTTACAAACAAGCATATTGAAGTAGTTCAAAAATACGTGCAAAAAAGAAAAAAAAAGTTTATCCTAGCTAGCGGACCACCCAACAACATTTTTAGACTGGTGGGATATGCAGTGAAACCTGTGTAAGTTGACCACTTGCGGTGCAGTACTTTGATGGTCAACTTAGGCAGGTGGTCAACTTATAAAGGGGGTAATGATTTTTTTTTTTTTTTTTTGTCATTTCTTGTACCATGTATTCATTTTTTGACTAATTGACACTTACTCTTTCCGTTCAACTCACTTTCATTGGTTAACATTACTTTGAAACAATAATTTAAAATGTTATTCAAATATTTTTAGAGATTATTTTCTCAGAATGACGTGTAATGTGTCATGTTAATTTAAAATTTCAGTGAATTGATCAAAAACAAATTTATTGTTTATAAAAAGTTATTTGATATTAATAGTCCCTAAAAATTCATAGCTAATCAAAAATAACAAATTTTTCGCTTTTTCTTCTCATACACATTTAATACATTTATAACCATGATGATCTATTTTTCAACAAAATAACTCCTTATTGAAGTTTGGCGCACTTATTGGACAGTAGTTTTGAAAATTCCATGTGTCAGCTATTTTTTTCTGGATTTCTCCCTTTTCAATTAAGTTTAATATTTCATACTTTTTATCAATCTCAAGTTCAACTAACTTTCTTTTTGAAGCCATTTGATGCAAAACTATAACACAAAGAGCAACAAGCTGGACTCTCATAGTTCTAAAAGGCAGTTGAAAATGAAAGTGTCCTATTTCTTAATCCCTTGCACCAGAAATACTGCAATGCAAGTAACTTTTACTCCAGCACAATTCCAGTGTTGCCACAAAATATTGCAACTGGAAAAAAAATACTTTGTACCTTTCTACTGACACATGTTTTCATTGAACAGAGAGTACAAAAGGTAATCTCAAATAGAACAACAAAAGAAAAACAAGCTTGGAGAATAAAAGTGTTCTTAGTAGTTTTCCCATGTGGTTAAACTTACAAGGAGGTTTAGTTATGCTGCTGTTTTATTTAGTTGGTAAAATGCTGGTCTGGCATCAAAAATATTCTTGGAAAGCTATAAAAATAATAATAATAAAATAAAATAATTTGCTAAATTAAGTTTTAAAAAATAAACCAAGTGGTCAACTTACAAAGGGTTTTTTACAATACTCCAAACCAAATTTGCTGTCATTAGTGGTCAAGAAAGACAGGTGGTCAAGATAGAAAGGTGGTCAAGTTACAGAGGTTTTCCTTCATTATACAAGATAGGACTAATTCCGTTCCTAACAAAAGCAGTCAACATAGACATAGACAGGTCGTCAACTTTACAGGTTTTACTGTATATGGAGAATGGGGAAGGAGGTTAAAAAATACATTGAACTAAAAAAACAATGTTACATATTAAAATATACTCTCGTAATATGCATACACATTGCAATAAAATAATTATTTACAAAAAACAGCTGGGAAGATGAAATATTTCTAAACTTGTGGTACTTTCTAAACTACGACTAATGTTAAAATATGGGGTCATTAAGCACTCTCTTGAAATTTTAGTAAGAAGCTAAACCTTTCACAGTATAATGCTATTAGTAAGTCTAAAAAAAATAGGGGATGGCCAGGACTCTAACTGAGAAAAAAGCATTTTTGAACTACCCAAAATTATATACATAAAAGCAAACAGTATGTTTAGAATATCAAGACATGCAATGTAAGACAAGGCGCAATATTTACAGAAATGGAGATATTGAAGAAACGCGTTTTAGATTTCATACTAACAATAGAAAAATGGAATTCGATGTTTTTCTGTTTTTAAATTTTTTTAGTATTATTTTCATCGGAAATTAAATAAGTAAGATTGTACAGTGAAGCTAAAGTACAACAGATGGTAAAAGTGCTTTAAGAAAAAGAAAATTTTGCAAAATTTTGCATATACTGCGCTTTACTTCCCCATTGCAGTACACTCTTCAATGCTTATTTTTACACCGAAATAATATGAATTCCATTTAATAAATAAAAATTGACATAAAATTTAAGGGAAAAAAAACAGTTCTGGAGCTAACTTCCATGATTTACCATGTAAATTTAGCCCTGGTCATATCATAAATGTACGAAAGTAACTTTCTTTGTTTCATTATGTGTTTTGTTTGCTATAAAATGCTAATTCAGTATTGTAGCATGGTTGCTACTCACTTGCAGAAATGAAATCCCCTGATTTTCCACGTTTTCTAGAAAACAATTTTGAAATTCCAGACTTTATTTTTAAATTTGCTGCTTTCTTTATGAAAGCAAAATTATGATTCTTTTTCAAACATACGCAAAAACAAACTATTGAGCATTTTTAAATTACAGGGCTGCCACTGAGTTATGGTCCTAAAAATAGTCATTTTAGTAGCCACTAAAGTAAAAAATAGTCTTCAAAATAGTCACCAAACAAGAAAAATAGTACCTAAAATAGTCTCTCATTATTTTTTAAATAGTATTGATATTAAATCATGCTACATACAAATGTAGACACACCTCAGCAACATGGCATGTAAGCGGGATCACCTGGACAAGCGGCGCTCTCTGCAGTTACAAACAAATGGTATTCCCGACATGATTTCATACCAATCTTATTCCTTTTATTATTTTGATAAAAATGTGAACGTTTTGTATATATGTTGGAACACAAGTCCGAAATCGGGCAATGTCCGAAAAAAAATCCACATATCGCGAATTAATCACGGACAAAAGCGCTAAGTCCGAAATAGTGAATTATTTCGGAGTCAGCACACTTGAATTTGATCAATTCCCGATGCGGCAAATCAGTAGTAATCCAAGTCCGATTTTATATGAAAAAAATGAACACGTCTTCAAACACAACTTTTCATTACCTATAAATGTGAAACAAGTTAGATATATTACCAATAGTAAGTAAGTGTTGATAACACATTGCAGCATTTCATATGGTACAGCAGGCGTTTAAATCACAAAAGACAAATGTTTAACACTGCTCTTAAATTCACTATCACTTTTTCAGGCAAGACAATCGTTAGCTTTTATTTACATTAACACAATTAAGTTTTATTTGCATTATAAAAAGTAAAAATAGTGATAATAAAAAAGCTGAATGCTCTATGTTCATTAGTATCGTCTGAATATTGCAGCTGCAGAACTCACTCAGTTGAAAAATGACAAAGTTGACAGAAGTTTATGATTCAGAGTAACTTTAAAAACCTAAAAAAGTCGCCTTTGCTCCCTTTAAACTTTGCTTCGCTATTTAATCAGCATTTTTTGAAATGAAATTAAGTGCATTTGTTTGTGAAAACAAAACTACTTTCTTCCGTATCAAGAAGTACAAGGTTAATTCCCAACTGCAAAAACCAAACCTTACAAAACTAATGTTCCCCTTTAAGAGGTTATTATTGTTATTCTTGTAGGCAAGAAATATGCATCTTGTTCCTAATAGTTCCAGAAAAACAAACAAGAAGTTCCGTCTAGAACTATACGAGCCTACTTTCCCGTATACCCATACTACTTTCTAGTACCTGATCAATATTCTCAAAAATAGATAAAATCGCAAATTGTTTCAATCATATTTTTTTAATATTTTAATCTAATTTCTAATATTCCTCACTCATCTAAAAAAGTTAGATGCGTAAAAAAAAAAAAAAAAAACACGAACAAATAAAATATTAGCACTTTTTAAACAAAGCAGCTAAAACACTTTTCTCCATTAAAAAAATTCTTTAACAGCTTTCAAAACGAAAAAACAATAATTAAAATTAGTAAGCTCATTAAAATAAATACATCATATCAAAAAAAAAAAATCGTTTCTTTTTCCCCAGTTGCCAAAAATATTTTTTTTAATGAATTAATGCACTTACCAAAGTAAATAAAAACAATAAAATGTCAACTTAAAGATTAATAATTATTAATCTTTAATAAATATTTCACAATTAAAACCATAGCTGCGGAGTCGGAGTCAATCTCATTTTGGGGGAAAGGCGTCGGAGACGAATATCCAAGAATCGGAGTCAGTCATTTGTCCTTCGTGTATAAATTCTTGCCAAAGCTACGAAGTCAGAGCCGAAGTCGGGGAGTCGGAGTCCGATTAATTGTCGGGCACAAGAGTCGGATTCGGAGTCCGGTGCCGTCAAGAGCTATTTCCAACAAAATTTCTTTGAAATAAATCCGCTTTCAAGTATATGGAATCTACATAAACTTTCAGTTTCCCCGTAGGCGCTAATGTTAAGGGATTTGAACTGTTCAAAATTGAACGGAAAATTGTTCAAATCAAAAAGATATTTTATATACAAGTTTTTCATCAAAAGCTTTTTCCTACAACGTTTGTTTGAAGCAAATTCGCCTCACAGTTCGGAATTGCCTTAAATTTCCCCGTAGGCGCTAATGTTAAATTTTTTTTTGAACTGTTCAGAATTGAACGAAAAATAGTTCAAATCAAAAAGTGAAATATGGGAATGAGGTGTCTTCGTCGAGATCTTTCGAACAAAAAAAGTTTGTTCGAATTGGACATTCAAAAGTTATTAGGGGGGGGGGGCTGACAGACAGACCGACAGACATTTTTTTCAAATCTCAATACCCTACTTTCCAATTTTTAATTTTTCGATATTTATTTAATTATTTTATTTATTTATTTATTTATTTATTTATTTTTGTTTTGTTTTGTTTTTTGTTTTTCGCGATATTTTTAAGATGTATTAAGCCTTCTTCAATGCTTTTTTCTTCTCTTTCTCACTGAGAAAGTAGGCTAAAAAGGGGTGTGTTACTTATCCTTGTCGATAAATAAGGCAAAACCCATTTGGCCAGTTTTCTATAATTTGGCAGACCTATGTTTGAAATTAGAAAATTTCGGCCGATGAAAGTTAGAGCTGAAGCAATTTTTTTTTTAATATTTTCCTTTTTTTTACATCTGTTGTGTCATATTTTTTTACATTTAGTCACTTTAAAGCTAAAATAGTAGCAGTTTTTTACAAAATAGTCGCTTTTGTTTTAATTTAAGCTAAAATAGTCGCTTTTGTCTTAATTTAAGCTAAAATAGTCGTCATAGTCTGCTGTTCTTCAAAATAGGCGCTTTTTTAGTCGCCAGTAGTAGACCTGAAACTAATTTTTTACTGCTTCTTTCTGCCGATATTGTAAGCCGGTTGGCAATCATTCATACATACCAATATCCACGTCCATTCTGGTTTCATGCATTGGCTAATGAACAAAACTTTGTACCCTGCAGAAGATAATGATGCAAAATATCAAGTTTTTCCAGCTCCATTTTCAAAATTTTTCCATTTTTTAGCCTACTTTCCCACTAAAAGTCAGAGAAAGAAGAAAAAATCATGAAAGAAGGCTTAATACTAGTGATGTTCCGGATATCCGTATCCGTATCCGCGGATATCCGAGGGAAAATAAAGATCTGTATCCATATCCGTTACTTTTCTGACGGATCTTAAACGGATCATTTCTATTCTAAAAATTTTCAAATATTTGAATAAAAGACTCTTAAATTCCGTTTGAATTAGGTTTTATTCCCTGTTTAAATTATAAGGTATCAGTTCGGAAGCCAGTTTGTATCCCCCCCCCCGTTGCAAAAGGAAGGGGAAATAAGTTTTAAAAGTGTGTATCAGTGTGTCTTTTTGTGGCATCGTAGCTCCTAAACAGATGAAACGATTTCGATAGTTCATTTTTCGTTAAAAAGAGGTGACTTGATCGAAAGTGTTCTTAGCTTGGCCTCGTTTTTGTAGAACTTTAATTACCGGAGATATTAATTAAAAACCGACTTAACGTTTTTCACAATTATGGTAGTAAAAATTTACCCGTACGCTAAAAATGTTGGCCCTAATTGAAAGAACGAAGTTTTCTGCGTTTGATATTTATTTGAAATTTCCAACTAATATACAGTAGGAGCTATAATCTTGTTAAGTACATTTTAAATGCAATTCTAAGCCTTTATACGCGTGATTAGTAGCGATTTCAGAGTCGGAAGATAAGGAGAAAAAGCTCAATGACTTAAAATTTTTACCTGCTGTCAGTTCATATTTGTTAAACAAATGTGTAATCTGACCCGTGAAATTCATCTTAATATGAGGTCGGCTCTCTGGGAAAAGTTTTGTTTTTTTAATTTTTAATTTAATATTAGTTTTTGTTATTGATTTGGGGTTTCTGTTATTTTTCATTTTTGTTTTTCTCGGCACCTTCAAAAAAAGTGAGACTAAATTCTCTATTTACTGTTTGTAAAGGTGTTCCCGTTTTTCGTCGGTCGGAGTAAGTTCGGTGGAATGGATCAGGGCTGCATTTATGCTGAAAAAAAATGCGAAAAATTATTTCTAGCCTGTCCAGTAGCAGCTTTACACTCTTGTTCCTGTATCCTAGATCTACCGAGCAAGCTAGTAATGATTTTTCACATTCCATCAAAGCATTAATGCAGCGCTGGCCCATTCCTTCCAACTCTCCCTCAATTTAAACGGAGATTTCTTCAAAGAGTAAATCATAATCTTGATCATATTTTTGCCACAGTTGACATTTTTTGAAGAAATTGCCATTATTCTGACGGGAATACCTTCCGTAACAAATTTTACACTCAGATAGTTGAATTGGGTGAAAAAAAATTTTGAGATCCGTATCCGTATCCGTATCCGCGGATCTTGACACTAATGATCCGTATCCGCGGATCTACTTTCTTAACGATCCGGCACATCACTACTTAATACATCTTAAAAATATCCCGAAAAAAAAAGTCAAAAATAAATAACATAGTTAGATAAATATTGAAAAATTAAAAATTGGAAAGTAGGGTATTGAGATGGGAAAAAATGTCTGTCTGTCTGTCCCCCCCCCTCTAATAACTTTTGAATGAATAGTCCAATACGAACAAATGTTTTTTTGTTAGAAAGATCTCGGCGAGGACATCTCATTCCCATAATTCATTTTTTGATTTGAACAATTTTGCGTTCTATTTTGAACAGTTCAAAAAAACTTAACATTAGCGCCTACGGAGAAATTCAAATCAAAAATAAATCTTGAACTTAGAAGCGAAGTGATTCCAAACAAACTTTGTAGGGAAAAACTTTTGATGAAAAACATGTATCAAAAATATCTTTTTGATTTGAACAAGTTTTCGTTCAATTTTGAACAGTTCAAATCTCTTAACATTAGCGCCTAAGGGGAAACTGAAAGTCAATATACATTCCAAACTTAAAGGCGGATTTACTTCAAACAAACTTTGTTGGAAATAGCTCTTAATGACCTACTCCCGACTCCGACTCCGATAATTTTGGCGCTCCTGACTCCGACTCCTGTACCCGAAAATTACTCGGACTACGACTTCCCGACTTTAAATCTGAATTTGTAGCTTTGGCAAAAATTTATGCACGGAGGAAAAATGGCTGACTCCGACTCTTGGATATTCGACTCTGACTCCTGTATCAAATAATAAGTCCTATTCCGTCTCTGCAAATATTGGCAGACTTGCGGATTTTTTGGGGAAATGACCGATTTTAACTCCGAATCTTTGAATTTAAAACTTTTGGCTCTCGAATCTAACTCTTTTGTCCCAAAATCAGATGGACTCCGACTCTGACTCCACAGCCATGGGTTTTACTGTGAAATAATTGTTTTAAATGTGTTTTGATTTTATTTTCAAGCTAAAGTTTTAATTTATGTATTCAGTTTTTGGCGGAAAATTCGGAGTCCTTTATACTTCTACTAAAGATATGCACAGACGATTTTTTTTTTGAGCAATCACGATTGCTTATTGCTTTTATTTGACTGTTTTCGGCGTCCTATTATTTTATTTTCCCACCGCCACCCTCCGTATCATCACCGTCGACCGTCGACCGGCTCCTCACGATGCTGCTCCTATAACGAAAGCCGTCACCGGGTTGCGTCCATGTCCTACACACACGCGCATACATTCACAACTACACACTCGCGCATACATTCACAACTACACACACGCGCATACATTCACAACTACACACACGCGCATACATACACACTACACAACCGGGCATACATACACAACTACACACACGCGCATACATACACAATTACACACACGCACGCATACATACACACACATACACCTGCACACACATACACATACCCCCTACACACAAACACACATACCCCCCCACACACAAACACAAACGCCTACATACACACACTCGTGATTGCGAAAAACATAATTTGGATTCAAGATGTCAAAATTCAAATTAATTTTTTTTTTTTTTTTTTGGCAATGAAAATTATTTCTTTAAGTTGACATTTTATTGTTTTTACTTATTTTTGAAAGTACATTAATTCATTCTTCAAATTTTTTTTGGCAACAGGGGAAAAACAAACGATTTTTTTTAATATGATTATTTTAATGAGCTTTTAATTTGAATTCTTTTTTTTTCCTTTTTGAAAGCGGTTGAAGATTTTTTGATGGAAAAAAATGTATTTAGCTGCTTTGTTTAAAAGGTGCTGCTATTTTATTTGTTCGTTTATTTATTTTTTACGTATCTACTTCTTTATATGAGTGAGGTATACTTTATTTTTCGAAATCAGCTTAAAATATTAAAAAAATATGTTTGAAATAATTTTTGATTTTAGCTAATTTTGAGAATACTGATCAGATACTAGAAAGTCGATATTGGTATACGGGAAAGTAGGCTCGTTTAGTTCTAGACAGAACTTCTTGTAATACTTTCCCGTGAATATTCCTTGAGTTTTTTGGTCAAACTTAAATTTCCTGACAACTAAATGTTTTTCGGGATCTCTCCGACCCGTGGGGACTGAGTTGTTATCTTCGTTTATAATCAACAACTTTAATTAAAATTTACAGCTTAGGTAAAAAGAAATTCATCGAAAGGGAAATATTTTTGACCGGCGGCGAACTGTGTACTGTTTTACCTCTGCTCGAAACATCCTGTGCAAGACAGTCTCACGCAATACCTTAGATATACAGATATTCAAGTTTATTCCCCCGGATATACGCTTGAATCAGATCTGGAAGTGGATGTGGGGGGGAAAACTCGAGCATCAAGATGCTAATTCCGACCTTAAAATTCCCCAATTTAATCAGCTGCGCAAACATGACGTGACCTGAATAATTTCCTGACGACTCGCAGCTAATATTTCGCAGGTTTTGCTTTCCATTTCTGGGCATATTACCATGAAACACGATATGGGGCACGATTTGCGCAGTTAGTTAATTCTCGTGTTAAACCGTTTCAACGTAAATCTCGTCATAATTGAAGTCGTTTTTTGAAAAAAAAAAATGAGTCGGCATGAAAAAAAAAAAAAGATTCTTCTAACCAGTCATAGATTTGCGATTTGAGCGGAAAAGTAAAGAATAAAATCTTTCTCTAAGCCAGCGATTCTCAGTTGATGGTACGACGGACGTACAGAGCCTGAATACCGCAGGGGCATGCGGGGCACAGGCCCCTGCTCGTAGATTTCAGGGGGACCCAAAATCTCCTTAATTTATCATGCTAATTTAAAATAAATAATGATTTCTTCCGAATCTAGAGTATAATGATGTCATTGATATTTTTGCAAAAGCAAAGACAAGGAAACAATCTCTTTATTTGTTGGTAAAAATTCCCCTTAAAAAATTGATCTCTTTGTGTTTAGTGCGAATATAAATAGACTTTGCGAAGTTTAATCTGTATTTACTATTAAAAGTTATATCATAAATACCTTTGATATTTACGGTACACTAGCAAAGTTTAACCCCATCTTATATAATTATAGTATACTGTATTTCTTCTAATTTTTAAACATTGATATGATATTACCACCAAATTTAGCATGTGTATATGTGCTGGTCTTTTTACGTTTAATTACTTTTTAAGCAAGCAACAGTAGAAAAAATCTCTCACTTCCAGATGACCATGTAAAATGCTTCATTACTGCATGCATTTTTAAAGTTTTTCCTTGAATTTACCCAATCAGAGATGGTTTTTAATTTAGGAATTGAAATTACGTTGTTTTCAGAACCCCAGATTCCATTCACGCCTTTGACCTGCTCCAGCCAGAACCTCATCATACGAGGCATAACTGATTTGATCTCACACTGATTCTTTAAATAATAACTCACTAAAGCGAAATTCTATAATAAAAGTACCAAGTCGATTTCTAGAAAGAATTTGGTCAATCTGCCAGTTACTTCAAACATTTGGCAGAAAATTGCTTTGCATCATTAACCAGTAGAGGTTTTTTTTTTTTTTTAATAATGTTGTTAGGTATCTTAAACTACCTAATCTTAAAGATGTGTACGTTTTGAATAACGATTTTCCTATCAAAAATGCTTGTGGGAAAAAAGGAGCAAAGGTTCATATGTGTAAAGTTACGAGTGAAAAAATAAAATGTCTTCGAATATACAAATGGTCATCAGAGAAAAGAAATAAACTTGAGTAAAACATGATGATTCAAAAAATGGTGGAGCTTCATAAAACTACCGATTTGGGAATATTGGACCTCAGCTCTCTGGTGGAACTTGAATGAAGGACCGAGTAGTAATTTTTCAATTAACTACCGCTACATGTCTCTACGTGTAATCGTATGTATCCTATTTATTATTTATGATTTTACTAGTCAAAATGGCAGAATGAAGGAGAGGTAATTTGGCACTTTATAATCCCCCCCCCCCGTAGGTCACCGGACCTAACGCCCTGTGATTTTGTCTTGTGGGGATATGTAGTAGAGGATTTCATGTTTCTTCAGCCCTTACCTGCTAGACTTGACGAACAGAAAAACTGAATCACTGTAGCAATTGTTTTTGTGACTGCTTACATACTAGAACGTGTATGGCAGGAGTTTGAGTATAGGTGGGGGGGGGGGAGATATCGTTCAAACGTCAGGGGGAAGCCACATATTACATCTTCAGAATGGTTTAAGTATAATCAGACATTTTCGTGTTTGCACCATTTTTACTCATCGAAATAATACACACGTTTGAAATACCAGCATTCTTTTTGAATCAACAATTATGACCCACCGAAAAAAAAAACTAATCACCAAAAAAAAAAATTACAACTTTTCTTACCTGGATACGTTGCTTTTCGTCGTTTTCTGAAAGACAGATGATAAATGGTGAGATAAATAAATGCGAACACAACAGAAAATACAGCAATCCCACAGAAGACTACGCGTTGTGTATAGATTGAGATCAGTGCTCCGCCTGCCAAACTTCCTATTCCACGACCTACGAACAAAAATAATTTTAAGCAAAAGTATAAACTAATAAAAACTGAAGACAGAGCTGAGTCCTACTTTTAAAAACAAATCAAGGTCTACGTCATTTCGCTACATAAGTTCAAGAGATAAAACCATCTATAGCAGGGTAAAACTTAAGAGAGAAAAGCTCAAGATCTTTCTTTTAATTTTTTTTTACAATACTTACAATAAAAAAAAAATTTCAAAGCTAAAAATAAATAAATGAAAATGTAGTAATTATTTAGATGAGGAAAGGATGATTTTCATCAACGTAAGAAACGAGTAAATTAAGTCTTTTAAGAGATGCTTTTTTTACGAGATTTTTAATAACGACATTACGATTTAAAACGACATTACTTACCAGCCGACCGGCACTCCTAATAGATTAAGATTTTATTAGCAAGAGCCACAAGTTCCCACTTATAAAAAGAGAAATCAGGGCGAATCGCACTGCTATATAATGAACTTCGTATATGTGCATGTATCACGGAATTGTATTATTATTTCCCATAACATTTTTATTACTATATGCAAGTTTACAATACAGTCGAACCCCACTTTAACGAACCTCTATTTAACGAATTCGCGATTTAGCGAATTTTTCTTTTTCTCCGTCTAAAATGAAGATAAAACCCCCTATTTACTGAATAATAAATGAATTGTTTTAACAGCCGATTTTTTTTTTTTTTTCGTTAATTTGAGTTAGGAAATATTTTATTGTTTTCCAAATGATATATCCATATTATACGAAGCAGAAAAAGGCTTTTCTTGGAATCTGCAATTTGTGCCTGCGAGGGGGCAACCAATGAAAAGCGATTCTGATGCAGAAAAGCGACAATAAAACTTGCATTAAACTTTTTCAAATGCTTTTTACATGGCCTGGAAACTAAAACAATATTTCGTGCAGAGGCTGTAAATGACACAGTATTTTCTTCCCTCTATAAAGTCGAAGACAACTATTTTGAGTCGTTATATCGAAAGTATCATGAAAATTTTCAAACATCTATTACTCAGTACTTTAAAATTGTTAACTTATGTGCAATAAAAAGTGTACACTTTCTAATCGTGGATATTTTTGCGCAGTTGCTTATTGAAGCTTTCAGGTAAGGTAAGTGCAATTTAAAAAAATAATAATAATAACACCCCGATATTACGAATAACCCCGATTTAACGTAGAAAAGTATCGGTCCCAATAAATTCGTTAAATCGGGGTCCGACTGTATTTTCTCAAATTTAAAGTTGTTATTAGATTTCCGTTTTACTAAATTTACTTCAGAACAGCGTTTATTTACTCTAA
The DNA here is from genome assembly GCF_026930045.1 of Uloborus diversus. Taxonomy (NCBI): domain Eukaryota; kingdom Metazoa; phylum Arthropoda; class Arachnida; order Araneae; family Uloboridae; genus Uloborus; species Uloborus diversus. Next base: position 189,087,130 of record NC_072731.1, on the reverse strand, counting down.
AGAAAGGTCTTTGTAGTAACAGCACACCAGTATGAAATTTCACTGCAATTTATGCAATGTTGATGTGTGAATCGTATTTTTTTTTTTCATTATTATATTAAAAAAAACGATGTATTTTATTTTCCCATCATTTTAGAGTCAGTAGAAAGAGTAGAGTCACATCTAAACACAAATGTTGGTATGATTACTTCACATTACAAAGATGGCATAAATGTTGCGGATAAACTCATCCTGTGTTTTCTTGGTGTCTGAGCAATTTAAATTTTTAAATACAGATCGAGAGAGACTTTGCGAACACCAAAAGCCTTCAGGAGTGTATTAACCATAATTGAGAATTACTGTTCCAGACGAAATAAGGAGTGCCCGATAGGAGGTCATGTGAAGGCACTGTGACCTCCAAAAATTTTCCTTATTCAGGAACTTTTATCTGACGATTCGGAAAATTTGGTGAGCGCACTGCAAAATTGCAATTTTTCAAAAAAAAAAAAGTATCATGACGCTGTACTCATATTTTATCAATCAGTAAAATTCGGAGTTTCATTCAGCAAATTGAAAATTTCCCCCTCTCACAATTTTTTGTTCGGGGTGCCTCAGAATAAAATATTGAAAAACAATTTGCTGCAATATATAATTTTAAAAGAAAGAAAAAGTGACTATTCTTTTATCATACGAGAATAATTTAATCCGAACTTAACGATATAGAAGTATAAACATTTGATTATGTTCAAAACGTTTTGGTTCACAAACTTTTTATTCCGTTTTCAGCATTCTTTTTTATATGAAAAAGATGAAAAGAACGCCGAAAGGAAAGTCATAAAGATAATAGCACTGCTCTAAGGATAAGAGTCTTCATAAAACCGATGGTCTTCAGGAATCTCGTAATGATAAAAAAACATCTTCAAAAATAAACCAAGCAATTAATAATTTATGAAGGTTCGCCATTTAGAACATAGACAAGAAAATGATGACCAAAATCAACACCATCCATCATATTCGCAAACAGGAAATGATTTAGTGAGATTTTATATTTGATCATGGATGGTTCTCTGGAAGGATGAAATGGTTTCTGTCAATTTTGCTTTAATTGATGAACACATATACTGAATATTTTCATACCAAGATTGTTCACATTTGTTGTAATTAACAGTTTGCAAAAGAGGATCACACCGAATTTGTCCGAGTGGTGAACATAGTAGTAATTTGGTATTTATTTAACATTTTTTGCTTTCCGTTGGCATTTTAAACCCAACAATGACTAGAGTGCACAATTTCAATTGTTCAAATTTTTAAACTAATTTACTGCCGGGATTCAAGTAGTTTATAGAACTTTCTTAGATGGTTATAGTCACCCTTTTACATGAATACTCAGTGCTGTAGCTGGAAAAAAATGTTTGGGTGGACTCACTTGAGATTTGGGAAACTCCAAAATAAAAGGTGGTTGAAGCCAATTTACATTTCATTTGCACTATTTTTATATTTTTATAGTAAAAAAAATTAAATAGTTCGGCGAGTGGCGTCCCCCCTCCCCCCCCCATCCCTGCACCACAAGCGCAGAAGTGTCTGTACTTATCTTATCACCCCTTAATTGTCGCCTTGCAGGCGTAAACTCAGAGTATCACAACGGATATCAATAAAATTTATGTTTCAGATAAGCAATAGTTAAACGAATTTGTAAATAGGCAAAATATATACTGCAAAAAGTAAGTTAACCTTTGCTCAAAATGAAGTTTAATGCAGCAAAACCACGTTGGAACAATTTGAGCTTGAAATGGAATATTTTTTCAATGCGCCGAGCTCCTTGCAACCTTAAAACAAACTTCTTCAACTGTCATTGTAAATTTGGATCCTTTCACATCTCTTCAATAAAGAAGACTAATAGCTTGCTTATAATTTTGTAGGTAGGTTGTATTTAATAAAAAAAAAATTGCAATTGTTATAAAATATATTTAAATTCACAAATTCAGCGTTAACGTAGAATCTTAAAGACCAATTTATGAAATTCATATTTGCTTCAGGAAATAACATTTTTTTTTAAAAGAAAACAATAATAAAATGAAATAAAAAACATTCAGAATACGTTTATCTGTTGCAAGATAAACTTTTCCACTTACCCAAACCAAAATGAAGAATGTTCAGAATGTACTGCATGATCAAACTGTATCCAGTCGGCGCCAGTGATTGTCCATATGCTACAGAAGCAATCCACATTATGCACAAAGTAAAGCTTCCCATAACGGCGAAAGGTAAAGTCCACCAGGGTGATGAAACATACGTTATGCCAGCATAACGGGTGAAATAGAACAAAAAGGCAAACACCAAGAGATTAACCTTTCCAATGTTGCGCACCATGTTCTTTGATATGATGAGGAATGGAATACTGAATCCGAACATGAGGGTGAATGATAAACCGATGATTCTTGAAGAACATCCAATATCCGTAGTTAGCCAAGGAAGGAAGGTGTAAAGTATGCTGCACTGCATGCCTAGAATGAGCACAACAGTCAAGAAAACAGCCATTTCTCCGGAGCAGAACTTGATTTCTTTAGATGGAGTCACCGCTTGTTGAAATGGAGCTGATTTTTGCCTGTGTATGGGTAAGACAATGAGTAATATACAAGTAATGACAGAAAAAGCTGCTGCTAGAAAACACGAAGGGGAAAAATCCATTCGTCCAGCCATATCTGTATAGTAATCAAATAATGTACCACTCAAAGGGGCCATAGCTGCAATACCAAGAGCAGCCCAGATATGAATTCGCCCATAAGCTCCTTCATAATCGATGGTGCTCCAAATAGTGATGGCATCCAGAAGGCATATAGTTGTCAACAAGCACAAATCTCCGATGCTTCTGAGCACTAAATAACTCCAAAATGTAGTTGTAGGATTTCCAAAAGCTTCTTCACAAGGCCTAGGAAGAACAGGTGCTTCACCCATTGAGAAGGAAACTCTACAGTGAATAGTGCAGTCATCCCTAGTTGGTCTGCAAGTTATTCCTTGGTAATGTTTATGTCCAAAACCAATGGGACCTATAGGTAGATAATTACACATAGCAACATGAGCCCGAGGTACGTCTTCTTCAATTTCACTGGCATTCGTTACAGTCACATTGGTGCGAGCAGGAATTTCCACATATGGCCATGTTTGTAAAAGACCTTCAAACTGTGTAAGGGAATTGTTCAAACTATCGGCATCGTACACGACACAAATGTTGCCGTTTTCTCCATGAAAACAAATATGAAGAGGATATGTAGACGTAAAGTGGCCGTGTTTCGGGCATTGATAATGACAGTCAGATAACTTGACTTTGGTTGCATTGCTAGTTGGCTCAAGTGCTTCGCCGCAAGTAACCCAGTTGACACACCGCTCGATTCGAAGGCCCGCACTGCAGTCAAAATCTACCAATGGCCTGTAGTTTAGTTTCTCATATCTTGGCACAAATGAAAGAGCTACAAACGCAAGAGATCCAACAAGAACGAAAAAGAAAGTGGTTGACTTGTATCGATTTCTTCGTTCGGCAAACGTTCCACCCAAAACAGGTCCGATCAAACTGAAAAAAGCAGACACGGCATTGATGAAGGCTATTTCACTCAGCGAAAAACCCAGATGTCGCATATGAGAAGTCAAAAACGGAGTTAAACATCCAATACCTATAGAAGAGAAAACTTGATGTGTAACCTTGGAAAATATTATTATGAAAACATTTAGTATAAAACAAAAAACTTTTAGTTGATCAGTTTGTTAAGGAATGTGAGGCAACGTAGAATGGTAAAAGATTTTACTATTTTCGGTGCCATCGGTCTGGCGGTATTTTAACTGTGTTGCTATTAAACATACTGTTGATTCCAGTCATAAAATAGTTACGTCTGAAGATCAAGGTGCCAGATAACACAAGTCATTTTCAAAATTTGAAACTGATATTGTAATATTTAGTGGTACATCCAAAATAATATTTATTTTTATAAAATGATAAAATTTTTGTAATTAACTTTTCAGTTATTGAGACCTATTGATGTTCAGTGCAACAGTTATTCAATTAATATCAGGCATGTTTAGATTTTATATCTGTAGTATCATTTGTCAAATGGATGCAGGTTGTAAAATGAATGGGCAAAGTAAAATAGATTATTTCACTTATTTGCTCATTTATTTGTTAATTCCTTTACAAATTCATAGATTTAGACAATCATTCATTAACTCTTATAGTCTTATTCATTCATTTCTTTTTTCATCATTTATTCTTTTATTTACATTTACTTAATTATTCATTAATTATTTATTTAATCAATCATTATTTCGAGTATTTAGTCTATTATTCGCTTATTCGTACTTTTTTCATTCATTCAAAGAAAAATATTTTTTTAATGACCAAATAGAAAACAAAACATTTCAAAAAGAAAATACTTTAATCATCACTTTGTCCTATAAAGGCAAAGTGGTAAATTTCCACTTTTATTTGAAGGTACAAATTTACTGCCAGAAATGAAAAATAACATTTCCCTACAAGTTCTATTATAAAATACATTATTTTCTCTTTATGCAGAGTCATTTAAAAAAAAAATAAGAGTTCGTTCATTTTGAAAGATTTAATTTATCTTTACAATTTTCCTTTGCCACGCATTCCGTTATATTTCAGAGCTTTAATGCAACACACTGAAAGATTCAACATTATTTAGCTTAAATTTACATTGAAAATCAATCACATGACTAAAAATACGAATTCAATTCTTTGGAGTAAAGTAGTGGAAATTATTAGAGACACAAGCGCTCTTGATTTTTTTCTTTAAACAGTTGTCCTTTTTCCTTTATTTGTTGAAACAACCACATTATATACCCCACCATACACATGCATGCGAGTATATAAAAAAGCTTTTATTAACGACAATAAATATGGAGCTTTAGCCCATCCGGAAATTATGCGGCTAAATTTTTTTAGTTGAAAATTGCATTCGTGTAGACAGAGTGAACAATAGACAGTTTAAACAGCAAAAATAGCAAACTGTCTACTGTTTTTCTAGTTGCTTTTACAGGATGTCTTTTCATCCAAAAACTCACTGTTTGCATTGAAAAATAGGTTCACCTCGAAACACATGTATGCAGTAATCTGCTAATTTTGTGAGTCAAAACGTTGTCGATTACCAGTTACATTTCCGCACAAAGGTATTGATTTATTAGTTACGAAAAAGTATATTAACGTTATAAAAACATTGAAAATTAAGATTTAAAAAAAGAGAGTTAAGTTTAAACCTGAAGTAGTACATTTTAATTAATTTCCTTTATCAGTGCAAAACTTTATAAACACCCTGTATACCTTAGAGTATTTTTTAAGTTATTTCTTGCCATTTGCCTTGTGAAGGTTTCCGTTAGTAGCAGATTTAACGGATAAACGTAAGGGGCCCCCAGATACTATTAAGACCTTGAATTTTCCAAGCATTCAATAGTTTAATTTAAGCGAAATTTCACTTTAACAGAAAATTACATAATATATGATATAGGTAAGAGAATAAACAGTAAATATAGTAACTGAGTAACAAAATGAGAGAGAGAGAGAGAGATAATTCTCTAAAACATTTGGGGGGAGAAAAAGAACTGACAGAAACCGATGTAAGTAACCATATCATAAGTCATAGCCTCCTACTTAAAATAAAATGTAGATTCAGTAATTCAAAACTGTATGATTTACTGTATTTTAATTTTAAATTACATATCCTTACTCAGTTTTATTCCATATTTTGCCTATGAACCAAAAATTAACCTATGTACGTATATAAAACTTACTTGCAAAATAAAAGAAGAGAAGGGCTGACAAGTACATCAATTGCCTGTTTCTGTATATGGTCGCCATTTTCTTCTGTATTGTCTCCTACGAAAATTGTAAGAAAAAGTTATTTTGAAATTTCGTAACAATACATTTCATTTAATACATTTTTGCATTTAAAAACATGACAAAGCCACATTTAATTTCAGGAAACATGTTGTTGCTACAGATTATGATTTCAGTAACAGTCGATAAGGCTTTATTTTACATCTGATGAATCAATTTTCAAATATATGCACCGCTCTCAAAAGTTTTGAGATGATTTGGCAAAATTCAATTTTTAGTACTTATGTTAAACTAGCAAAAATACCCGGCGTTGCCTGGGTCAGTGATAATTGTGAGAAACAATTGCTACTTTCATTCTTTTCTTTTAATAACTGAAAGAACCCAAAACACACCGCTTTGACGTGATTAAAAATCCAGCTTCTTCCTTACCCATAAAAGTAAAATAGCAATAAGTATGAATACCGAAATAGTATTCAGTTAGAAACGAAAGCACGACATTTAAGCATATAAAAACTTGAAGAACAAACAAAATATGAACTAACAAAAATAAAGATCACTAAAAAATACCGTGCGCTTTATTTATTTAATTAATAGTACTCACATACGAAAAAAAGTTCTCTAATTTGTTTCCCTAAGTGTACAAAAAGTAAAGCTTCCAAATATTTAAATGACTTTAAATTCATGTTTGCTTCCGGAGAAGCCTTGATTCAAAATTTTCATTATGATTACTATTAATATTGCTGTTGTAAGGCAACGAAATTTTGTAACGATGGGTTTTATTTGTAATCATTCAATGGGAAAATTACATGAAATTTACTGTTTTCCATCATAACTTTTTTAAACTAAGTTTTTTAGAAGTAAGTTATAGCCCATGTTGCTTCCAGATAATGTAGCTATCTGTGGTGAAAAAACGGTTAAAGTTCGTCCAGTAGTTTTGAAATTTACCCCGGACACCCTTACATGCAAATTTAGTCATTTATGTATATAAATATAAATACACTGTAAAAACGATTCAGAAACGCTCCTAGAAATTGATAGTCGGCTGATGTGCCCAATTTCTGCCAGTAACATATCTCGCAAAAACCAGGAACCCTTTCCGCTAAAATTCAGTAACCTTCCTGAAAAATCCAGAAATCTTTCCGTTTAAAGCCAGTCGCGTCTCTGGAATTTCAGTGTAATCTTTGGTAGGGATAATATAACAGCTGGGCACCTTCCTGAGTTATCAAGACAGGTCCAAAAGCAGCATAGCAAACATGGCCAAAACTAAGACAGAACTGCAAGTAAATATCTCACTTGATTGCAATTCTTGCAAAGATACGTAGTCCATACTGATTCGCCCCCTTTGGGAGTTTAATCGGCGTGGACGTGCCGTAACCGAACTGAAGCCGATAAGCCTTATAAATACTCTCAGTTAATCTTTAGTAGCTAAACATATTTTTTACAACATAGAGAAGTCTGCATTTGGACAACTTGTAGAAATTCAGGGAAACGTTTTGACAGTGACACTTGATATTTCCAAGAAGTGGATAAAAACCATTGAAATCGCGAAACGTGACACGGAAATACTCAGTAACGTTTCGGATTTTTTTTACAGTGTACATGTGATATTAACAGTAGTAAACAGCGTTGAGATAAAACACAAATTAGCAACTGATTACAGACACCTATTTCGGAGTTTCAAGCAGCTCCAAATGCAAAGACGTGTGAAATGTTGGATGTGAAGTCATCCGAAAAGTTTTTCTCGGACCCTTGTAGACCCTTGTATATATTAACAAACAAGATTGGAGCTAGATTGGTTGGTTCTATTGGTTTTAATGGCGCAAGAGCCTAAATAGGCTTTACTGCACCAAACGATAGTTTTGAAGATCTAAAGAACCAAAAGTAAAATTACAAAATTTTGGGAATTTAGAAGAAAATTTTCGAAAGAACGAAGTTTTTTGAATTTAAAAAAAAGAAGCTGAAAGAATCAATTGTTAAAGAATTTTGAAGATTGGAGATGAAGTTTAAATCTAAGGATTATGTAGGAGAGGGGGGGTTAAAACTCAGAACCAGGGGGTGCCCTGGAAGTCAAGGGAGGTCACTGTGACCTCCCAAATATGTTTTTATTCGGCAGATTTTGTCGAACGATTCGGCAAAATTATCATCATTCGACAGAATTTGGAATTCCATTCAGATAAATTATCATCATTAGGCGAAATTTGGAGTTCCATTCGGATAAATTATCGTTATTCAACGAAATTATGAGTTCTATTCGGCAAAACTATCATCATAAGGCCACATTTGTAGTTCCATTCTGCAAATTGAGACTTTCCGAGAGACTGTCCGGAACACGTCTTTTTTATATTAATGATTCATATAATGGGTATGCATGCATATCGTGTCCCTATAACTAATTTCCAAACCTTTACAAAGGCACATAGTGTAAATAATAAGACTACGTGAAATCATGGAAATAATCATAATTGATTCTGTTTGAGCCAATATAATCTCAAACAAGCTGTGAGGTCTAACTTCCTAAATTTTTGTTATTCTCCCTGGTTTTATCTATTTAATACGAAAAGATTGTCCTAACACTAGAGAAGCAAGAAATACCTTCTGGAGGGAGTTTTTTGATCAAATATACCTCTTGTACAGGGTTGGCCGGATCGGACCCAATTGGGTTGGACCCAATGGGTTTTTTTGAAAAAACACATTTAAAAAAAACCCATCATTTAACCCACTTTTGGGTTTTTTAAAATTTTCTGAGAAGTTTTTAAAAAAATTAATTAATTTAAATACTTTTACAATTCAAACTTCTATTTTATTTGTTCTTTGCCACAGACAATGGACATAAAAAATGAATTTTGAACTTTAATAGTATTTCTTAACTCTTAACGGCATTAAAAAATACTTCAAAGGTTTTACATAAATATACTTAACTTTTTTCTTTAACCGGTTAAATAAATAACTCAAATTATCTTGACTAAGTCCTGTCACCACTGATTTTATTAATATTTGTAGTTTGTACATAGGAAACTACTCTAGCTAAAAGGCTTTCATGTGAATTATTTTCTGCAACCCGACACGTCACAAATCTCCAATTAACAAGTTATATTTTTTTTAGAAATTAACAGGTTTTACAAATGGTCGGACAGAAAACAGAATAGGATGTACAGTATTGTCATTATCTTACCAAAAAGTTTAATATTTTTTACCCTGTACACAGAAATAGAAAAACAGGCAGCATAAAATTCAAAGAAATTTCTTGATTAAGCTGGAATTCAGTAAATAGGGATTTAAACTACTTGAGGTTCTACAGAAGTTTTGCATAACAAAATGAAATATGATAAAGTAAAATGCAAAAAAAAAAAAAATTAAAAACAGACAATAGATTTTATCACTCTAGAAGTAACTTTGCCTTAGCTGTTGGTAATCATGGAAACTAAAAAATCTGAAACTTCACCATTCTTGGGTTTCGTCGTCTTTCATACTTTTTTTCAGAAAACGTTGAATTTTAACTAGTTTTCCAGCTTTTTTTACCCCAAGACAATTTTTGCGCTTTGTCAATATACTTACGCTACAATATGCTACAAGTACCCTACATTTTCACTAAAAAAATACAAAAAAAACCCACATTTCTTTTAAAAAACCCACTTTTAGTTGGGTTTTTTTGGGTTTTATTTAAAAAAACCCAAAAAACCCTGGGTCCATGGGCTTCTTTAAAAAAACCCGGGTTTTTGCCAACCCTGCTCCTGTAGGGTTTTTTTTTAACAAAAATAACTTTCTGAAAGTTTCTTTTCAACAAAAATACCTTCTGAAATGTTTTTTTGTCAAAACAGCCCTTTCATATGCATAAACTACTGTAGTAGAATTCGCCATTATGTTAAAACCAATACCTCTGGGGGAAAGGGGGTTCCCCCCCCCCAAACCTCCCCCTCCCTTCGCTGCGCCACTGAGCACTATAAAAGACAATTTTTAAAATGTAAGGGCTAAAATTGAATGCATAGTGATGTTTTAACATAAATAAGCCTTGGATGGTATGCATTATTGTTACTATATAAACAGGCTAATAATAATAACAATAAATACATATATTTGCACATTTGAATAGAATAAATGAGCAAAAGCAAGAATAAATGGAAAAAGTTGGCATGTAACATTTTTAAAAATTATGATAAACAAATATTCTTGCATATGTGTGTGTACGTGTGCAGAGAGAGAAAGAAAGAGATTCAAAAGAACTTTTATTCTAGAACTAATGCCAAGACAGTACACAATATCAATGTTTTCATTTACGATCTTTCTCACTTAAAAAAAAAGTTCTAGAAACTGGCGAGTCATTTGCCCAAGATGTCATAAAACATTTAAAACATGAAAAAACTCTAATAGCCGATTATTGTTCTAAGTGTCGTCTAGATAAAAGTTATTTTAGCTACTAAGGTTTTAAAATAAAAAAAACTTTTGTCCTCGCATTTCTAAGTGGAAGATTGGGATCGGCTGGTACTGCTTTTCAGAAGATTGCCACTGACTTAATAGCTGTTCTGTGCTGCTCGGTGATTGGCTAGCAAGTAGAGAAATTCGTCGAGAGGGTGAAAGTTCACTCGAAAAAAAAAAAAAAGAATTTCGAGTTCCTTCGTACCCCATTTTTCCACTAACAAAGCATTGTGTGTTTTGTGCATTATTCTAGATTAAAAGAAACCTAAGTTTCAGAAGCAGCATAAGAAAAATGAAATACAACATTAAACGAAAGCACGAAAAATATATTAAAGTCTGGGTTAATCTTTTCATTGGTTAGTTTGAATGAAGAACTTGCAATGTTAGAAATAAATTTATACTGATGTGAAAATTTCATAACATCAAATAAGAATGCTAGCAATACAGTAAAATGTAAACTTATCAATTCTATTTTAACTGAATTGTATCAATTATTAAATATGAAATGCTTCAAATAAAATTCACATGCTTGTGAAAATAAAACAAATCAAATGAATATGCACTTCGTAGCGGATGAAAATCAAGACATTTATTGATCCTTCATAAAAATTTATGTATTCATGTATGTTCATTTTTTTGCTTTGTCTCACAAACTCTTATATGCGTCAAAAAAAAGAAAAAGAAGCAAGCTAAGTAATCCAAAAATGTGAAGCTGAATACGCAAGAACTATTTTTAAAAGAGTGTTTCGTGCCGTTATTTTATTTATAACTTTTGTAATCATAAAATAAATAATGTCGTAGGATAGTAAAGGGCAGAAACTGCAAATTCTTCATTTTGCTTTTTTTTTTTTTTTTTTTTGAATTTTTGTCATTTATTGTACTTGAGCTTTGCTGCACAAGATTGCTTACTTGGTTTCCGTTGAAAATAAAAAGCACCAAAAAAAAAAAAAGAAAAAATCAAAAGTTCTAATACTTCCCTCTAATTTGTATGGAATTCAAAACGCGTTTCATCAAATATCTCAAAAACTCATTTTTCGCAAATACTGCCCTTCCCACGGCAGAATACTTTGACAGTCTAAAGCAGCGGTTCCCAAACTTTTTAGTCCGCGGAACCCTTAGAGCTCTGCCTTTACTTCAAGGAACCCCGGTATATTGTTCATAACAAGACAAAATGTTTGCTACATGGAAGTCACTTGATAAAGACAAAAATTGTAATTATTCGCTGTCATTTTTACTATGTCTAATGTAAAAGATAATTAAAAAAAAAAAAAGTATCGGATTCGTGTAATTTTTCAAAATTTTTATGGATTTACACTCTTTATAGGTACGTTGAACAGGCCCATCATTTCAAAAATTTCCAAGGAGTCTTCTATATATTTTTTTTCAATACATTTTACATTTAAAAGGAACAAGTTATGTAATTACATTTTGTTTCTAAACTCTATGGTTGTGCTAAAAGTTAGGAGACTCATAGGGGTTTTCTCTCGTAAAATATAATTAAAACAACCTAAAACGATAGTTTTTCTAGGGCTTTCTTAACTTAATTTCCTGTGCAAACAGGAGTATCGGAGTCGCTCCTGTGAGCCTCATGCTCGAAAACGTTTTAACGTAGTAAAAAATAAAAAAAAAATTTCAAGGATCGCATGTTGCATAGGAGTCGCGCTTCAATAAAGAAACTTCCATATTGTTTATATTTGCTCAAGTGTCATTCACAGATATAATTAAGATTAAAAACGTAATTCAGTATGGAGGGGGGATGATAATGTAATATTTGTTTATTCTTATACTTCGGGGATGCACCGCCCCATTGTTGAATATAAGTCAAAATTGTTGGCCATTATTCCGACGGTCGGTTGGTTGTTGTTATGACGCAATGTAATGCAGCTATTGGCCGCAAACTTCAATAAATGCATTAAACCTATTTTAAAAACTAAAATGTTCTGTAATGTCATCTGTAATTATTAGTCCTGTTAATGTTGTCTTTGTGCTAAAAATTGACGACATGTTTTAAATTTGTCAATTTGTGACTTTTTGTGCAATTAGCGCGTCAGCATTATTTTTGCGACCCTATGTTTCGGTCTAATTCTTTCTTGTCATTACCCCCTCTCACCCCGTTCAAAATTTTGCCTGACATTTTCTGATCCCTCTCCTACATTTAATTCACGAGTTTACACAGATATTTACAAAGCTGTTTTTGAACCAAATATGTGTTTAACAACTTCTGCCGAAAACCTATCAAGATTTGAACATAGTTGCGACAAATTTTTGCTTGCTCTTAATATGCTTTATATTAGGGTGCGAAAGGAACACATCCGACAGGGTTTTGTTTCATAAATTCAATTACACAAAAGCTACTAGGGGAAAAATAAATGTATTAACTGACTAAATGATCGATTTTGTTTAAATCATATTTAAAAAAAAACATTTTTGTCCCTTGTTTTTAGTATAACTCGAACGATGGATTAATAGCACTAAAAAACTATATTTGAGCCATATTCTTAAACCATATTAATGACCAGTGTAGAATTTTTAAGAGGGCAGATTAAGCAGCAACCAAAAGCTTTAAAAAGCACTAAAAAGAATTTGGGAAACGCTAGTCTAAAGTAAAAACGTTAGAAGTAGCGTCACGAAACTTAAAATTATTTTCAGTCACTAATGCTCATTGTAGGTTTTAAAAAATGTATTGTGACTTGGTGATTACACCATCAAGATCGTGACATCACTGCATATGATATTGTTGCATGTTGCGTTTATGATTATTATTATTCAATGCAAATTTTCAAGAACACGGTATTATACTCATGGGCAGAGAAAAGTTTAACACACAGTTCTTAAATGTAATTAGAGCATCTTACCCATTGTTTGGATAAACTTACTGTAATATGAACATCTGAAGTAATAAATTTTAAACACGGCTCTCCTAATAAAATTTCTGAATTAAAAATATTTTTTAAGACCTAAATATTCAATTATTTTAATTAACTGATTGATGATGTTGAATTGTGTTCCCTTGAAAGGCAATGTAAACAAAACATGTCTGAAGGAACTTGAATCACTCATTCCCTTTGAATGAAAGGTTTTTTGTTTATCTTAATCAGAAGATAATGAACGGATGTCCCTCCCATTTTGTGTAAACATTAAACGCCGTTCGGTCACAAATTGATAAACATGCAGCAAATCAACCCCAGATCATTCAGCGGTCATTCTATCCATCAGCAGAGTGAGAGCTCAAAATTCCAATCCGTACCGTTTCTGCTCAAAATAAAGTTATGTCGGAATCAAAGTTTTAACGTCAGAAAAGGAAAAAAAAAAGGGGGGGAAATCCTTCTTACGAAGAAGCGGTTGTTGAAAGCATGAACGAAAACTAAATTTAGATGAATGTGAATTTCAAGCAGCCATGCGTTTAACCGACAATCAGATTACTAGGAACTAATATTCGATTTCCAAATAGAGTCTGTGTGAGAATGTTAATGGTATTGCACCAGATTATGTGAATGAGGGAGATCCATTAAATATTTCATTCTGATTACATAATTTTCTTGGATTCAGAAAAATATCAAATAAGATGTATGATGAAGTTAAATAAATTTTTCACCAATTTAATAAATATTGAATCGATGAAGGCTTATTCAAATGGTCTTTGAAAGCTTTACATTGTAAAAGAAAGCTAGTTGTCCCGAAAGTCGATTTTGCAGTTTTATAGGACTACATCTGCTTTCGTGAACCAACAATCGACAGAATCAAGATTTATTTTTCCTTTTGACAAATAACCAATAGCTTATAAAATCATATTAACGTCAGTGTCTACGATGCCTAAGAAAGTTAACAAACAACCTTGGAAGAACTCAGAAATAAGTTCACAGAAAATATCTGAAGTCTCTTATCAAATGTGTCAGAGTCAGGTATAACTAATAGTTTTCATTTTGAAAAGTTTGTACTGGCCAGCGTTTCTTAAATTGCGGATCACGATAAATAAATAATTTCGGAATCCTTCTGTTTTTCTTTCTAAGAAACAAAAATATGGCACTGAAACATCACAGAATTAAAACCAAACAGTTTATAAAAACTCCCATATAAAAGCAACTCATACGACTACACGTAATAGCTCGAAAGCATAGCAACTAAACCAAATGATTGTCTCCAAAAAGCAAGTGAAGCTTTTCAAGGCCTGCGGGCAAACGTATCTGTCTCAAGGACAGACTGGTAGATGGGGTTCTCGCGGAATCCAGAGTTAATATTTGTAAGGTAACAAATCAAAAAACGAAAAATCAAATCCACATTCGTATCAAATGCTGGAGAGAACTTATTTTAAAAAAATGGCAGGAAAGATAGATGGTTAAACAGAAAAAAAAAGTGCTTTCCTAAACTACCGAAACGAGTTTTCACTGGGAAAGTAATTACACGTTTCATGTGTTGGGATTCGACCGAAATCTACGCAACTATTGAATGGTCAGGTGCGTATAAACTCCAAGCCATTGAAGTGTAAATTAAACAAGCATACCCCCCCCCCCCACACACACACACACACTCGCAAAAGGCTGTTTTTATCTTGACTAAACAAGTGTCATTGAACGTCTGATCGTGAATCAAATTCAGTAGCAGCTTTTCTCGCCATATTATCTAGAAAACTATTTTAAAACATGATTGTTTTTGTTGAAAATAGCGAATTTAAACAATCCAAGCAATTATTTTTGCGAAATTTATGCGCTCAAAATCTGTTTTTGGCTTTTATTGTCATTAAGTTGCTTATTGTTTTCCTTGGGATGTTTGCTTTCAATGTGAAACGAAAAACAACGAAATATCAAAGATTGAAATTGTTGATTCTTTCGAAGAATTTTTATTTATTTATATTTTTACCTCGTACTTCAAAACGAAAAGCGTGGGTTCATCAAACTAGATATTTTGTAAATATGAATTCAGAACTCGCTTCTCCTGTCATTTAAGTTTTCAAACTGGTATTCGCATTCAAAACTAAACACTCTCCCGAGCACGAAAAGCGAACTATAAACAGCGTTACACTGAACACATTGAACGCTCATAAAAACCCTACGGCTGTAAATGAAAACAATGACAATTTATGAAACAGATAAGTTTGGCAAAGTACGTTACACAAGTTGTAAGCAAAATGTGTATATTCCATCGGTTGTACTGGCTAGTTCAGTTGAAACACAAAAAAGAATTAAATTAAGCATGGTTACGATTTAAAAAAACATTAAAAACCAGCTGAGGCAAAAAAAAAAGGTTTTAAAAGACGGATCAAAAACCAGTGGAGTTCCGAAACCAAAAAAGCCATCCAGAATCCATCTTTTCCAGAAAAGTTCCGAAACCAAAAAAGCCATCATGAGTTTTACTCAAATCAGCGGTTTGATAAAAATTTTCTACGTCAAGCGTTTAATTTTCAAATAAAACATTCAAAGACAGTGTGGGATGTATAAAATGTGAAAGCCGCTTTACTATAATTTGATTTACATGAATGTTTCATGTCCAAATTTTTGGGTAATTAACTTCTGAATCTTTACGAAGAATTAACTGAGTTTTCCTGCGCAAAAAATAGCAAATTTCATTGTTTCTAAATATTTTAAAATAATTTGGCAGTTAAGAAAACGGTAGTAATTTTGGCAGTAACTTTGGCAATGTTTTCCCCCTCATCTCTCTCTCTCTCTCTCTCTCTTTAAAAAAAGTTTTTTTTATTTACTTTTTTTTTAATATATGGGTATTTATAGAAATGAATCGAATGTGTCCCCATTTGTTAGACTTTTACAGAACAGTTGCAGCAGAAAAATAAAGCTAAGTTTTTCTAGCAACAGTTAACAAGTAACTATATCTTGAAGGAGCGCACGATGTTTTTAAAATATGTTCCTGAAACGACTAAGAAGTTTCATTTCTCAGTCAGGGCTTACTTTCAAAAAAGTAAGGGATCCCAACAGTCTTTGAAACTCATTTTAAAGCTCAAATAGTCTTCATTCGTTCTAATGTGAAACAAATAACATAAAATTGAAAAGAAGTGCAGAAGCTAAGCTCCCGTGAGCTCTTATGTAAATTAAAAGACCAGCTCTGAGTTCAAAAAAATAAATAAATAAGGGAACCGGTTCAGTATTTCTCCACTAAATTTCTCTTAGTGTTTAATCAGCCCAAAGTCATCAATTTAGTAGTGCTTTGAAAGTCATTAAGTCGCTTGAGAAGTACAGAGCAAGAGTCCACCCATTCGAACGATTAAAAGCTACTCCTAAGTTGCATAAATGCACACAGCTAAATTGCAGCTAATGATTTATTTTTTTTTAATGGGTGATAAATTTAGGTAAGATGTTATTAATCAATGCAGAACTATGAACTAGTTTAATAATTATAGGTTTCCAAAAGTGTGGTCGCAATCGCAGGAACCTGGATTCTGTTCCATGTAATCACTTTAAATTATATGGTGTAACATCATACACAGTGAGAATTGAATGAATATGATCTTTGTACCTACATGAAAAGTAAAATAAGATATAATAGCTTTAAACTTCACAAAAATTGCAGATTACTGCAGATACGTGTTTCGGTTTAACAAGGAACGCTCTTATCAATGAAATTAATTGAGCTTATATATGAAAAGACATCCGACAAAAGGGTCGGATATCTTTTCATTGTTGGTATTCTATGCAAATGGTCAAGTGTAGTAATCTGCAATATCTGCGCATTCAAAAGTTGTTATATCTTTTCTTCACTATTCTACACAGTTATTAAAGATTTGAAACGCCACTGAGAAAATCTGCGGGTGCGAAAGTCCTGTGATAAGTCCCTTGCTAGTAGTTACCTAGGGTGAAGGGTGTTGAAGATCCTCTCTCTCCATAACTTAACATCTGAGTTCCTGCACTTTTTTCTTAGGAATTAAGCCCGTCGCTAATTATGGGCTATAGCACTCTGAGACCAGCAGTATGTCCAAAAAAAAAAAACAAAAATGCGCAGATATATAACGAAGTAATAACGAAGTAATAAGTAATAACGAAGAAGAAAACTCTATGCATTTATGCTCTTTGAACAATGAAGAGAGAAATTCAAGTCTTATATGAACTTAGACGATAATGACAAGGATAATTCCGAACCCTAATATGCGCTAATGATGCAAATCACTTTGGGACCAAAGGTTTTGTAACTGCCTCGTTTTTTACACTATTTACTTCTTCGAAATCAGTTATGAGAAAATAGATATTTTCCCTCCCTCTAAAAAAGCTCTGCGCTTAAAAAGTACATTGGGAAAATCGTGTGGGAAGGCGTGGAAGATGTTTATCAGTATTCCACAGATATGGGAGCTAAAAATCTGGAAAAATTCCTTGCGTAACGCAACGTATGGAGGGTGTGACAGACATCCTATAACTTACAATTTTCTACTTGGGTCAAATGTCAACCAAAACATGTTCCCTGGCAGCAACCCATATAACCGTGCCATGAGGTAGACATTAGTGGCCGAACGTGTTTCTAGGTGTTTCGATCTATCATTATCTGTGCTAACGAACAACTGAGGAAGAAAAACGAAAGGAAAAAAGAAAACTCTCCAAGGGTAAGAGGGAAATTTGGGCTTTTTTCATCTTGAAATGCTCTGGCTGGTTTACTGGGTTCACTATGTTCAAGTCAAATAAAGTACTTTCTCTCCCACCTACACTAAGTTTCTTCTTCCTTTCTCGTCATTTTCTATTGTTTTAACGCATATAATTTACTAACGTCAGGTTGCTGAAATTTCATAACAGCAAGCGACGTAAGTTTTTCACAAGGACGCAAAAATATAGTAGACTGGATCTTATTTTCTTTTGCCTCATATTTTTCTTAATGAACACAACGCATGCCTCAACTCAAAATGATTTTTGATCTATAGAACTAAATTTGTCCAGGCACAACTCATATCGAAGTTAAAACAAAAATTAATGTTTTGATCATTTTTAAAACCTTTTAGCGTGTAACATATATCTACACATTTGTGTACTACACATTTGTGTATATCGTTAATAAATTAAATTGAATTTATTTTACCAAAAAGCAATGATGTTTGTATTTCTGTATATATTCGTGTGGCCGTGTATAAGCACTTATACCTATATGAAAAAAAAAAACCTTTCCAGCTGAAATGAAATTCATATACGAAATTTAGAACCGCAAAAAGAGTCAAACAAAACTTACGTTTTGAGTTTTGAACAAGAGAAATTAGGGCAGAGAAGTTATACACATCTGACTGTCTACTCTTTTAACCAAATGAGAAAAAACTCGACTTTTTCTGGTGATGATGCTGACAGCTAACGTTGCCACATTCCCAAAACAAAAATATTAATAACATGAACAAATATAATGATGGAAATGTTCACAAATACTAAAAACTTTTCTGCTGGAAAATTCTGGTTTAAGCTTAAAATATTAAAATAGGATCAATTTCTTTAATAATTTGCTTAACTACTGTGACCCAAACTCAGTCAGTGATGGTTAATATCAAAGCTGAAGTAATTGATTTTTAAATAGGATTGATAAAAACCAAAAGGGTTCAATTTGGTCCATTTTTCTTACTGCAAAATGAAAATCTCACAAAATTGAATTTGCTTTCCTAAAATAACAACCAGAAATCAAAAGCAAATTTCAAGTTTTCCTTGAAGGCAGCACAAAAACTTTATCTGGTGTTAAATAATGATATAAAAGTGAAATTGTAATAATAAATAAGTTTTCCTGGTATGACTACCAGGAAATAAAAATAAATTTCGTGTCTCCGGGGGCAGCCCAAGAACTTGATCCGGTTAACACTGACACAAAAGTGATTTTTTAGTAATAAATTAGCTTTCCTGAAATTACAACCAGAAAATAGAAACAGATTTCATGCTGTCTTTGAAGACAGCGCACGGAATTTGTCTGGTTTTAAGAACTGACACAAAAGGGAAATTGTAACAATAAATTAGTTTTCCTGAAATGATAACCAGAAAATAAAAACGAACTTCTTGTTATTTCTGAAGACAGCTAAGAACTACAGCTACAAAACTGGAATTATAATCATGAATTTGCTTTCCTGAAAAAACAACAGAAAGTAAAAACAAATGTCATATTGTCTCTGAGCACTGCCTCAGAACTTTATCTGTTTGTAAGTACTGCCAGGGATTTAAGTTTCAATATTTTTTTTTTCTATTCATTCAGTCTTTAGTTTGGACAAAATTTGAAGACAAAAAGAAAAGGGATGTAAACTCGCCATAACAAGGAGTTTTAAGAGTCGGTTTTTGCATCAGATTTCTAGAGAGCTCAAATCCCAAAGCAGTTAGATAAAGCTGCCATCTGCTTCCTGGTTAGTTTGAAATTCCAACGGAAAAGCAACTACACTATGTTGAGAACATTGAACAGTTTAAATTCTGGTTTCCCTCTTTGCTGACATAACTCCGGTTGCAGACAAAAGACGCTCCCTTTCCTCGCAATTATGAACAAGGGTCTGCGTGGGTGTGGAGCTCAGGAAGTAAAATAATTGAGGTGCTGTCACCTCTGTCCACGGACAAGCGACAGTGCGTGCATGCGATGAGAAAGGGAGCCGCAATAAATTTATGGATGACCTCTCTTTTTGCCAAGCTGCCGGCACCGGGATGAGATAAGCGCTCGCGAATGAGACTGACTTCTTCAATCTGCCTATAAACACGGATTTATCAGGAGAATGAACATGTAATTCTCGTTCATATATTTGTGAGAAAGACGGAGAACATTATGTTCCGGATTTATAATGTTTCCAGGATACAGCAAATGGACAGCAGGAAGACAGTGAATGAATCTTCCCTTTCAAGAACTGTATGAGTTGTCATTCTCTGCCTTACCAATCGTAAAATATTTGCCCTATGCGGACTTTATATTGAGTTATACCTTATATATATATAATTACTGCAAAACTCCAATTTTTATGACCTTAGAAAAGCCTATTGATGCCCCGAAAAATGTTTTCAAATTTCCTAAAAAATATTTTTTTTTTTTTTAAGTCCTTCAAAATGATTTTTTTGAAATGCGCAAATAATTAAATATAAATACTAAATACCAACCTAACATAGCAGTTCTTTCCCAAGTATGCATTGTTGTTAAAATTAATTCAAAAGAATTGATGCAACACATTTTCATAAAGATTTGGGTAAAATGTTAAAAGTTAAAACGGCAGAGAAAAAAAAGAAACAAAGAATTATTTTTGATATCTGACCCGTTAATGTTTTCACCTGCATTTTAATGTACTTCAAATCTGCTAAAACTATAGGAGGTAATTTTTTTTTTTTTTTTTTTTTTTTTTTTTTTTTTTTTTTTTTTTTTTTTTTTTTTTTTTTTTTTTTTTGAGATTTTCAAACAGAAAAGAGCGTATTTTGTCTGTTTTGTCTAAAAAAAAAATTTCAAGTCCGAATTACTTTCTTTCGATATCTACAGGCATGATTGGTGCATATTTGAAGAAATTGAACCGATTTCAGAGACAGTTCTTATATTTCAAAAGTCGCAGTTTCTCTTCCTAAGATGGGACAGGTTTTTTTAGTATTTGAAAACCAGAATTCTCCCACAAAACGTAACTTATATTTGTGACTAGTCTCTGATATTTTATGAGAAAGAGATTTTCTTTAAAAGACAATGCAAAAAGAAAAATCTTTAGAAAAGTTTTGTTTCATACTAAGAGATCGTAAAATGTAAAAAAAAAAATCCAAAAGCTCAAAAAATGCCGAGAATGATCTCAAAATAAATAAATAAATAAATAATCGCTGAAAGAGAAACAAGGTTTAATATTGCAAAAAAAAAAAAAAAAGCAAATGCTAACCGGACCAAGTTGACATTTGCATTCGGATTAAGAAATACAACAATTAAAAGATTAAGATATGGGTATGAAATATAGGTTGATATCTTTAGATAACAAACCAACCTTATGTGATGTTTAAATGGAAAATTGCTAGAATCATTCGCCACTCCGATTGCAGACATAAATAAAGAATACTTAGGTAATGAATTCCGTACATAACCTAAGAATACGACATTACTTCTAAGCACAATGTTGACTGTCGGGAGAAAAAAAAATCGTTTGCTTTGTTCAAGTGGAAATGTTTTAGCAGCAGATTTTAACAAAACAATATACAAGTGAAACTAGAAATGAGTCGTAAAAGTACTGTTAGTTTAACTAAGATAAGAGGCTATAGAGCAGCAGTTCCTTTTCCTATTATTTTTTATATCGAGTCAATTTTTGTGGCCAGTTATATACATTTTTACTGCGACTAACTTTTTTAACAGTGTGTGTAATTGGGGAATTTTTAAGCACCACTCCCATAAGTCTTGCTTTTTCTTTTTCCCGATTGATTACGATTCTATGTATTTTTAACGTAAAATAATTTCAACCGAAGGTAACAATAATTTCAGTTCTAATAAGTGAAAAAATAAAGTCCTCATGTTAAATGGTTTTAAAAAAATATTGTGCACTTTTAAAGTAACGAATCGCCTATAAGAAGCAGAATGGCGATTATGATTGTAATAGCAATGTTTTTAGTTTTGCAATTACTTATTAAAATGAGATTCTATGAACTTGAATCCATTTTTTAATTAATGAGAAAGGTAAAAGCGTATTTTGCTTTCTGATTATTTATTTCAGTATATTTCATTTAATAATGCTAATTATTTATTCAATAGTTTTTTTTTTTTTTTTGACTGTTTTTCGTTCACGGGAATCGATAAAATCAAGTCAATATGTTTGACGGCGTATTGGGGTATGATATGAGAATGAGGTTATCGATCCTAGACCTTCCCTAGCAAAATACCTGTGTGCGCCACTGTGTTTAAGTACTGGATAGTTATAGCAACAAATGAAGCTATCTGTGCAATGACTGTACAAATTTTAAAGCAGCACAAAAAATTGCAGCTTTAAAATTTTGTACAGTCATTCACGGCAACTTTGATTCATTCTGTTTAACTTTGCACCAGTTAACATTTTTCAGAATGTTAAAATTTAAAAGAAAACTAGAAGATCCAGGGTCTTACTCCGCTGGCAAGATTATTAGTTAAGCTTTCTCTTCTACAAACTGCGTCGCCGGCTTTGCACAGTCTCTCGAAAATAAAAGTTATGTCAAGTGACGCGTGTTCAACAATCAGGCTTGAACAAAAAAAAATTACCACAGATTGCAGAAAAATAACCAAAAAAGAAACATTTTAGATCCTCAAATTACAAGCAAAGCCTCAAACCAAAAGCCAGAATTTTAATTGCTTATATTTGAGAAAATAAATGAGAACAGACCTTTCTCTTCTCAGTGATTTTCTTCACGCTACAAATTTTAATAAAAGCATTGTTACGGACAGTTGAGATGAAGCACTGAATAATAGTTTGAATGGAGAAAAGCCTTCGAAAAATAGGGATACTACGTCAAAACCGAAGTATCGTAATTAATATATTTTTGATTTGTATCTCCGCTAATTATTCGGAACTCCAGCGCTCGAATACGCTACCTTGCGGTGATTTACAAAACTGCCGATGGAACTAAAACATTGTCACGTTTTAGTTCCATGTGTGTCTGTTGACGTAAACACAGGCAGTTTGTTCTGAGTATTTATTAACGCAATCGATGTGTCTTAGTTTGCTTTCAGCTACAGAAATTAATTCGTCCCCTAAGAGTATTCTCGAGCTTCTCAAAATAATGTTAGTTTTCCTTATTTCTTTCAAAAAAGTATTAAATGGTGGACGCGTAAACAAGAAAACTCTGGATTAACAAAATTGGATAACGTTATACCAGGTAAAAATTTTTATTGTATGAATTTGTAAGAATATGAGTTTTTTTTAATCTTAAATTAATTTAACTAATCATATTTTACAGCAGCATTTAGTTGGAATGGACAGTATGCAAAATATTTTCTTGGATTTATTATCGTAGAACAAAATGAAAAATGTTTAACCTAGAAAGAATTTACTTTATTCCTTTTATTCTCAGCTGAAAGGTTTCGCCAAATTTGTTTAGGGTTATAATTTTGGTATTGTGCGAGCAAAGTAGCCTTGGCGAGATTTCGCGTTTTTAGTTAAACCATTTTTAATTTTTATCATGAGTGGAATAAAATGGTAGTAAGATTACAGAATTCGATAAGTGAAAAGAAATAATGGTCAATCAACTGAAAAGAAAACTACCACCATATATCCGTGAGAATTTTGTTGATGATTTGCATAACATGACACAATTAAATCGTAACTCAGAAATTAGAAAAATCGAAACAGAAAATTTTTAAATGAACCGATTCGGGAATTCGAGAGAAATAACTCAGCTACAAATGGAAAAAAAAATAAGCGCTAGCCAAGCAAGGCAAAGAAGTATCATCTTCTTTCGATAATAATTTGTAATGTCATATTGAATTTTCTAGCATTAATTGTTGTTCTTGTCAGGCCACAATTATTATTTAGTTTTATCAAGAATTGATAAATATCGAATTCAACATCATGGAAATAGCTGCTTAGAACTACGAACTACGTAGTTTGCATTAATCTTTGACGTTTAGTAATGCTTCTTGAATTCTCATTTCTTTCTACGTGGGCCAGAATATCCACAAGACTTTGAAAATTAATTTAAAAAGAATAAAGCGAAAAAATCATACGTACGAACAAAAATCACTACACTTTTAGCATTTTCTTCGTTACCATGTGCGTTTGTTTTAGTTTTCAATTCCGCCATTAGACAGTGACTTCAGTGCCCCCTACAGTTCGTTGGAGTTGCGAATTATCGGAGGATAATGTTAAATGGCCAAACATAAAGACGGGAAAATTACGAATCTATCCATACCTGGTTCGATGGTCAGTTCACTGGCGTCCGGGAGAAGTAACTCAGATATAGATAGAAAGATAGATAGCTACATACGCTCAGTTTTTAATTATGTAAGATTAATCTTTTAAATTAAGTAATATTATACTCATTCATTTTATTTTTAAAATATGGTAAATTTCTCATAGCTTACGTTCGATGAGCTCAACCGGTAGCGACCTGTTGATTGATCACGTGACAGCTAGTGACGTCAGCCAATACTAAAGCATTGGAGGTGACATCATTATTTGCCGTCACTATTTTAACCGGTAAGCTACATGTCGCTCATCGAACGCAACCATAATGTCTAACACTTTTTTTAGTAATATCAAGTAAAATGACAAAAAATAAAACATTATAATCTTGCTTCATTTTTTAGTTTCTCCATTACTGTAGCTTTGAGCAATTTTCAATTTGGGCTTAGCTTAGTTGTTTAGTTTATAAAATATAGGAACATTCTATATAGAGACTAAAATGCTAATTTTATTTTTCAAGTGTGTATCTGAACAATGTACACATTAATTTATGGTCGTTTATAAAGTTCGTAACTAACAGGTCCATTTTTGAAATTCGTCTTTTCGTTCGCAATTCCGTCCTTAGTACTAATTGTTGGCAACCGTGCAGATTATGCTCCGCGTTCGAGTGATAAAGTTATTTTGACGTTTAAAACCGAAAAAAAAAAACTGACCATGGGTGTAAAAGCTGAATTATGAACACTTTGCGACGTTGAACATAATGTAATGATGATGATTTTATAAACTTTCAAAAAATAAATAAACTAACCAAGGATGTAAAATGACAATAGTTCTGTTTTTTTTTCCAACGTAAATATTTGATATTCCCCCCCCCCCTTTTTTTATCAATGGAAAGTTGCAAATGATTTTTGCAGCTGCGATTTAAGTATATGCTTCATTTCCTTCTATTGAATAAAAATGAAAACAAACTTCTGTTCAAACTCGAATTACGAAAGATTGAATTTCAAAAGACGTTTGTATTTAAATTTCTAGACATTTAAAACCTACTCATTTTTTCTCATTCAAAGTGTCCTTGAAACGATGACCCCTCCACACTAAATTAAATTCAAGACCGACTCTCGAAATTCCATATCATTCGTCAAAACAAACAATAATTGTAGCGGTTCTACTCCGAAAAGCAGCCTTCGAAGCAAAACGGAAAAAAGAAAAGTCCTACGCAAATATTTTATGCATACAAGCATCGACGTTCTCAGCAACATCCAGAAACACAATAGTACGGCGCAACGCAACCTGTTTGCCCTGCCATTTGAATAGTCATCCTGCCATTTATGATGCAGTTTGAACATTCTTTCCAGGTGCTACACGACGGCGGCCCACCAGGTGTTTGGCGATTGAAGGAGTATGCGACAGAGTTGGCGCGTTATCGTCTTCCGATGATATTTTTCCTCATGCGGATGCAGTCGCCTGCGAAGGAGGGGCTCCGCAAAGAGAGGGGAAAAAATCTGCCATGTATGTATTTACAAATCAGAAATATTTTGAAAGATCCAGAAATTACGGAAATAAAAACAAATAATATTTCAAACAATAGTGTATCTTGATTAAAATTAAAACAATAAGCATAAATCAAATTGGCCGGAAAATGCTGCCTGCATTTGTGCTTTATTCACATTGTTTTTCATTTTAATCATATTTTAAAAGTTGAAGCAAGACGGTTTGCACCATTCTCTACTCAAATTATTATTATTATTATTATTATTATTATTTTGATGTTTTCCTATGAAAATTAATGCACATATGTGTGTTTATTGAAATGAAAAATATTGAATGTATATTAAAATTTAGAATAATGTAGATTTACTTTAAAATTGTGTATTTATAACAGTTAATTCATTATTATTAACTATCAATATTTATAATATCTCAAATATTAAACAATGAATAATTGTTTTAATTTAATGATTAATAGCTTTTTTATTAGTATTCATTGATTTATTTGACAAATAATTACGCTTTTGCATAAGAAAGAACCAAATCTAGGTCATTCCCTAAAGTTTTTATACTCAACTATTTCGTCATGATTTGAATGATTTCATGTTTTAGCATGTTAATCATAGCAATTGAAAGAAATATGGATGTATAATAACAAATTGGAACAATAATCTCCACCCAGAACTAAACGAGCCTACTTTCTCATATCACAACAACATTTTTCTAGCATCAGCTCATAATTCTCTTGATTAGCTAAGATTGCAAATTACGTCAACAAACCTTTTTAACATTTGAAGCTTATTTCTAAGAACAAAATGTGCCTCTCCCCTTGAAAAAAAAATTAAACTATTTTATGACATGAATTTCATATCAAATTCAGTTTCTCAAATCAATACGTTTAATTTGTCAGTAACTATCAACCGCTAATGACCGTTCTGTTTTAACCAATTTAAATTCAATTATTTTTTCCGAATATTTAAACGCACTATTTCACGGGAGGTGAATTGAAGAACAAATTTGCAAAAGCATTTCTACCGTTTCTACTGAAGACTTAATAAGTAAAATTTTAAACGTTAATATTTTTGATCAAAAATAATTTCGTTTGCAACTATTTCTTTTGGTTAAGTTAAAGCGCATGCATCGGGTTTCTTATTTTTCTCTGTTGCCAAAAATTAAAATATACAAGTAAGCATTAGAAAACAGTTATAATAATAAAATCAATAAATAGTTTAAATAAATAAATGACGTTCATTAAAAATAAAATCGCTTGCGGCGCTTTTTTTCCGGTAAAAAACAAAGCACTTTATTTCTTTTCATTTTCTGGTGCCAAGAACAAAAATAATAATGAATATTTGAATGAAAATTTTAAGAAAATCATCTCAATAATCATTATTTCTCAATAAAATTGCTTGCACTTCACTTTGATTCATTCAACCAATCAATTCGCAATTCCAATAAACTATAGGGGGCGCTACAGCCAGTGTCTAATGGCGGATGAAAAAGGTAAAACAAACAAATATCGTAAATTATAACTTCATTTGAAGCTTAATGAGTGGCAGTAATTTTCCATCGTGTTTGAGAGAAACTTTCTTTTTTATTCTTCTGAAATTACATTACACCATAAGCTGTCTGAAGCCTGTAATTTATCCCAAAAAAAGCACGTGGAACGGTCTATTTTACCCTTTTCGGTAGTATTGCTAATCCCTGCAAGGTAGCGTATTCGAACTCTGGAGTTGCGAATAACTTTCGTCAACGCTTATCTATGCGAGAAACAGAACTTCGATTTTTATTAATAACTTTTTTACTATTTCTTAAAACCAGAAATGAAGAACACATTTATAATCTGCACAATATATTCAGTTTTAGTTACCAAAAAACACTTTTTAGTGTTGTTGGTTTCTTCGAAAAAAAAAAGGTTTGAAATTCTCCCTCAGATTATACTTGCTACAAAAAAAAATTTAATTTCTCAATACCTCTGACTGGCGCCGAGATTTTTTGAACAAAATAAAGTTTGTTCGAATCGAACTATTCACTGAAACGACAAGCAAACTTTCTCTCATTAAAAAATTTAAAAAAAAATGATTTGTCTTGTTTTAGTCATTTCAGTTTCTTTAATCTTCATTTAGTCTGTGCCATGGATTCCCTCTCTTCGTGGGGTGTGTGTCTGTGTGTGTGTTCAAACGTGCGCGAGAAAAGTGTGAGTTGTGTTCAAGACGCGAAGTTGAAGAGACGAACATAAGCTACAAAAATCAGCATAAATGTTACCAAAATCTCCAAATTTTTCAGTTAAAATGGTTTCATATTTGTTTCTGCTGTTTCCTCCCCCACCCATTAATCTTGCGTTCAATTCTAACCCCGGCTCCACTCTACTCTCAACGATACGAAGCGAGCATGTCCAAATCTGAATGTGATTTTGCAGAAAACACGGAACCTAGTTTTGCTCCAATCGCTTTAAACTTCATTTGGGCATCATGAAAACTGCTCAAGTGTTTGATCCAAACTAAAAGACTAACTTGAATATCGATTAATGATGACAATTCAGTGTTTAAAAGTACTCCAGGAACAGGGTTGCCAGACGTCCCGGATTTCAAGGGACAGTCCCGTATTTTGAAAAATTGTCCCGTGTCCCGGGGAACTTCCATACGTGACGGCCAAAGTCCCGTATTCTAGCCAATAACAATATTGTACAAAACGAGACATTATTTTAAGGGGAAAAAATTTAAAAAAAAAAAAAAAAATACAAAAATAAACAAAAATTGGCTAATAAAGAGTAATAAAAAAGCAAAAAGTTCCGAGACGGCCGACTCTATAGTAAACTGCTTGACTCTTACTAAAGCCTTGATTGAGTCAGACTTGGCTTTACGATCAGTTTCATCATTTTCTACCGACAGTACCAACGTTAATTTTGAAACAAAGTGGTCAGTATATACCCTATTTAGAGATGAAAAGAACAATTTACTTAAGTCTGGGTGTTTAGCTCATATAGTTAACACTGCATTTCGCCATGCTGTTGTTGCTTTAGAAATTGATGTCAAAACTATTGTTTTAAAAATTTATTAAAATTTTTCTAGATCTGCAACTAAGCGGAATGATCTGAAGGAGTTTTTTGAGTTTGCTAACCTAGAGTTTAAAGAGCTACTAAAACATATCCCGACACGATGGCTAAAGCTCCTGCTGTAGATCGACTCATTTAATCTTGGTCTTCTCTCATGAATTATTTTATAGGCGAGGGAGAACCCATTCCTAAGCCCCTCAGAAAAGTATTGCTTTCAAGTGAAGAAAGTGCAGCTCAAACGTGTGAAACCCAGTGGTTGGAAAAACTACATTTTTTTTTGTAGCGAACTACAACTACAACTACTTTGTTACAAATGTAGTTAACTACAACTACTTTTTTCAAAATGTAGCAACTACAAATTACTTTTGATACGTAGTCGCTACTTCGCTACTTTCCAAAAAATAAGTAAATAAAAAGCATACACAATAGGTTGTCCCTCAAAAAATGTAAGTCAATTTTTCAAGTCGCCTACACTCTTGTATTTTTCCTCTTGTGTCAAAACAATCGTGAGAAAAAGTTTCACATAATTTGCACAACGGCAACACGTGCCGACTTGCACCTGAATGTGTAAAACTACTTGTATGCTAAGCCTAGTCGAAAAAAAAAACTTTTTTTAGAAGCTCGAAATTTCTGTTAATAAAACATTTCCCCTGTACCCAACACCCCACATGTACCACAAGAACATGTATCAAATTAAAAAACATTTAGATATGCCACACTTGACCTAAAATTAATAATTTTATTTGATTTTTTTTCCAGTTATCTTTCAAAAAAATTACATATAAAATTAAATAGAATATCAAGTTCAAAAATTACTGGCGAACACATTTGCAGATCAACAAGTACAAACGAATAATTAAAAAAATATATTTTTTAAATGAAAAATTTAACTCAACCTGAAAAAAAACAAGATCTTTGAGTACTATGTGGGAGACTTAAAAAATTGGAAAACAAAAATTTCTATTTAACGCTAATTATCTACTTTTCTACTTTACTGTTTATTTTTTAGCTTGTTCATTTCGTAAAATCTTACATTTCTGAAAATATGTATCAAAAACTTTATTTTTTGAAGAAAATTATAAATGTTAGGCACGTGTGGGATATCTAAATGGTTTTTAATTTGAATAAATGTTTTTGTGGTGCATATGTGGGGTATAGGAGCAACGTTTTATCAACAGAAATTTTGAATTTCTAAAAAAACATTTTATTTAAATTTGGCCTAGCATTACACAAGTGCTGATTCACACTTTCAGACATAATCGGCACTTGCTGCCGTTGTTCAAATTATATGATTTTTTTTTTCCTTTTTGGATGTAAAAGGATAAAATATAAGAGAGTGTGCGACTTGAAATATCAACTTTCGATTTTTTTTTGGGGGGGGGGATCCTGATACACACTCACACCGTAAGAGAATTGAACAAAAAAGATTCATAAATTAGCTCATCAGAAGACATTAAGAAAAATGTCCGTTATCATACTCTCACACACTGTAATGCTCGTATTTATTGTAAGTCCTCCATAACAGTTCAATTTCATCCTTTTCTATAACATTTTAAGTAGCTTCTTTTTATTTGGTGAATACTGTCAAAAATTTAAGCCTCGCTGAAATATTTTTGTTTTTTAATCTTCGGTCAGTTCATATAAAATTCACCAAATTTTTAACTCCCGAAATCACCGATATCTTTATTTTCGCGAAAATAAGTGCTTTTTGAAATATGAATATTGGTGAAATATAAAAATTACAACGGCAAAAAAACTAATGGCGTCAAACAGATAGAACGTGTGGCGTCAAAATGAAATGCCTGAGGTCAGCTCGTATTTTTATGAGTCTTATTTCTCATTGCATCCGCTGATGTACGTGTGTAAAATTTGAGCCAATTAATTTCGTTTGAACCTTTCTCTTTTGTTTTCAGTTTATTTAAAAGTAGTTACCAGAAATCGCTACAAACTACTATTTTTTTGTAGTCAACTACTCACTACACTACTTTTTTAAAAAAGTAGTGCGCTACGCTACAAACTACTCAAAAATGTAGCTACTACAGTAGCGTCGATACTTGTAGCGCGCTACTTCCAACCACTGGTGAAACCAATAAGTTTGCATTAGTTTTCCATTTTCTTAGTAATGTGTCCCCCCTTTTTGAAGTTGCCCGTAAAAAACTTCAAAATGAATCTACAACTGCAGTTGATAACTTTATGATATTATGACACATTTGGTGAAACAGCTAGAGAGCCAGATTTGAAGATAAGTTTTATAAATCGTTCGTCACTAAAACCTTAAAACATCTAGATGGTAGAAAAATACAATGTCTGACTGAGGGATACCAGAGATTTTTTGAAACAGCTCTGAATTACACGAGTAAATGGTTTGATTTCATAGATAAAAATCCCCCTTTTATTTTAGGACCAATGGCTTTAATGGATAAAGTAGTTTTCTGACTTGTCAGCTATTGTAGAACAGTTACATATTGAAAATAAAGTATCAGTAGATGATCTATACGATGACTTTTCAACAATAAAGGAAGTGCTTAATAGCTTAGTTGCACAAAAAGATATGAATGAAAACGATAAGTGGCAAATGATGCATTCAAATTATTTTACTCATTCAGATTTCTCCATTGACTGGTATGGCATTAAAAAACAAGTTATACTGTACGATTAATTGCATTACTATTTGAGATAAAGTAGCCACATTTAACAAGAAAAATTTTCGATTGCATCGTTTAACTTATAGCAAACGCAAGTAAAAAACTAATTAGCACCTGTTCCTATTAACGTCGCTATGTTTACTGAACTTCGTTCTATTGCTTGCTTTATTCTTTGATAGAGTTCCTTCAAAAATGTGCTCACCCATAAATATACTGAGAGAAATCTATGGAAAGCTATTATAACATGGTTGTTTATCACTCCTTAAAAATACATAACCAATGATTGCCCTCAACCTCAAAAATATCTCCCCCCCCCTTCACTCCTCGAAGCCTGTCCCGTATTTACTGTTCTTAAATCTCGCAACCCTGTCCAGGAACTCATCAATCAATAAGACATGAGTATGCTGCATCCCTGCATACAAGGAATGCGAGGAAGATTTAATCAAACGCCGGAGTTTCAGAGTCAGTTTCGGAGAAATATGCACGAAAATCAGCATTCTCGTTATTTTATTACTCAGTAGATTACGAAAGAGCTGCATCATGTTACGGTCAAGACAAAAAATGGCTAAATTTTAATGCTTTATTTATTTAAGAGTTATCAACCAGGTCCATCTAAAGCAGTTATTTTTTATTAGCTCCTAAGTTATTCAGCATTCAAACAAAAGAAATAATGCTCTTTATTTTGAAAATAAATTTTAAATTTAAGTGTAAAAAATGTTATTTAAAATTTTTGAATGACGCTGAATGCATTATCTCTATCAAAGGATGATTGACACTTCGCATGATGTAATCCAAACGACCGACCACCTTGTGCACTTTTGAATGCAATCGCCGAGCAAAAGTGCGCATCCCTGAGGACCAGGGGCGTGCACAGAAAATTTGGGGCCTGTCACAAATGACTATTCCATGCTCCTCTCCATATTGTTTACCCCTATAATAGACCCCTAGTTTTAAAAATATTGAACCCCCTTCAGGCTCGGGCCCAGGCCAACTGATGTCCCTTCTCCTTCCCCCCTGTGCACACCCTGCTGAGGACGTAAACAGTTTGAAACTGGATAGGAAACACTAGGACGTGATCGGAAATGCTATCTACCGATCAATAAACAGTCCTTACTGTGATTCAAACGGGGCTTCGACATTAGCATTGGCACTCCAACGACCCCTGCATCAACCAATTACTTAGTTTTTGGGCGTTTGGCACGACAGCTTTCTGCTGCATTACCTGGACATAGTAAAGAGGATGGCTGAAATGTGGGACAAATTTAATTCCAATGCGTCAAATAGTGTAGCTTTGTATAGAGGTGTGCATTTGCTATTTATACAAAGCCACACGAACAAGCGCCTTTATAGCTGCTTTGTCTATATAATAAACTAGCTTACTACCCGGCGTTGCCCGGGTGCTTCTCAATGCAACATATCTTTTAGATAATGAAATGGATGAATTATACCTAAATGACAGAGAAAAACTGCATTCACATCACTCTAGGCTCAAATCTTCAAAAGACTGTAAATAGCACAGACAGTCGAGTATGTGCAGAAAAAATAGCATCAAGTAAAAATAAAAAAGCATGAGGCATGTTATCGGGGTTCTGTCAACGATATTCTTTGGTTCCGTCGTGTCCACAGGCCCGTTGTCTGCGGTTGAATCAAACGGGCGGTACATCCAATGTCTTAATACAGAGACAAATGATTGTCCTGCCCTGCACATCTTGTAGGACAACCTTTTACGTAATGCTTCGAATACGAAAACCGTTGTGCTGCCTTTGAAGGTTTTTTTTTATTTTTACCCCAAGATATTAAATCATGCTATTGTACTCTTCACATACATTTTATTCTGGAAAAAAAATCATGGAATGTCTTCCTAGAAAGAGTCGTGAGTAAAATTCAATGGCTTTTATCAGTTACAAATATGTGCAAGATATGACACCGTTAGAATATTTTCAGATATGAATGTCATCCTCAATGGCCCAAAAGCTAAGCAGATAGTCCACTGTACAGAAAATAAGGAATGCAGTCAATGTTATTAATAGCCATTAACATCCCGTTTTACGGATTTTCTGGCGGTGTTTTTACTTTCAAGGTTTCACGTATTAGGTGGACTCATTTTACAAAGCTTTTGTAAGCGTTCAGGTATGCAAGCACATTCCGTAGAAAACGTTCACTTAGTCTAAATAACTTCACAACATGTGTCTGTTTGCCATTTCCATGGCGATTTAGTGGCATGCCATGGAGTAAAATTGGATAAGTGTAAGTTGCATAAAGAGACGTGCGTCAGTCACATTTTATTTTCTTATATTTATGTCAAATTCCTATTTTCGTAGGTAAAAATGACCGTTAGACGTTAATATTGATGTCTTGCAACGATTTGAAATTTTTCTAGATTAAAGTTTTATTTCAATTTTTTAAAACCCCACACTTGCCGCAAATGTTGTACATGATAACTTAAGCTGATGTAGGTAGTAAGAGCACTTATTTAAGTTTGCTGCTCTAGAGTAATTTCTTTGAGAATATCGAAATTTTAATTGACAGAGGCACAGTCGTCATGAGGGATAGGAATGGTTCCACTAAATAATAGTTGCCATAGATATAATTACATTTATTATTTTAAGTTACATAAAGCATTAAAAATGGAGTACGTGGACGCGAACTTATGAATCGGACTATATAAAACCCGTCAATTGAACTGCCTTATAGAGAAAGTAATAGGCGTGCACATTGTAGTTACTATCCGCCGCGTCATTTTTTTTTTTTTTTTTTATAAATATTTTCAGGCCAAGAAATCAAAAGAAAGAAAAAAAACCGTCTTGTTCCTACTTACAACTGTATTATAGACAATTCTTTTGTTTATGTTTTACAAAAGCTTATTGCACATTCTGTTCCTCTTATCCGCAGCTTCAAAACGGAGAAAATGTATTTCCACGTTTAGAATCGTAATCCAAATGCTAAGAAATTCAATTATTCAAAATTTTCTAATTCGTAAACTTAACTCAAATCTTGCTCCTAAATACTGTTCTTAAGTCTCCCAACCTTAAGCATGCAATATAAAGCTATCTATAAGGGAAATAGGTAAATTCCACATGCAGTTAAAGTACTTAATAGCCTGAACTTCTGACTTATTGATCGTGATACAGAACTTAAGTCTCACTGGGGATTTGAATTTCTTGAAGTTTAAAGAATGACGTATTGCAATTAGTGGTTATACGTGAGATACAAATTGTTTCACCTTATCCCTCCACTGTGAACAGAGTTTCTTCTATTACACTAATACGTATCCATTTTTATCTTACAGCATTTTTTCAATGACAGTTGAATTGCTTAGTGGTAGTTACAAATTTCCAATAATTTTCGATTGTTTACAATAAAAGTTATCGAACTGAGATTCTTGTAACTGGGAATGGAGCTTTGCTCAACTAATTTCACGATGTATACTAAAAAGAAAAAACTTTATTATGTGGTGTAATATTTCATCATGCTATTTTCAGTAGCAATCTCTTCGTGTCATAAGTTGCCTCATATCCGCTAACTGGTTTAAAATTACTGCTAGTCAGCGAAGATGCTCTATCAGGTGTACTATTGCTTCAAGCGTTAAAGTAATATAAAATTTTAAACGATTAAGAAATTCGTTTACGTAAAAAATAGAGACATTTTATGCATTTTTAAAATTTTAATTTAAATTAATATTTCTTTGCATTTTATCAAACTTTAAACTTTTACCCTTCCAAAACAATATGAATTCCGCCGTATTAAAGTTCTGTGTGGTTTTGTGGGTCTAAAGGTGCACAGCCTTTTATTTTACCACACATTAGCAACCCTAGTATGGTAGTTTATATACATGTAATGAATCACATGACTATCCTCCTCCCCCTTGAAAGATAAATTCAATGCACAAAAATTATTATTATGCAATTCATTAGGCATATTAGTATTTTTAGACCCTGATCCTTGATAACCTGGAACGATTTCTGTTAAACTTAGGTGAACCAAATTAGGTAAATCCTGGAATAGTATAAATAACATATACATATTGATTTGTTTAAGGATAATACAATATTAAATTAAATTTCTGTTGCAAGAATGTCGTTTTAATATAAGTTTAGTATTCTAATGCTAAAACTGTTGAAGATTGTACTTCGATAATGAATGCAATTTTAATACCTATCTCATTTTAGGATTTTCCGTGCTGTTTATGAAGCAAATACGGATCAAAATATCGTTTATTGTTACGGTATTATCACTTGAAAACTTATTAGCAAAATGCGCAAGCACATTGAAGAAGAATCGACGGCGATTTCAACGCATCCCTGGTCTTTGCAGGGTGCGATTTAAGAACTACTGAAAGACAGCAAGTCTTTTTCGTTCGGCTTTCATTGCCAAACATGCTCTACGCTTGTCGCTAATCGACATTTACGGCCATCATTGAGGATACTTTTTGTGTTGATTGCATTTAAAATATCTCCTGGTTGTTATATGTTGCTAACCATTTTCATTTGCTTTGAACCAAGGTTCAAAAATTTAACGATTTCAGTTAAACTTCGAGGAAACTTCATTTCGATCATTTTTTACAGGCTTTTCATTCAGAACCAAATTTATAACTATACGATAATTCTTCGTGTCGAAAAGAGCAATTTTATGATTAAAAATATAAACTTAAACCTCTTAGGATCTTTTTTAAATTCCAAAAACCCGCCTATATAAATTCCAGAGCAACAATTTACCTTTGTACCAAATTTGGAAGAAATCCAACGAAAACTGTGGATTTGTATAAGGAACATACACACATACCCACAAACATACATC
The DNA here is from genome assembly GCF_026930045.1 of Uloborus diversus. NCBI lineage: Eukaryota > Metazoa > Arthropoda > Arachnida > Araneae > Uloboridae > Uloborus > Uloborus diversus. Next base: position 189,051,161 of record NC_072731.1, on the reverse strand, counting down.
CATTTTTATGTATATAGATTTAGTGACCAGTAGAATAAAATGTATCAGGTAAGCAAACCTTAAGTGACTCAGGTTGTTAATGGAACTAGTGTTAACTAATGCACAGACGATTAAAAATGAAATACCCTAACGTGATGAAACGTCAAGAATCTTGGTTTATATATTTAAAAACGAAAATAAAAACGAAATAATACTTTTAATACTATAAATATTTTTATTTTAATTTATAACCAACAAATAGTACCTATAGTCCTACAATCCTGTAACAAAATCACATGGTAGAGATATATTGAACAAATCGTATTCCAGAAACAAATTTCATCGCTATATTTTCAGTACTGAGTAATTCTCATAAGTCAGCAACTTTTTTTTTTTTTTTTTCCGACTTTAGTGAGAATGGGGTAATAAAATGAACTCCTCTCTTAAAGTAAGCCTTTTAGTTCACAATTATCTGTAGTTTCTTTTCTTTTTGTCGAAGAGAACAAAATTATGACAGCATTTGTTCAGACCAAGAATGTGGAGTTAGTTGGTCCACTTTTAGCAAACCCACAAAAAACAAATACTTTTAGAAGATAGAAGAGTAAAATTCTAATAATAGCAACAGTGATATTGATGAAGACTTGAGTTGAGCGGATTCTTGAGAAAATGTAGATGGTTCTGGGATAAGTGTAAAAGTAGTGTTGGCTAATTTAATATTTTAATATGTTATATTGATCGAAGGACTTTTTTTCAAGTTAAACACATAAGGACAAAAGTTAGTTGCAATATCAGATAATATTTATCATCAAAATTGTTATAGAAGTTGTTTTCGTATTGCGGGCCAACGTACCCCGCGCTCGGGACACGTTGGTCTGCTCCACAGATTTCTGTTGCAAATTTTATAGAAAGATGAATTGAATATTTTCAAAAAAGTCTGAAATGGTGAGCAATGTTTAATGAACCTCACGGTGGAAAATCAAACTGCTAATTTAGTTTTTTGATATGATAAAAAAAATAGAAAGTAGAAAAGCGCGGACCGACGACGTGCCCCTTCTTTCCCAAAAGTGTATCAACAAAAGTCTTAAATATGACATATTTTTAACGCTGAAAAAAAAATAGTGACCGTTTCTTACAGATAAAAGCACCGAAACTATTCATCGTGTTGACTAGGTTCTGGTTTCACTTGGTTCAGGATTACGGGAGAAAAAAACAAATAAACAAAAACAGTAATGAAAAAGAAGCGATACTTTACCTACTTGGATAGATGAGTCCCTTCCCACATTTCACTTTTCTTCATCAGAGAGGGAAAACATATAGCTGAAAGACAAATGTTTTTCGGTTTATATTTAGAACGACGTAACGAAATTTTGAGATAAATCAAGAATCAATCAAATATGATTACAAGAAATAACTTCGACATTCGTAATACACCATAAATTTAATGCTAATGAAATCATAACGACCAAGCTTCAAAATAAATATGAATACATTATTTCGTCTAATATATTTACAAATTTTCAAAGTGGCTACCTTTAAGATTAATACAGAGCTTTAGACGTGTCACAAAATTTTCGGCTGTGAGCCGCCACTCACTGATATTTTATCCTATGCCTTGCATAAGGATTTCTTTAAGGATGCCAAAGTTTAATGAGCTTTATCACACACCCTTGTCTCCACGATGGATCAATCAGAATAACCCATTGTGTTCAAATCTGAGGAATACGGTGGCCATTATTGATCTCCAATGAAATCCGGAAAATGTGTCTTGCTTCTTGCATCAATCTTGAGTGCATTTAGCTCTATGTGCAGGTGTGGAATCCTGTTGGAAGGTTCATATTTTGTTTCCAAAGAACTTTTGCGACCAAGTAAGACAACATCTTCCAAAATGCGCTTGCGATATGTTTCTTGACTAATGTTATCCCCTAATCAACAAAATCAAGTGATATTTTCTCACTAGCACATATTCCACCCCAAACCATTAGATTGGGGTCGTTGACACCGTTCAACAGTGCAAGAAGGTCCTGGAGACAAAGTTGTGTGCTAAGCTTCCTAAAACTTTGGCATCCCTAAAGAAATCCTTATGCAAGGGATAAAATATCAGTATGTGAGTTGCGGCCCAGAACCGAAAATTTTGTGACACGTTGAAAGCTCTGTATTAATCCTAAAGGTAGTCACTTTGAAAATTTGTAAATATATTAGACGAAATAATGTATTCATGTTTATTTTGAAGTTTAATCGTAATATTTTCATTAGCATTAAAGTTATGGTGTATTATGTGTGTCTAAGTTATTTCTTGTCACCCTGTATTTAATTCTTGTTATCTAGTAGAAAGCTCTGTTAATAAAATTGAAACAGTTTTAATTACTTTTAATTGTATTCTATGTTTTAAGTTTCATTAATACTATTGACTGGCATTATTAGAAAACAAATTTAACAACACAAGGTAAACTCTGAAACTTTCTAATGTTTTATTTATTTTTTTCCCTATCCGATAAAACTTTTTCCAGTATTTCCCATCTCCTCTATACATAAATAAAAGCTCAGATCCTTTTTAAACTCTAAACAGAACCTAACTTAACAACATTTTTGAGTCAGCATCTTGAAAGAGGGATGATAAAACAAACACTTTTGCTCTTCGCTTTTGTCCGTAAGGTTATTCTTTTTATTTTTTGAATTCCGATTGAAACTAAGTTGGTTGTTTTCCCAGTCGTGCTGATTGCTCAGTGGTTAGCAGTGAAAATAGATTTAGATTAATTTTTACTCATAGTTGTGACTGATGGCTGAATATAGCTTTTTTTCCCATTCATTGATAAAAACTTATCAGCAAAAAAGTAAATATATGAGTGAATAAGAAGAAAAGCTAATGAAATCTTATGACCTAACGTTAATTGGGTAAATGCAAAAGATTTAGATCGCTCAAGACTTTTTTAAATATTTTTGACTTCACCATTAAAAAAAAAAGTCATAAACGGGTCTTTTCCACAAATGATCCACTATAATATTAAAATCTGTTCGCGTCTGTCTGTCTGCCTGTCTGAAGATCTATCTTCTCGAGAACCGCTGCGAATCGAGAGTCGAACGAGATACCGATCAATTCAAAATTTTCCAAACAAAACAATAGGACCAATCTCGTAATGTACGACTTTAATTAGCGGAGATATTAATTAAAACGTTAATTAACATTACGTTATTCAGGAATATTTATTTCTTTCCTGTTGCCCTTTTGAATCTGGGTGAGCAAATAAAATTCTAATAATTGTTTTAAAAGAGATTTTTTTGGCTGCTGTCCAAATCTTAAAACAACGTCTCCATTTAGAATTTTATTTTAAATTAGTTTAAAATTGGTTGCTCCTATTCGGACGTAGCCTTTATTTTATCGTCTGTCCTTCTATTTTTTACAGCCAACGTTCTTAACTCTTTTCAGCATATGAAAGTTGTTTCTTTAATTATGTTTATTTATTGTAGTGTAAGTTTATCATTGACCGGCCTCATATTTTGGTAAATTTAGGATGTACGACTAATTATGTTTATTTTGCTGGACTTTTTTCCGTCACATGGGTGAGTTTTCGAATTGTAGTAACTCTCTTTTTCCTTCCTGTTTTTACTTTTGAAATATACTTTGTACCGTTAAAAGAACACGTTAAATCAAGATTGTTTGGATTTTTTAAGTGAAACAGAGTTGAACAAAAAAAGTTGTTTTTATGGATTTTAACTAAAGCTTAGTTGGAATCTGATGACTTTCTTGGTATTAAATTAATGCTTATTGGTATTTATTAAGTCTTGGTGCTTTAGTTTCACGTATTCAACGAAACAGTATGTATCATTCTATGTAAAAGCTGATTGTAACTGTACATAATTATTTCAGATATAGTCCATCAGGTGTAATTCAGTTTAGCACAGATTATAGTTGCATTGATTATAGTTGATTATAGTTGCATAATGCATATATTTTCATCGTTTGTGCAAATTGAAAATACTCATAACTTGTATCATTGATAACTATGATTAACGTTAATGAGATTTTTGCCAAAAATATGCTCTACTGGTGTTTTGCAAATCTTGCATTACGCGGATTTATTTATTCCTTAACGCTTTGGAAACTGATGTCAGAGTAATACAAAAAAATCAACTGGACATCTCTTTATTTTTTAGGTAGCCCGTGCAACGCCGGGCACGCAGCTAGTAATAATATAAAACTCTTATTTTTCTACCTGTAGGCTACTATTTTTCTGTGTTTGGTTAGCCGAAATAAAACACGAAAACCTGAATTTTTATTTCTCTGTTTGAGATACTGCAATGAATTAGAGTTTACAGTTCGTTATTTCGTGATGCAAACCAATTTTACAGTTCAAAAGTTACATGAATAAACTTACGGTAAGAGTTAGGTACCTGTGTATTGATATTTTTCAGTTTTTCATAGCGATTTGAAAATTTAAATTGACAATGTCTCAAAACTGGAGTTTTTGTTATTTTGACTTTTGCTTGAACGCTGATGATATATAAATAGCATTCATGTACTGGTGGCCCCATTTTTGATCAAAATTTTAATGCACATTTTTGTTTTTGTGACCAATTCATCACATAAATTTAACCTCAGCATGAGGAAATATTTAAACACTCTCGTCAGTCTCTCTCTCTCTCTCTCTCTCTCTCTCTTTTTACGATGAGCTATTACTGTATTCCAGTACCACTTGGCTCAATTACATATTTTTGTTTGTTTGATGCTTTATTTTTAAAAGAATGATTCTTACAGCTGAATGGTTATTAATCAATATAACAGATTACTTCCATTCCTGTCATTATTCTGAACTAACAAAGCATAATTACATACAGTTGCGTAACTTGCAACCATTAATCATTTCACTACGTAAATGATCCGCCACAATAAATCTTTAGGATAAAAAAACGTTATCATTGAATGAATTATTATAGAAATCTTTAAATACTCAAAACTATCCTCACAGAAGACTGGATTGGAAGTGGAAGCCAAAAACTGTTCGAAAAGCTAAATACGCTCTTAAGTGAAGGAGATTCGAACGATTGCATAAATCAAATCCTCTACCATCAATATTCGACGGGATGTTTCCACATTAAAACCCCCCAAGAATGATGATTGTACCCCTCAGTCCGTTCGAAGGGTGCATGATACAGAATCACACAAACATTGCATGAGTCAGAGCTCTCCCTTCCCCCAGTGAGCAATAATTTCCTGCTCTTGATCTCCGGGCCTGAATTTCGATGAAAAGCACCACTTAAAGCTATCACAGTTAGCTAAAAAACCAGGCGGGAAAAAGGAGAGGAAATGATGTAGTTTATTGAAAAGAAATTGAACCATCTCTTTTCGCATTTTAAACAACTGAGATCAAAATATTTAATAGAACATGTTTGCTTTAATGGTGTTCTTTAGCGCATGACGTAACAGAGATTTATCGCTAAAATATTTCATGTAAAACTTTTCCTTTATTATATTGTTCTTAGTATCGGTACAATCATCAAAACTTGTTTTCTCAACCATTTGCATCGTTCAAAAAAGAGGCAAATTTGATCTACATTATTTTATTTTTATTTATTTGTTTATTTTTTATTTATTTATTTATTTATTTTAGGTACAAACATTGCAAAATGATTAAGAAACAAAAGCCAAAATGACGTAGGCAAAGAATTTATAATTTAATCTAGCTCAATACATTAAAAATAATTAGAAATTCAATCTAATAACTTTACACCGTACGATAGTTATTTGAAATGGTGACTGGTGAATATATAAAGCCAAGCAGCATCTTCTCTCTGTCTCCCCTCTTTGTAATAAACAAAATACACATCGTTCAAGAGTATTTCGTAATGAAATTGTTCCAATGGATTTTTGACAATGTTGGCCTATTTTGATGGTAATGTTAATAAATGAACATTTTCCTTTTTTATCAGATTTTCTTAGAACTTCTTTTACTAGGAAAAATACTTTAATCCGTTTGCAACTAGTTAACGTGCAGGCACGTGTATATGCTCTTTGTTGATAATCGCAAGGAAAATTCCGTGCATATAGTTCGCTTATGATGCAGAAGGGTTAAGAATAAAATAGCTAAAAACAGTGAAAATTGAACAAGTACACTTAATCAAACATACCTTTCTTGAAGCCGTAAAAACTCAAAATATAGTTTTGTTTTCAAGAAGGAGAGTTATACAAAGGTACGATACTTGTCACCCAAACTTCTCATCGGAAACACCTTTCTTAACCAGTGTTGTACGTTTCAGTAAAACCTTATAATGAAGTTTTGTCTTCAGAGAAAAAAAATTACCTGTAGCAGTAACACTCCAACAAGAATAGTTGACCGATTTGAAATTCTGCTCTTACGTCCCATAAAATCTAATCACATATTTTGAATTCAGAAACAAAATCGCATAAGACAATGAAACTGGCACAAAAAAAAAGCTATACAAAAACTTTATTTGAACAATGCTGTTCTTATTTTTAATAGAATCTATTTCATTTTGTTGTCAGAAAGAAAATCCCATTTAAGAAGAGTTCATCAGAACAACTTCCTATTTTTAATTTTATCCCAAGTTAAATTACTCCTGAGAATCAAAGATCCTCTGTACCAAATTTGGCAAAAGTCCGGCGCAAACTGGATTTGTAGAATGAACACCAAAAAAACCTCCATTTTTATATACATATTCTGCTATTCATAAACTATATATCCGTTTCGTTTCACAATAGTGACTCAAAATTTAGGAAATGTTTACATTTCAACTTGGGACATTTGATTCGTTGCTGGTCTGAAATTTATCATAAGCCAGTCTGTTACCCATGCATAATGGGGTCGTTTCCAAAATTTTAAAAGTATTTTTTTCTGAAAGAGCATGCTTAAAAACATGGGATCTGATCATTTTTTAAATAATTTGTTTAAGTTTAATATTTTTAAAAAATTACTTAAATCGGTGCGCTTTCATTGTTTATGTTTTAGCCCAATGACATCACAAATGATGAAATGCCATTCACAGACCAAAATATTTAATTTGCATCTTTACTCACGTGTATTGGCAACGATATGGTTGATAGTAAGCGTAGAGCGCAATTTTAATTCGCTTGTTGATTATCATAACGTGGAACCGTGGTAGGAAGATGCGCCAAAATGCAACATGTGTGACGTCATCAAGACCACGCCTTGTTTGAAAAATCGGACATTTAAAAAAATTAATTAAAAATCAACTGTTGGGAAAATAAAAATATTTTCTGGGTCTATGTTATTTTCTTTGCTTATTCTATTAATTTCAGTGACTAAAAGTAGTACTTTTGACTGAAAGAAACAACCCCATTGCTTTTACGTTATTTACTATATGGCATTAAAAAGTTTTTGTGAGGGAATTATTTCTGCACCCCTTTTGCATTTAATATATTGTTTTCATAAATAAGTTTAAACTATTTTGTACGTAATAGGCATAAATATATGTGTCGAAGTAATGATAATTTGTGTTTATCTGTTACTGTTACTGTTAAATATTTTGCAATGCCTTTACCGCATTCCAGTCAACATATGCAATGACTAACCAGAATTTGAATGAATATTTAAAGCTTTTTTAAAGCAGCGAGGCTATTTTCCCTTCTCTGATTGTTTGTGTTATGATGGAATTGCCCCGCAGTGATATGGCAATGACCTTTTATTTAAAAACTAGATTTATTTTCTTTTTCTTAACTAGCTAAACTTTTCCCAATAGTTAGAAAAAGTTACGATATCATCCCCCCCCCCCATTCATGATTACATGCATTACGATTTTAATGTATACAGTAAACCCTAATTAATCCGAACCCAATTAAACAGGGTCTCACTTTATACAATTTTGTACCTCAGAGTCAGAGTGCCGTAAGTCCAAAAATGGAGTCGTTTCCAAAATCTTAAAAGTATTTTTTTCTGAAAGAACATGCCCAAAAACATAGGATCTGACCATTTTTTAATAAATTTGTTTACGTTTAATATTTTTAAAACATTACTTAAATTGGAGCGCTTTCATTGTTTACGGTTTCTGCCAATGACATCACGAATGATGAAATTCCATTCAGTGTTGCCATTCACAGTGCAAAATATTTAATTCGCATTTTTACTCACGTGTATTGACAACGATATTGTTGGTAGCAAGCGTAGAGCGCAATTTTAATTCGCTGCTTGATTATCATAACGTGGAAACGTAGTAGAAAGATGCGGCAAAGCGCATCATTTGTGACGTCATCAAGACCACGCCTTGCTTGAAAAATCGGACATTTTAAAAAAATAATTTAAAAAAAAACTGTTGCGAAAATGAAAGTATTTTCTGGGTCCATGTGTTTTTTTTTTTTTTTTTTGCTTATTCTATCAATTTCAGTGACTAAAAGTAGTACTTTTGACTGAAGGAAACCACCCCATTGCGATTTTCCGTTTATTAGTGCATTGTATGTAGAAGCCTATTCCGTATCGAGCCACGTGAACGTAACCCTATAAAAAATGAAAAAAAAATCCTTTTCAATTTTTTACAAGGGTTAAAAGAGCGCGCCCCATCCTTTGCATGTGACATTTTTTTTTTTCCTCTCTGTTGCAAAATTACCATAATGTGGCTTACGTCCTTCTGGCTCTGAGGTACAGAATTTAAATGTAGATGCTCTGTATAAATACATGCTCAAAGCAGTTTTTCATCTGATGCTTATTGTAAGTAAAGTAATGCATGTACATATATTTCTCTGATGAAATTCTATATTTCATTTCCTTGGATGCAAAATAAAATTTTCACTGCGTACAGTAGTTTGTTTAAGTACCTTGGTTCAATTTATAGGTTACAACAGGATTGGCAACTGCTCCGCATTTTGCAGAGTTGCTCCGCAAAAATGGCGAAATCCGCGGCTCTGCAAAAAAGTTATTTTGCTCCGCATTTCCTGGCCGAACGTTTTCGATCTTATATTTCGTTATTATCATGTCAAACATGTAAAAGTGGGAAATTCAAGATGCTTATACTCAAAGTTAGAAATAGTGTTTAAAGCTGTTTTATTAATTTAAAAATAATTGTTTTTATGCTAGTGCTTAAAATGATTATTAAAGCTTCGAAACAATTTTAGTTATGTAGTTTTAGTTATTTTTATTTATCTTTATACAAAATACCGAACTGCTCCGAAAATTTTCAAATTGCTCCTCGAAATCACCACAGATGCTCCTCAAATTGTTCCTCCAAGGTTGGCAACCCTGGGTTCAGGGCCGGATTTAGGGGAGGGCAGGCGGGGTAACTGCCCCGGGGCCTCCACAACAAAGGGACCCCTACAATATCCTAATTTTTACGGGTCGAAAATATCGGATATATACATATATATCAAAATATTCGGATATATATCAAAGTATCGGATATTTTCGAAAATATGATGATCTTTTCAAACCCTGATTAGGGGGCCTCCACTCCTCCGTTGCCCCGGAGCCTCCACACTTCCAAATCCGGCCCTGCCTGGGTTACAATGAAACCTGTGTGGCGTTAAGTTGGCCACTTGGGGTGCGTACTTTAGCCGTCGACTTAAACAGGGGGAGGGTGATTTATATGATATAGGACTAATTCTGTACTGGAAAAAGTGATCTGCTTAGATAGGTAGTCAACTTACAAGGTTAGTCAACTTTACAAGTTTTACTGTATTTTGTTTAATCCATACTTTCATTAATTCGGACGACCTGGGTCTAAGTTAATGAAACAAAAAGTAATTAAGCGAAAAGTGAGTAGAAAAGTAGTGTTTCGAAAACTAAAAACAAATGTTTCAAAACTGCTATCATTGATTGTGAAAACTTTGTAAAAGTTGTGATGAGTATAATGGGGTTGTTTCCTTCAGTGAAAAGTACTACTTTTAGTCACGGAAATTGATAGAATAAGCAAAAAATAATAATAATATGGACCTAGAAAATACTTTCATTTTCCCAACAGTTATTTTTTAATAAATTTTTTTAAAATGTCCGATTTTTCAAACAAAGCGTGGTCTTTTTGACGTCACAAATGATGTCCTTTGGCGTATTTTACACTGCGTTTCCACGTTATGATAATCAAGCAGCGAATTAAAAATTGCCTCTACGCTTGCAATCAACTATATCGTTGCCAGTACACGTGAGTAAAGTTGCGAATTAAATATTGTGCTCTTCTGAATGGCAACAGTGAATGGCATTTCATCATTTATGATGTCATCGGCAGAAGCGTTAAACAATAAAAGCGCGACGATTAAAGTAAGTTTTTTAAAAATATTAAACTTAGTAAAATTATTTAAAAAATGGTCAGAACCCATGTTTTTAAGCATGCTCTTTCAGAAAAAAATACTTTCAAAATTTTGAAAACGACTCCATTATCAAGCATGTTAAACATCTACAGTTTAAAACATAATAACTTTAAAAAATAAATGTAAAAATCCAAAAATTAGTTTCTTATCGTTTTTTTTTTTTTAGTTCATCGTAAGACATTACAAAATTACATTTTATGCATAGTTCAACTTATTCGTATTCGGAAGACCTGGATCCGAATTACTGAGGTTCTACTGTAATATGTTCACAGCCTATCATTTTGGAAGGAAATAGAGAGAGAGAGAGAAAAGGGGAAAAAAATAAGTTTCAGTTGTCTTCAATATGCATATGGCATAAAAGCAAGTTCAATAAGCAAACTTAAATGTTTATTTTAATATAATCGATACATTTGACCGCGTTTTATTTGGCAGGTGAAATAACAGAGATAAGAAACTTTTGTTTTTTACTTCGTCTTAGGCATTATTTATGCTTCTCCTTCGTTGAAAGCAATATTTTGCAATAAAATATGCTAAGACTAAAGTTGATAAAGCGACTTATTCAATAAAGCTGGATTGTGCTCTGTTTTTGACGATTTGATTCATTAAAACGGCTGATTCAATTAACCACTGATTGAATTAACTGGAGTCCACTGTAGTACAAATTTGGACCCTTATTTGTTAATACAAATCTATAGGTTTCATGCTTGAATAAATCGAGTGAATTACTTTTGTTTAAAAGTTCGAACGGCAGACTCGTTCTAATAGCTGCAAAATAAGTTGAAGTAATCTTTGAAAATCCCAGTTGCAAGCGCGTTTATTGTAAAATCAGGGCACATATTTCAAATGAAATTTGTTAATTCAGATAAACATTATAGGTTTATTTTTAAAGAAAATACATGCTAGAAATTCGAATCAATTTTTCATTTAGTAAATTATATTTTGAAATATTTTTGTGCGCGTGTTTTTTTTTTTTTTTTTTTTTTTTTTCCTTCTTCTTTTTTCTCTTTCCCTTTTTTTTTTTTTTTTTTTTCACAAACAATCAAGATTGCTTATTAATTTCACTTTGCCATGGCTTGACGTTCATTCTATTCATTTTGTGGTTGGCACATAGCTAGTCACTCACTGGATCTTTTTCATCAGCAGACATTTATGTATATGTTTGAATGCTATCTTCTTGAGAACGAGCGGAAGTGATGGGTCTAAGCAGACATAAAATAATTCAAAGTTTTCTGAGGAACTCCCTTGACTCCGTCTCATCTTATAGGGTTGTTAATTAACGAAGACAATAAGTCAAACTGAGGATTAACATTTTGTCACAAATTTGGTTATGGAAACATGCTAAAATTTTGAAACCACTGGAATCATTATTTCTGCATTTGAGGGAATTTGTTTACAGCTTCCAAGTGAACTAGAACTGGAGTTATAAGTGTCTTAGTGTTTTATTTTGAATTCAAAAGGCTTTCTTCAACCAAAATCATTAATTCTTCTTCTTGTGTCCTACAGGCGTTTATTTATTTTGTTATTACTATTTTCAATTATTTATTTTTATTTATTTCTTTTGTTTATTTATTAATAAATTCTCTCTCTCTCTTTTTTTTTTTTTTTTTTTGGAGTTTACTGACGATCGAGAAGTGAGGAGTACACTACTTTATACAATTCATAAATGGTTTTAATTATTTTTAATGCACATATATTTTTACTTATTTATGTATTTATTTTTAATGCTTCATTTAATATTAAAATTGTGCACATTTCTTTGTGTGTAAATAATTTTTTTTCACAATGATTGTTCTATAAGTTATTTTTTAAATAATTACTCTATGTATTATGTTACATTTTTTAAACCGTTCCTATTGATTAGGGTTCTTCTTGCGTGATAAGTTAAACCCTTATAAACATGCAGTAATCAACTTTACAACAGAGCATATAAATTCAGAATGAGAAAAAATAACGTTTCGAAAAGTAAAAACAAATATATTTCAAAACTACAAGCATTGATTGCGAAAACTTTGTTATGTTATGAGTTTATGATGAGTTTATTCATCAAGTAAATTAATCATCTACATTTAAAACATAATAATGTTAAAAAATAAATGAAAAAGTTCAAAAATTAAAGTTTCATCTTTCTTTCTTAAATTAATCGTAAGACACACACAGAACACAAAAATACATTGCATGCGTATTTCAACGTATTCGTATTTCAACAGTGTATCAAGCTTCGAATATGAGGAATGATGGAAAAAAATCTGTAGTTACAATTTTATTTTTAAAAAAATCAATGGAAGACCCCCGCGAAATTTCATAGAAGCCTCCAGTGAGAAGACAATTGAAAAATGCATTGTTCATCGATCTTGCTCAGCAGTTGAAGAGTTTTGTGTGTAAACACGTTAACATTAAAAAAATAAAATGGATTTTTGTGCGAAAATATGCATGTTTTTAATTCCTTTAAGCGCAAAATGTTTCCTTTCAAACAAATCAATGTGAAAGAATGCCCAGTGTACCAAGGAACAGATCTATATCAAAGTATCGGATATTTTCAAAAATATGATGATTTTTTTGAACCCTGATTAGGGGCCACCACTCCATTGTTGCCCCGGGGCCTCCACACTTCCTAATCCGGCCTTGAACCAAGAACACGAATAAATAATTTGCTGAT